>NW_027185698.1:43475095-43478824 GCF_028583685.1 Petaurus breviceps papuanus | reverse complement strand
GGGGGAGGCGGGGACTAGCGCTGCACCGTTAGACGGAACTCCCCTTCTGCCTTCTCGTCTCCAAGATCTGTGAAAGCAACAAACCATCAGATGGGACACCCGCCTTAAAAGACAGTCCCAGAGGCGAAAATGAAGCTGCAGGTGCTAGGCCTGGCTTTGGGGGAGGGGAGGTCCCTTTGTAGGCTGCCTGGTGATAGGCTGGGACCCCTGGACACTTGCCTTCTAGTCCTGCTTCTGTGACTTGCGGTGGGCTCTTGGACAGAAAGCTTCCCATTTCATTGTATCCTAGATGTCCCGTTGGGACTCACATAGGACCCTTCCCCCCATTTTACAAAGTTAGAAACTAAGATTCAGTCGAAGTCATTAAGACAGGAGATGGCAGAACCTAACTTGGAACCCATGGCCCTAGATCTAAGATCTAGTGAATGCTTGTTTTCCTCTCTGTCCAACCCGAGGAATGGACCTCGAAGTCTTTAAGGGCCCATTCTCTGGGTCTGGCATTCTCTGTTCTAAGGTCACTAAGGCTGGCTCTAACATTCTGTGTTCCAAGGATCTCCCCCCAGTTCTAGGATCCTCTGTTCTAAAGCCCTTTTCAACTCTGTCATTCTCTGTTCTGAGATCACTTAAAGCTCCAACATTCTATGTTCTAAGGATCCCTGTCACATTCACATTCTTACATCCCATGGTTTACTTTCACTTAGTTCTTTTTGGAATGTTGCCGACCATGGGTGGCTCTTCCTGTTGCTTGTATGCTCCAAAGGTTGGGTTTAGTAACATAAGGAGGTAAAGTCAGCTAGCATTTATTAAGCACCTACTATGTGTGCCAGGCACTAAACTAGGCTCTGAGGACATGAAAAGGGGCAAGGACCTCACCATCTAATGGAAGAGACAGCATCCAAAAGATTATGTACAAACAAGATCCACATGGAATAAATGGAAGATAACCTCAGAGGGAAGGAACTAGCATTGAGGGGATTGGAGAAGGGTGTAGCATGGGATGAGCTGTGTGATGTTAACCATTTACTTATCCTTCCTGAGACTTAGTTTTTTTTTCATCTTTAAAGTGGGGATAATAATGCATGATTTGCCTTATAGGGATAGACTGAAGAAAGCACTTTATAATCCATAGAATTGTGAACTGCTGCAATTATTGATCTCTACTAAGATCTTTCTCTTGCTTCATTGCAGCCTAGAGGTGACCCTGAGTTCTTCAGAACTGTGCTATGGGAGGAAAAGTTCTACCCAGATGGAAAGACTTCATGTGGGCCTGGCCTAGGTAAGTACAGAGAGGCCTGGTCATTAAAGGGTTATGGATCCAGGGTATGGATATCTTCAGCCATAGCAACTCATGAAGACCATGTACAAAGGCATAAAGGGGCTTTGATCCATGTTGGTGGAGGCAACATCCATAGTAGATACTGGAATTACTGAATTATTAATATTCTCACTAATAGAGGTAGCCTGGTATAGCAGAAAGAACATTGGACATGACATTAAAAAAGAAACAGGGTTCAAATCACAGTTCCACTGCTCATCTTGGACAAATTCCATCTCTGAGCCTGCATCCCCTTATCCTTGAAGTAGGGGCACCTGTCTGCACTGCCCACCTGAGAAGCACCTTGGCATATGATAGATAGAGAGCTGACCTCAAAGCTGGCATTTCAGATCTTGCCTCTGACACATACTTGTTGTTACCAGGGCAAGTCATTTAACCTTTGTGTTCTGGGCAGTTTTCTAAAGCTATACATTGCAGATAAGAGGCTGACCTACTGTGGTAGAAGGAGTCCCCTATCCTGATGAAATCACAGATCTAATTCCTTTTCCTAATGCTTACACTAACAATGCATCACTGTGTCTATAACCTTACTGGGGGTATCCCCTCCATTTGCAGATTGTAGACCCTTTGTCCTTTCTCATCATGTGAGATTCTTGTTCATATCTTTCCTTAGTTCTGAAGAGTCAATCCACCCAATGTGTAAGGCTTTTCTCTGATTCTTTCAAAATTTAGGGATACCAGAGCCTCACTCTGGCTGTTCTTACTTGTGTTCTTACTCAATATATGACTGGTCCACCTTCTTTTTTCCAGTCATTTTGATGGTGTCTCTCATTCTTCTCAGGTGCATGCCATTCTACTGCCTCTTTCCCCCTATCCTGTCTCTCTCCTTGGAGTCATGTGGAGTTGTGATTCTTGATCAAGTATGCAGTGCCATGATTTGCAGCTGTAGAATATCCTTAGTAGAATATCGATGTTAAAAAAGTTGGCATTTGCTTGGAATCCTTGTTAGAACTCTGAAGTTTCCTAAATGTACTCTGGCCTACTCTTTTCTCCCAATTCACTTTTAGGTCAGGCAAAGATATTTAGTATACTGATGTTCTCATTTAGCAGACTGCTTGCCCACTTGCAACATTCATGTCACACCCTGACAACAGGCATCCTCCATCCACTTGGTCTTTCCCTACTGGATTGGGTCAGTCTCTTTTGAGGGGCTATGAATATCATTGAGGTAGCTCGGTAGTATTCTGAGGCTTGAAGCCATCAGTATCATGTCCTCTACAAACCAGAGCATCTGGAGGGCCTCACGACCCACAGAGAACCTCTCCTTCATTTGGATTCCACGTAGGACAGCCATTCTCCATAACTTCACCTTTTGATGAATATAATAATTAACATTGGTGGATATCTACATTGACCTATTAATGACTTACAAGGTCATCCACATAAGTTAGGTAGAGAGGACAGATATTTTAAAGATGGGAAACTAAGGTTCAGAGGATTTAGTTTAATTGAGCAAGGTCACATGGCTGGCAAATGGTAGAATAAGATCAAATGAGATATTATTGTAAAGTAACTGAAAACTTTAAAGTTTTATGTACATGACAGCTATAATTGATTATGCAAAGCTCTTTGTTAATCTCTAGATGCTTTACTGATTTCATTCCATTATTTTTATTAGCAGAGAAGGGAATGCTCATGTTATTATAACAGTTTTCCATGGCAAACTATATCTTCACAATCATACAAGAAATTCAGAGGTTTAAGAGGATGCAAAACCTTATGGGTTATGTTTTTTGTTTGTTTGTTTTTTCTAGCATTTGGCTCCATAGAGCAAAATGCAGCATTAAGTTCTCCATGTGCATTAGAGATAGATCATACAAGATTCCTCAATAGATGAAACCAGAGATAAGTTTATTCAACAATCTTCTGCTTATCATCATGAAGAGAAATAAACAACAGGATGATGTCTGCTTTGCCTGAGGTGTTTGTCTAAAGTCATAACTAGGAATTCCAGTGTCTGGGGTAAATTCAGTTGGGGAGGGTCGTGTCTAAGGTATGCTCCCTCATGTGTATGGTTGAAGTAAATGAGAGAGAGGTCATAAGATTTTAGGAATCTAGAGACCAGGCTGTTTGAAGGAGGTGGAGTTATTATGGAGACAAAGACTGTGGGCTAGACACTAAATCCTTGGGGAAGAAAGAAGAGTGACTTGGAGGCTCATAGATGACAGAAACAAGAATCTAGATGAGACAGAATGAACTTTAGAGGAAGAAAGGTAGTTGCTTGAGTGATGGTGGCAGAAAGACAGTCTGACAGTGGTATTGGGGAGCAAGGTGCTTGCCATATCCTTCTACCCCTGAGTAGATTTTTTACTCCATGTAGAATCAATGAGTTAAAAAAAATACTTCAAAACAAAGAGACCATGTATAATAAATAAACTGTAAACATCTACTGA
>NW_027185698.1:43473385-43475085 GCF_028583685.1 Petaurus breviceps papuanus | reverse complement strand
GCTGAAAGACAATATGTTAACAATAGGAAAAAAGGTTCAGGGGGTATAGTGGAAAGTGTGGGAAGAGTATAGGAACTGGACTATGGTTGAGTTTACATAGATCATATACTGCTTTCATTGCCTTTTTTCTTACTGATACTGGCATTCCTGATGGCACTTATGTCCACGTCAGGGAGCATATCAGAAACAGTCCACCCAGTGGTTTTACAGTAACTCTGGGAGAGGGGTTAATGCAAAAGAATTTATGCTAACAATCCACACAGGTAAAACCAAATGGATAAGAAATGCCTCTATTCAGGACCAAATCATGTACTTATATATCATCCCTGACACTTCAGAGTAAAAAGCTAGCCAGACCCAGACTTGTCTAGGAAAGAGAAAGTGGACTGGATTACATTTGGGAAACTAAACAGTACTCCCACCTGTATCTTCCCAAACTTTGCCTTGACATAAAAACTTGTCTTATTAACATCAATATCCTCCTGAGGATGCTGTGTAACCACAAACCATGGAGTACCCTAATTTCCAAAGAAAGAAGATTATGGACAGGACAGTGGAGAGACAAAAGGTGGGGATAGGTCTGCTGTGACATGTTCCCAACTTAGCCATTTGGTGGTCCTGATAGCCACTGACTACCCAGGGAGTCACCCTAGCTGTTTACTTATGCCCTTCTGGGACAGAAGCACTTGGGAAGTCAGTGCTCTCTATGATTATAGAGTCGATGCCCTCCTATCCTTCAACTCCTTCTCTCTCTATGGGTTAGTAACTGATTACTCATCTAGGGGATGTGTAAATTTGTAGAGCTACCCAACTGGGTAACTCCACCTTCTTTTGAATGGCTTTTTTCATGAAAACCAGCCATGTGACCTTGGTTTAATGGAATTGGTTCCCCCCAAAAAAGCATATCCATATGCTGGAATGTAGTATGGGAAATTTTTTACTCCATGTAGAATCAATGAGTAAAAAAAAATACTTAAAAACAAAGAGACCATGTATAATAAATAAACTGTAAACATCTACTGAGTAGCTAGAAGCCCTCTGCTCTTTTAGGTCCCATAGAAGTACCTGCAAATATAGGATTAATCTGCTCACAGGAGTTCTGGGTCATAACCATTTGAATCTTTCCTTGAACAAGCAAAGGAGTATCACCACACAGTTCCCATAGACATCATTCTTTTTGTATGATGCAGAAACTCTGGAGTTACGGTCTTCATTTAGCCTTGTCTACAGAAATCAGGATCCAGTGGCAACTAGAGCTCAGGAAGATGCTTTCCCTGGGTTCTGTTGTAGTTGTAAGAACCTCTGTCCTCATCTGTCAAAGCTGAGTCATCCCAGAGCAGGGTGAGTGAACAGGTAGCCATCCCAGGAAGCGCCTGTCCCCCATCAAATATCCCTATGTCTCTTTTACTCTGACCTTACCACCTCTACTTAGCTGCCCCTTTCACCTGGATTATTACAGTAGTCCCAGCCTGAAGCTTCTCCCTGTTCTAATTAATAACCCATTCAGCTGCCAATGAACCACATCAGTTCCCTATTTAAACTCCTTTTTGGCATTTGATTCTCATTACCAACCTGGCCCCTTTTTACCTTCCCAGGCCCTTAACACTACAAATTCTCAGAGCCAGCAATGCTAGTCTATCTGCAGTTCCTTGAACATGACAGGCTATCTTGGTGCCTTGATTTTGGGAGTGTTCGCTTGT
>NW_027185698.1:43440735-43473285 GCF_028583685.1 Petaurus breviceps papuanus | reverse complement strand
TGCCCCTTACCTCTGCCTCAGCTTCCCTGACTCCCTTCAAGGCTCAGCTCAAATCCTGCCTTCAATAGGAGGCCTTTCTCAGGCCCAGTGCACCACCAATCTGGCAGCTGTTTGTGCCTTCCACTCTCACACTGAATTCTTTCTACTCTGTAGATATCTTGTATGTACCTCATTATTTCAATGTTAAAATATGAACTCCTTGTGGACAGGAATTGTTTTTGAGTTTCTTTGTATTTACTTTGCCAGTAATCAGCACAGTGCCTGGAATAATAAATGTTTAACAAATGTTTCTCAATTGACTGACTTAAATAATCATCTTTCTTTTCAGCAAAGTACAAAAATCTCCAGCATTTTCATTTAAGCCCCTTGTAATATAGCTCCCACCTGTATCTTCCTCTGTTCCAGTCAAACTGACCTGCTCCTTATTCCTGATTCACATATTTCTATTCCCTGTCTCTGGGCATTTGCACAGGTGGTCCCCCGGGGTTTGGAATGTAATCCCCCTTCACTTCTAGTCTCTTTAAGAGCCCTGTTCTAGGGCCCCTTGTCCCACAGGAGACCTTTCCCAATCCTCATCCCTCCCTCTTGAAATTGCCATATATAATGTTGTTTATATTTTGTACTTATTTATCTGTGTATATGTATCCTCCAGTAGAGTATAAGCTCCTTGAGGGCAGGACTATTTCTGTTTTGTCCCTTTAGCCCCTGTACCCAAGCACAATGCTTGGTACAAAGCAGATGCTTAATAGATATTTGGTGAATTGAATGTTTAACAGTACTTCACATTTAATAAAAGACATCATCAAGAAAATTATGATTGAAAAAAGAAGTGGGCTGATTCCCCAGGGGTCATAGATGGTAATAATACTATGAGAATAAGGCCTCCAGCACATTGGATTGATCCTCAGTAGAGGACTAATGATAGGATATGGTTGTTATCATCATCCTTAGAGGGAACATCCATGTTGATGAGGTCCCCAATGTTTTGGTCAGTGGCAAGTGGTCAGGGGTGCTGCTGGTCAGCTCAACATGAACCTCTTATCTTCCCCACTTATCCCACAGCCCAGGTGCCTATAGTTGAGACCAGGAATCCCACCTTCCAGTGCTTTTACTATAGCCTAGAACAGACCACAGCAAAACTAAAGGAGCATAGAGTTTGCTTAGAGAACTCTGGAGGAGAGAGTGGTATATGCTGGAACAGGAACAGTCTAGAGAGGTTTCCAAGCACCCCTTCCCACCCTCACAAGCTGGTAGAACCATTGTCTCAGATCCTCTATCTAGAACTTGCCAGGGTCAGGTAAAAATTTTCAGGTACTATGTGAAGAGGTGATGATATAAACCTATCAGATTAAATTGGACTTTCAGGGACTTGGTGGCAGCCTGGTGTGGAGGGGTGAGAACCAGCCTAGGAGTGAGGATGCCTTGGGTTTCTGTCTTAGCTGTGCCCCTCATTTACTATATGACCTTGGGTAAGCCACTCCTCTCCAGGCCTCCGGTGCCTTCTACATAAAATGAAGGGAATAATCCCCTCTAAAACTATCTTATAGGGTTATTATCTGAAGAAAACCTTAAATGTTATCTTGGACTCATTCATCTCATAATACAACCAGCTGCCAGATACTGTCAATTTTTAGGTCTACAATATTCCCTCTTTCTCTTTTCACTTTGCCAGTACCCTGCATCATTACATCTCAGGGTGCAATCTCACTTATCTCCCAGCTTCTCTTCTCCAATTCATCCTTTACACAGCATCAAAATCATCTCCCAGATGCACAGATCTGACTGTCCAGCTCTAGCCCTAGAACCTCCAGCATCCCTCCATAGTTCAGCTCTAAGCTACCTTTCTAGGCTGTTTTCACCAACCATACTTTCCAGCCAAATTGAAATGTTCCTAGTTTTCAAATTCCATCTTGCTTTTGCCCACTTCTGCATATTTGCATAGACTTTTCCCATTATTTGAACCCGCCCCCTCCATATCTTTCTCTTCCTTCAAGGCCCAGCCCAGTGCCGCCTCCCTCCATGAAGGCTTCCCTGACATTCCACCCAGAGTCCGAAGGGAAAGTGATGCTGAGTTTTCTTAGCACTTTGTTTGGCCCTTTCCTTTGGTGAGTCTTATCACCTTGTAACTTTGGAGAGCTCTGTAGTACCTTGTATCATCTGTGTAGACATAGTATCTTTTCTATCCTCTTGGAGGACAGAAACTATGTCTTTAAAAAACCTGGAGATTGGGGGGGGGGTAACCTGTACAGATGCACAGAGTTCAGAGTTCAGAGTTAAAATGTATCCTGGCATTAGCAACTAGGCCAGTAAAGCTGGCACATGGCAGGAGTGGAGTGAGGGAGAATAACGAGGACAAAATCCTGGAACAGTGGATTTGACCCAGGATGTAATAGTCTGGGTTAGGGGCTCTTAATCATTGTGGATGGACCCCATCTCAAAATAATGTTTTCAAATGCATAAGATAACATACATAGTATGACAATGGAAACTAATTACATTGAAATGAAGTTATCAACAATTTTTTTTTTTAAAGATCAAGATTCTTGGGTTAGAAACAAAGAAAGCTCATATAACACCTGTTCTGAGACCCTAGCTAGCCGAGAGGACGGCCAGGCCACAAGAGCAGTGGCTGTGTGAGCTAGGTAAAAGCAGCAGATCACCGGCTTCTTGTTCTAGTGTTGGCCAGAGAACATAATCTACTCCAATCCTTTAATTTTACAGATGAGGAAAATGAGGCCCAGGGAGGTTAGATGACTTCCCTAAAGTCACAAAAATAATAGGGGTCCAAGCCAGAAATTGAACCCAGGTTCTCTGACTCTACGTAGTGTTCTTTCTGTGGTGCCATGAGATGTTGTGGAGACTGATTCCACAAAGTTTGAAAACTAAGTGGATGTGGGGGGAGGGGAGAGTGAAGGGCTGAAGGTGACACCAAAGGTCACAAACCTGGGTTAAATGGAAGAATAGTGGTGCTTATGACTGAAATAGGAAAATGTGGAGGAAGGTCAGGTTTTAGGGGAAAGATAATGAGTTTCATTTTGGATATGGTGAGTTTGAGATTCCTATGAAACATCCAGGTGGTGATGTTGGACCTGAGCTCAGGAGAGAGAAGAGTCCTGAATATGTTGATTTGGGAGTCATCTGTATAGAGATGATGGTTGGGTTAATGGGAGGTGATGAGATTTCTGAGAGAAAGCCAATAGGGACTGAGGAGAAGATAGCCCACGACAGTCCTGGGTGGTAGATCAATAGAGATTGGGACATGGATGATGGTCCAGACTAAGTAAGACCGACCAGACAGGGAGGAGGAGAGCCAGTAGAAAGCAATGTCATAACAGTGTGTGAGTGGGGGGCTGGGGGGGAAGGGTAATGAAAGCCAGCTTGTCAGACATTAAGAAGTGAGATGTCAGGAAGTAGAGACCCTGCAATCCTGCAGCATTTGGGGGCTGGGGGGTGGCCATAAAAAGGAGGAGAGATAGAGAATGGTAACTTGCAGGATGGCAAGGTCAAGTAAAAGGTTGGGGCATGTTTTAAAGAATGGCAATGTTTGAGCAGGTTTGTAGGCCACAGAGAAGGAACCAGTGGAGAGAGAGGATTGAAGACTGGGGTCACGGAAGGGATGATTCAGGGTCAAGCTCTCTGAGGCCCTAGTAAGGAGAAGAGTCACTTGTTCCTCTGCAACTGGACTAGGGAGAATAATGTTGAGAGGGCTTTAGGTGTTAAAGTAGGCTGCAAAATGAAAACTTTGGCAATTTCTGTGAAACTGATGGACACAAAGAAGAGAGAAGTCACTAGGATAGCTTCTCTTTTCTCAGTAAAATATGAGACAAGGTCCTCCACTGAGAGGAAGAGAAGAGGGCAACTGTAGGCGGTTTGAGGGGAAATGAGATGACTGGGAACACTATGGGGAATTGGGCAGAGAGGCAATCAGGGATAAATAAAGGATAACCATGTAAGTGGTGAGGATCCAGGTGAGGCTAGAGAGGGTGTTTGTGGCAGCCCTAGCCAGCATGGCGGTATGACTTCCAAGCATTGTGTATGTCACTACTAGGGAAGCAGTTAGTGGAGTGAGGGGTCCAGAAGGGATGAGCAGCAATGGGGTGGGGGGAGAACAGGGTAACAGTGAATGGTTAACTCTAGTGCCAAGATTTCAAAGGGAGGAAAGTGAGGCTAGACCTAGGGTGATAGAGTGGGAAAACAAGTAGTTTGGAGTTAGTGAAGGTTGCAGTGAGGATGTATAATTTGTTCAGGAAAGGTCAGAAAAATGCAGAGAAATAGGATAGGAGGTTTTGATCATATAGCAGAATCTGAGAGTTTTGAATTATAGAGGTGGAACAATTATAAGTTACCATGGGATGAAAGGAATGAGCATGCTGAGGTGGAATGAAGGTGAAGGTCATGGGAATTGGATAGGTTGATGACCTGGGAAGCCAGGGTGTTTGAGGGGACATGGACATGATTAAAGGCAGGACTGTGTGCTCAGCTCCTGAGAAAGCAAGAATACTCTGGGGGCCAGAGAACAGCCACTAGGCTCTGGATAGGGCAGTCTGTCTGGATCAAGTGAACCTAGAAGGAGGAGAGGTTGCTAAGTGATGGCAGCAGCAGGAGGGAGGCCCTGGACATGGCATGGAGGAGGAAGGAGTCCAGCAACAGCCTGTAAAGACATGCAGGAGCAGCTTTCCAGATTCTAATTACATACTATAGTGAGTTCTCTATTTATTCAATAACAAATTAGAGCAAAATATTCACAGAAAATCAAGGTACAGCATTCATAATGTTACAACTTATCACAGAAAATCAAAATACAACATTCACCGTGTCACAACTCAACAACTTATCACTAAAATGGCCACATAGTTTTCACCAAAGTGGTCACCTAGTTTTAACAAAGTACAATCATTTAGTAACTCAATCATTCAATCATCCTTAAGGATGCTTGCCTCCTTAAGGGACACAAAGAACAAAAGTCAAAGCCTTCCACCCCTAGGTCACAGTAAATCATAATCTTCTCAGTCAGTACACAGTATCCAAATAAAGTCTTCTTTTAGCTTGACTCGAGGCTGGCTCTCAGCTTCCATGGTTCCTCTTCCATGGTGCCAGCTCCAACTGTCACCTGGGTTCAAAGGCAGGCAGCTCCCAGTTCCTTGTCCAGCCTCTTGTCCAGTACTTTGTCTAGTTCTTGTTCCATATTGAAGTTCACAGTGTCCAGTCCACCTCATGTCCTTCACAGTTCCTGTTTCTGGGAAGACAAAGCTTGACAGTCACAATAATATTCATACACATTGCTGGCACCATTATCAATTCATTATCTGCCTATGAAATCAGCTCAGACCCACCAACAAGGTCTGAGAACTCAACACAAATCATCAACATAGAAATCAACACAGACCCACAAACAAGGTCCAAGAGGTCAGCACAAATCAGTAAAGTCCCAGGACCTCCAAAACCCTCCTCTAGGACTTCTGTAAATGTACAAACAGGAAAACCTCTTTCATGGCTTCCAGGAATGTGCTAGGGCTTCTGTACAAAGTATCACAAGCAAACCTCAACACAGAGCAGACAGAGTGCTGGGATACCACAATTTTTCTCCTTGACTCTGCCACCACAAGAGTCCTCTTCTCAGTTCTTCTGTCTCTAGCCAAGACCTCTCCTTATATATGGTCATTAGCTCCTCCCCTTCCTGTTGCAGGAGTTCATGAGTTCTAGGGTTTACAAGTTGTGGGGTTTACATATTATGTTTCTTAACAGACTTAATACAAGACTTAAAAGAAACTGGAACTGAAAAAAGGTGTTAAATTAAATAGCTGAAACAAGGTGTGAACTACTCTGTGCTTGCCATTACACAGCCTCTTCTTGGTCCAGTGGAAAACATGGGATAGAGAAATAGGGAAGCTAAGAGAAGGTGCATCTAGGGAAGAGGTGGCCAGGGAAGTAGTGACTTGGAGGTAGGGGAGGGAAGCCAGGTACCCATGACTGCAAGGAAAAAGAGTGGGATGGGGAAGAGGCATAGTAAAAATGATGGTTTGTCAAAAGCGAATAGAACTTTGCAGAGGGAGAGCAGGGGGAATAAATATACAAGAAAGGTTATACTGAGGTGAATGGAGGAGTAGGGAGTGGTGCTTAGGGAAGGAAACTTTTTCTTAACAGTCTTCTGTTAAAAATTACAGGGAATTCAAAAGAAGGAAGAGAAAATTTTCTAACCACAGTACACTATATTGTCACCCCCTTCCAAGCAGCAGTGGTTACCCCAGGTACCAATTCAATTGATGATTTATCTCCCTATGAATTGGAATGAGAGAAGAGAGATAGCAGCTCTGAGTGTGGAATGGGTTCCCATGGCCAGCTAGCCCAGCAGTGAGGGTTTGGACAGGGTTGCTGGATGGCAAGGGGCCTAGGCTCCACCTGATTAGGGAGGACTGAGGTAGAGTTGATGTACAGAGTTAGAAGAGATCTTATATAGAATATAGCATGTCAGAGCTGGCAGGGACCGGGGAAAACAATGTCAGAGTTGTGAGGGACTTTAGAACATAGAATATCAGAACTGAGAAGGGCCTTAGAACATAGAATGTCAGAGCTAGGAGGGACCGTGGAACAGAGAATGCCAAAGCTATTGGAGACCATGGAACATAGAATGTCTGAGCTGAGAGGGACCTCAGAACACAGAACATCAGAACTCTCAGGGACCACAGAACATAGAAAATCAGAGTTGTCAGGGACCATCAAACACAGAATGTCAGAATTATTAGGGGCCTTAAAACATAGAATGCTAGAGTTGTCAGGGACGATGGACCATAGAACATAGAATGTCAGAGATATCACAAACCTTAGAATGTAGAATGTCAGAACTGTCAAGGATCTTAGAACATAGAATGTCCAAATTATTAGGTGACTTAAAACATAGAACACCAAAATTGTCTGGGACCATGTAACATAGAACGTAGAACATCAGAGCTACCAAGGGCCATGGAACATAGAATGTCAGAGCTGTCACCATCCTTAGAATGTAGAATGTCAGAACCAGAAGAGAATTTGGATGGACTTTAGAGATTATCCAATTTAATCCCTCTATTTGACAAATGAGGAACCTGAGACTCAGATTATAGGTAGTTAGTGGCAGAGCTAGGACTTAAAGGGGGTTTCTTACTAGAGCCAAGACAAGGCATATTTGAAGCCTCTGGACAAGCTTTAGAACTTATGTACGTACACAGTGTTATTATCGAGGAGAGACTTTGAGCCTTTGTTGTAATAAACACAGTTTGTTTTAATCCCTAAAAATAGAAAGTAGGGTTTTCAGCCATGAAAAAAAAATGAGCATTTGTTAAAAAAAATATTCACATTACAAACTGTCCCTTGATACCCTCCTTGGGACTTCCTCTGTTCCAGATTCAACACTGATGTGATTCCAAGAGAGAAGCTTAGAAATCTTAGGATCAAATTTTAGAGCTGGAAGGAACCCTTAGAGGGATGATCTAGTCCTTATTTTGCAGATGCAGAAAGCAGAGACCCACAGAGGTCAAATATCACAGCCCAAAGTCATGCAGGTTAATCAGTGGCAAAGACCAGATTCAAGCCCCGGTCCTTTGACACCAGAGCCTATACACATTCCCCTGGCCCACAGTGGCCTCCCTGCCTTCTAAGAGAGAATTCTGCTATATCCTAAACTCCATGTATTCATGTTCAAATCCAAATAGCCAGCCTTATCAGAGTCTGCCGGTGTGCCCCGCCTTATGTTTGGTTCTTCTGTAGGGAAGAGAAAAAAAGAAGAGGACCGCCGGGGTTCTGATTTAGAATTCATCCAGTCTGAGTGGAGAGGCAAGACACACCCCCTGAAAAGAAAAAATGTGACAGAATACAAAATACAGACACTGAGCAACTCTAGTGTGTCAGTCCCTACCAGCGACCTTCCAAGATCCCATGATTCCAAGGTCCCGTGATTCCAAGATCCTGATCCTGTGATTCCAAGATCCTGATCCCGTGATTCCAAGATCCCATGATTCTAAGATCCCATGGTTCCAAGATTCAATGGATTCCATGATTCAAAGGGACTGTTTCCCTCCGTCCCTCTCAACCTTGCGTTAGAGAAGACATTTGATATAGACAGATGTATGGCACCATGCAGTACATACTTCCATATATCAGTTCTTTCTCTGGAGATAACATTTTCTTTCAGAAGTCCTTCATAGTTGATTTGAATATTAATATTACTCAGAATAGCTAAGTCATTCACAGCTACTCTTCAAACAGTATTGCTCTTACTGTATATGATGTTTTCTTGGTTCTTCTTATTTTACTCTGCATTATTTCATGCAAGTCTTTCGATGTTTTCCAAAACCATTGAGCTCATCATTTTGTTGTTGTTGTTGTTGTTGTTGTTATTGTTGTTTGAGGGGAGAAAGCAGGGCAATTGGGGTCAAGTGACTTGCTCAAGGTCACACAGCTAGTAAGTGTTAAGTGTTTGAGGCTAGATTTGAACTCAGATCCTCCTGACTCCAGGGTCAGTGCTCTATTCACTGCATCACCTAGCTGCCCAATGCTCAACCTAGATGCCCCCATCATTTCTTATAGCACAATAGTATTCCATTACAATCACATACCACACCTCAATGAATCATTCCCCAATTGATGGGCATCCCCTCAATTTCCAGTTCTTCACCACCACAGAGAGTTGGGATTTTTTACCCCTTTTTCCCTGGTCACCTTTGGAAACAGACCTAATAGTGGTATTCCTGAGTCAAAGGGTATATACAGTTTTATAACTCTAAGTAAAATTCCAAAATGATTGAGTCAGTTCACAATTCCACCAATAGCGTATTAGTGTTCCAATTTTTCCATATCCCCTTCAATATTACTCATTTCCCTCTTCTGTCATTTTAGCCAATCTGATAGGTGTGAGATGGCACCTCAAAATTGTTTTAATTTGTATTTCTTTATTCAATAATTATTTAGAGCATTTTTTGTATGACTATATATAGCCTTGATTTCTTCTTCCAAGAACTGCCATGTATCAATTGGAGAATGATTCATATTCTTATAAAATTGACTCAGTTCTCATATTTGAGATACATGGCCTTTATCCAAGAAACTGTCTATAAATACCCCCCCCCCATTTTCTGCTTTCCTCCTAATCTTGGCTACATTGATTTTATTTTTACAAAACCTTTTTAACTTAATGTGATCAAAATTATCCATTTTACATCCCACAATGTCCTCTGTCTCTTGTTTATTCATAAATTTTCTAGGTAATATGTTTCATGCTCTACTTAAATCTCTTTAAACCTCAGTTCCTTCATCTGTATAATGAGAATAATAATAAATGCCCTATTTACCCCACAGGGGCATTTTCAGACAAATGCTTTATAAACCTGAAAGCTTTAGAAGCAGTAAGACATCATGATCTTTATTCCTTAGTAATAAAAACAATAAGATAAAATGTCGATTCCTACTATAAATCACCCATTTTCACTAGACCAAGTGTTGAGTTTTTATCCACAGTCTCAGACTTGCTGTGGGACCTGAGACAGGTCACTCAGGATCAGTCACAGGCTTTCAATGATAATTCCATGAAATCCCCCAACTCTAGTCCAGGAATGGAGACAGAACAGCCTTTCTTTGGCCCTCAGGGCAACTTCTAAAGCAGGACAAACTAGAACTAATTAGGCTTACGGGGGTGGGGGCGGGAGCCGCAAACTGTGGTGACTTTGCTGGGGATTTTATATAGCAATTCTGTTTTCTTCTTTAACAGCACACCTGCTCAGTGGTTTAAAGTGAGTATAAGAAACCTCTCTGTACACAGCATGTGAGAAAAGTCCCTGATTTGAAGACTTCAAATTACTTACTGTGTGACCTTGGACAATTTCCATCCTTTTTCTGGACTTTTTTTTTTTTTGGAAAAACAATGAAAGCTCTGGGGTCTAAGATAGTCTCTGAGATCTCTAACATTTTGTGATTCTGATACATGTCTATCCAGACAGGTCTGGAATCTTGCAGTGGTCAATCGAAAGAAGCTAGCAGCTCCTGGAACCAAATATCAGACTCTATTCATAAACTGACAGTAGCAGAGAGAGATGACCCATAGCAGTTAAATCTTGTCCTGTAGTGATCAGAGAATCCTTTGTTTGTTCAGGAAGTGTTTTTTAAAGCTACCCCTATGTGCTTAAGCCACCACTGTGCTCTGAGTTGGCGACGCAAGGACAGACATAAAACAGTCCCTGCTCTCAAGAGTGTTATAGTCTTGTGGGGAAACAATATGAACATAGATAAATATTAAATAATTTGTAAGGGGGGAGGGGAGGAAAGGACTACACTAACCAGCCAACAGGTATTTATGAAATGCCTACTAGAAGCCAGGCACTGGACTAAGGGCTGGGAATAGACAAAAAATGAAATCTCTCCTGCCCTTGAGAAGCTTCCACTCTGATTGGGAAGGCATGATACTATATATAGGCATCTGATAAGCACATATGAAACAGGTTCAGGGTGAAGCTGGGGGAGGGCAGGGAACCAGACAAGGCCTTGTGCAGAAGGTGGCCCTTGGGAGCTGGGTCAGGAAGGGAATTAAGAACTCCAAGACTCAGAGGGAAGAAGGGAATGCACTCCAGGTGTGGGGAACAGCCTGTGCAAAGGCATGGAGAGAGGAGATGGAATAATGGGAACACTGAGGAGGCAAGTTTGGCTGGAATGTAGTATATGGAAGGGGGTGGGAGGGAATGTCATCAGCCTAGAAAGGTCCACTGGAGCCAGATTGTGAAGGGCTTTAAAGACCAAACAGAGGAGTTTGTATTTTATCCTAGAAGCAACTGGAAACCACATGTTGAATGCTGGAATGGCATGAACAGTCCTGTGCTTGAAGAATGTCACTTTGGCAGTTGTATGGAGGATGGTTTGACACGAGGGAAATCATCAAGATGACGAGCATTTATATGTGCCAAGGACAATGTTAAGTGCTGGTAAGAAAGGCAAATGACAGTCCTCACCCTCAATGAGCTCACAGTCTAATAAAAGAGACAACAGGCAAACCCTATATGAAAACAAGCTCTAAACAGGGTTAATTGGAGAAAATCTCAGAAGGAGAGCACCAGTATTGAGGGGGACTGGAAAGGGCTATTGGGAAATGGAAGGCAGGGAGACCAATTAGGAAGCAAATGTAGCAGTCCAATTAAAAGATGATGAGAACCTGAACTAGAGTGGTTGTGGCATGAATGAAAGTGATGGATGTGGGAGATGTGAAAGGAGAATCAAGAAGACTTGGCAAGTGAGTATGAGGGAAGGGGGAGAAGGAAGAGGAGAGGGTGACTGGCTAGAAGGGTCTTCAAGAGAAAGGGAGGGGGAGGGCAAAGACAAGTTCTGTTTTGTACATGTTGAGTTCAAGATGCCTGTGGGACATCCCAGTAGAGGTATATTGTAGGTATTCAGTGATGGAACTCAGGAGAGAGATTAGGGCTAGATATATGGATCTGGGAATAATATGCACAGAAATGGTAATTGAACCCATGGGAGCTGATGAAGTCACCAAGAGAAAGATTGTGTAGAGAAGGGGGAAGAGAAGAGGTCCCAGCACACCCATACGTAGGGGATATTAGCAGATATTTGTTCCGGGAAGAAACGTGGGTGGTTAGTGTAGTTACCTTAAGGGGAACCAAAACTCTCTAATAATAAGATAAATGCAAATTGGCATGACTTTGTGGTACCAAATTATGCTAATAACTGTCAAGAATGGGTAGCAATCACAGGATCATACCATGACAGATTTAGTGATGTGAGGAAACTTAGAGGTCATTTTGCCCAGGGGTATCAAACTCAGTTAGAAACAGGGACCACTAAACCATCCATAAAGATCCCTGTCTGCTGCATATTGACTTAGAAAACCCCATATTAATGTCATTTGTGTCTTTTGGGGCAGCCAGGTCTGGAGTCAGGCAGACTCATCTTCCTGAGTTCAAATATGGCCTCAGACATTTGCTATGTGTGACCCTGGGCAAGTCACTAAATCCTGTTTACTTCAGTCTCTTCATCTATAAAAATGAGGCAGAGAAGGAAATGGCAAACCCCTCCAGTATCTTTGCCAAGAAAACCCCAAATGGGGTCATGAGGAGTCATACATGACTGAAAAAGGACTGAACAACAACTGAAATAAATGTTCTATTGTATTTTTGTTTATTTTGTTAAATATTTCCCAATTATATTTTGATCTGGTTCTAGCTACTAGAGTTTGGGTAACCTGTTTGACACTTCAGATTCATCCATCTCCTTTCCTTTTATAGATGAAGAAATTGAGGCCTAGAAATGTCAAATGACGTTTGTCCAAGGTCACACAGACAGCAGGTAGTTCAACCTGGATCTGAAATTAGGTCCTCTGATTATAAGACAGCCTATGTTCTATTCTATTCCATTAAAAACCATTTATCAAGCACCTACTATGTGCAGGTAGTGGGGGAGGGGGGTAGAGAGATGGAGGAGATTCAAAGTTGGGTTACTTGCCCACTACCATGTTAGCCATTAGTGACTATTAACCAGTCCCATTCACCAATTAACATCAGTTATTTTGAAGATAAAGCAAGAAAAGAAAATGCAAACATTTCCAAGTTATTGAATCTTCAGCAGGCATAATCTTCCCTAATGGAGCTCACAGTCTAATAGAAGGAAAAAACTATAATGCAAAATAAGACATGATACATTTGTTTTTAGTAATATGCAAAAAGTTTTCTAGACCTAGGAGGAGGAAAAGGGTTTTTTTTTTTTTAAATTTGTTTTTTTTTTATACTAACTAGAGGGATCAAAGGAGCCTTTTTGGAGGTGGTGGTATCGAGCTGGGTTTTAAAGCCTGGGGGAAGGCAGAAGGAAGACTAGATTGCTGTCTTAAAGCACTGAAAGGATTGTCCTGAGGAAAAGGCATTAGACCAGTTCTGCTTGGCCCCAGGGGACAGAACCAAGAGTGGCCAGTGAGAAGCTGCTGTCAGTAGCCTGAATTCAGCAGAAGGCACTGGGCTTTCCTTGAGAGAAGTCTAGAGAAAATTGGATAATGACTCCTTGGGGGGATTCTTCTTCAGGTACAGACTGGCTTCTGAGATCTCTCTAACTAGGCCTGTGGTCCTAGAGTACACATCACTGACTGGTGTCAATAAAAAAGCATTTTCTACGTTCTAACTCTGCCAAGGTGCTGTGCTAAGTGTTAGTGTTGCAAAGAGTTAAAAGCATTCCCTCCCCTCAAGGACCTTAAATTCTAAGGGAGGGGACAACATATAAATAAATAATGAGGTACAGAGTCAGAGTAGATGGAAGGCGGAGGATCAATAGGTGGATCACAGAATGTGTGGAAGGGGATTTGAGTATAAGGAGACAGGAAAGGCAATGTCGGGGTGCTCTCTATCCCACAATCCCAGGGCTAGGCTTCTGCATCTCCACCTTAGGGTTTTAGGGGAATCCCAGATGGGGTGATGGGTTGTCTCTTCTCTAAAGCTATTGACCTGTTTCTTTCACCTCACTCCTATTAGCCACCGGTGACTGGCACCCCCAGTTCCATTTAACAAGTTAATATCAATCAGCTTCTACAAAAGGACATTTACTTTGAAGACATAGCAAGAATAAAAGTACATCCCCCCCCAACATCTTGGGGAAATACTCCCCTCTATTCCACTTTGGTCTCTGGGGAAAATGAACTCATAGAACTAAACTGGGTCCCAAACAGTCTCTGGAGCCTGGGGGCATCAGTGCTAGACTTAGAATTGAAGTAGAGGACAGGGAATTACCAAATGAAGGTGGCTTTCTTAAGGAATTTAGCCAGGAAGGGGATCAAAGGTATAGAATGATAACTAGTAGAGATACTGGGAACAAGGAATGTTTTTTTAAGAATAGGGGAGACATGGATTTATTTAGCCATCAGAGAAGGAACAGGTGACTGGGGAGAGACTAAAGGTAGTAGAGTTGGAATAAGGATGGGAGTAGGCTCCTGGAGAACAGGGTGGGATCAAGGGTACATGGGACTACCTTGGCAAGAAGGGCTACCTCTTCCTCTGAGACATGGGTGAATGCAGAGACTATGGGAGAAGATGTCCAAGGGATGTGAGATGAGGAGGGAGAAGGGGGAGCACCTGATGCTTCAGTTTTTTCAGTGAAATAGGTGAGATCTTCAGCAGAGAAGGCAGAACAGCGGTTCCATGGCTTGATGAGAGAGGAAATTTGGAAAACCCAGTGGAATGGTATCAATATATTAGGGAGGAGTTAAGTGTGAGGCAAGGCTGGCAATGTAGACTTAAACCTGGAGGTATAGGAATTTGAACTTGACCCAGTAGGCAACAGTGAGCCACTGAGGGTTTTTGAGTGGAGGAGTGATGTGATCAGATCTATGTATAAGAAAAATTAGTCTGTTTGGAAGGAAGAGAGTAGAAGTTGGAAGCTCCATTTAGAGACATTTGAGCCTACTACAGGTAGTTGGTATATCGAGAGAACTTCTGGGAAGCCGACAATGTATTACACTTTTGGTGTGACCACAGATTAATGTGCAAGTTTTGGGTTGGGGGACAGTCTGATAATACACTACAGCTCCAAATTTTTCTCTTCTAGGGACGCTTGCAGCGATATGATCCTATCCTGGACTTTAACCTGATCTCAGCCTCTGCACAGCAATCTGGTGAGTGGATACAACAGTGAAAAAGGTTGGACTCCCAATTTGGAAGCTGGTGCAAGAGAGAGATGTAGAAGGAGAGGATGGAAGAGGTTAGTTACTAAAAATAAATGTAAATGGCAGTTGATTTCAGGACCCAACAAACCGATGTTGCTGGGTTTCTGTTTTAGAGCAGGTGGTGGTGAAGGGGGCTGTATGTGGAAGCTGCAGAGACTGACACATAGACTATTTGCAGATGAAAATAATTGCTATCCTTTATCTGGCTTTAAGGTTTGCAAAGCTCTTTCCACAACCCTATGAGGTGGGTACTGTTATGAAGCCCATTTTACAGATGTGGGAATTGGAGTTCGTGGGATGTGAAGAGCTAGAATCTTCAGATCTTCACAGATAGAAGGGCTTTTAGAGGGAACCTAGGCTGACCTCAGTATACAGTGGTGGAAACTCAGGTGCAGAGGAACAATGGGACTTGTCCAAGGTCACAAAGCAAACAGTTTGCACAATCTGGATCTGAACTCTCAGGTTTTTTTCCTGCGTAACAACGAAATAGGACCGTTTTTTAAAAGTGGAAAAAGGGAAGGACTGCAACAGGCAGCCCCAGGGAATTGGCAGGCGGAGGGAAGGAGGGACGGCCGGAGGGGAGAGGGGAGCGGACTGAGGGCCTCTTACGGGGAAGGGGTGGGGAGGAAACGCCCCTGCCTCGGCCATCCCACGCATCTGCACACCTGCTCCACCAGGTGGATGGGATGACGCCTCCAGAGGTCCAGTCCCCTGCCCCCGGACAGCAGCCCGGCTCCCACTCTCCCCCACATTCCGGGCCACCTGCGGTGGGGGTTGAGGAGCCTCACAGTCTGATCCCAGGCAGGCCCTGAGCCGCCGCCGTCACGTGGCGGTCCAGGAAACTGCCAAGAGCTCTCTGCTAAGCGAGAGCCACCCGCCTTCCCGGGTCTGTCTCGCAGTCCGGAAGCCCAGCACAGCGGGAGGCCTCTGCTGCCCTACCCCCACCGCCTCGGCTCCTTGGCTAGGCTTCGAGCCTGTCTCAAAGCCGCCCAGCAAAAGCCCTGGTCCACCCCGGAAATTCTGGCTCTGTCTCCGGCTCTACCCAGCGTGCCCTAGCGTGCTGGGAGTCCCCGGTCTTGGCTCTGCCGCTTTCTGCTCTGTGACTTTGGGAATTCCAGTGTCTTCCTCTCTCCGGGCACTAGATTACCTCATCTGTCAAACAAACTGGAGTCCAGGTCCACCTTCCAGGACTGCTTCTTTGGGGAATGAGGATAGTCATCTTGAAAGCTGCAAGGCTTCAGAAATTGCATCCCCAAGCAGTCATCAGCCTCCTACTTTTGACTCTTGGGGGGTCGAGGGCTTCCCATTTTACGGATGAGGAAACTGAGCTCCAGAGGAAGTGAATTGCCCAAGGTCATTATAAGTATAGGGCCAAGGTGATGATGGTCCAACTCCTCTTTTTACAAAGGAGTAAAGGGAGATGCCAAGAGAGTGGCCATCACTTGCAAAGGAGCCCTGAGCCCAGGGTCTTCTGGCTCCTGCTCTGGTATTCCCCCTTTTGCCCTATAGCACCTCATGGCACCAGCAGACTACATAGCTTCTCAGTAGTCACTCTTTCTGTAGCCAGCCTGGACTCCCAGGCTCTCTTTTGAAAAGGGCCCCATTTCAGTGCCCACTCCAGACAGCTTTCCTAGAGCTACATGCCTTCTCTTAGATCCCTCCCTCTACGCATCATTACCTCTCCCTAGTTCCATACCCTCATGGCTTCTTTCTTGTAAAAGGCCAACCACCAACTTAACCTCTGTTTAGGGGATAATGGATGATGGCTGGGCAATATTACACCTTCTCATCAGTAACTTAGGACAATAGTTTTCCTATGAGACCCTTGTTGTCTCTAGGCCTGCCCACAACAGAGAGAGGAATGAAGGAAGGAAGGAAGGAAAAGGAGAAGGGGAAAGGGAAGGGAAAGAAGGGGCATTAACATAACCAAAATAAGTAAGGCAAAGTTCCTGCACATTAACTATCGAACAGCCCACCCCCCCCCCCCCGCCCCAGGCACTTGCTAAGAAGTATTCATGGTTACTTTATACACAATTCAAAAAGTGCCCAAAAACAGTTTGGTTGTCAGGCTTCCCAGGCCCCAGCTGATGAAAAACACTTAGAATAGAACCAGAGACTTTTAGAGCTTAAAGTCTTAAAAATTATCTTGCCCAATCCATGTATTTTATAGTGGGAAAAACCCTAAGGCCCAGAGAGGTCCATTGATTTGATCACAAATCAGGTGAGTGGTAGACACTGGCCTTGAACCTAGGCATCCTGACTCTAGCATTAAGGCTCTTTGCTTTACATTGTGCTTGCTGCTCCTCAGAAGCATAAGATAGAGGCAGGCACCCTAGGTAGGCGCTGGTGGTGAGAGAAGAGGCAAAGATATTATAGCAAACAGAAGCAAGAACTCAGAAAGCTTTGTGGTCTGGGCAGATGAGGAGAGGGGGAAGGAGCTGATAGAGAGCCTTGGGGGTTCTCTTACTATGTTAGGATGAGTAGCATGACCTGTTTTTGTTTAGTTTTTTTCAGTCATGTCTTATTCTTCAGGACCTCATTGGGGGTTTTCTTGGCAGAGCTAAGAAGTTGGAGTGTTTTGCCATTTCCTTCTCCAGCTCATTTTACAGATGAGGAAATTGAGGCAAACAGGGTTAAGTGACTTGCCTAGGGTCACATAGCTAATAAGTATCTGAGGCCAGATTTGAACTCGTTTTCCTAATTCCAGGCCTATGCCACCTAGCTGCCCCTGGCAGCATGTCCTACTTAATGGATAGAGACCAACCTTGGAGTCAGGGAGATCTGATTTCAAGTGTTGCCTCTGATGCTGGCAGTATGACCCTGGGTCAGTCACTCCACCTCTCAGTGAGAGTAAAGGGAATTACTCTAATTCAGTGAAATCACAAGTGAAAATCTAAAAAAAAGTAGTAATAATACTATGTATCTGCACCTACCCCTACTGCCTTTGATCTGAGATTACCTCCCATTTATATTGTATCTATCTTGCACATCTATATTTGTATGTATCTCTTTTTGCATCTTTATTAGACTGTGGGTTCCTCAATATCAGGAACCATGTTTAATCCTTTTCTTTGTAGCCCTACTGTGCCCAGTGCCTGGCACAGAGTAAGTGCTTACTAGCTGTGTGACCTTGGGCAAGTCATTTACTGGACTTCACTTTTTTCGTCTGTAAAATAAAGGTGTTAACTTAGATGGCTGCTTCCAGCTCTACATCGATGAACCTACAATTAAAGGTTAAACTCCTTAGTCTGGCATTCAGGCTCTTTCCCACCATGAAGGTCCAGACTTAGCTCATTCTACTCCCCTTCAGATATTTTTCGATCTGTTCAAACTGAACCTCTTCTGTGTGGGATCCTGAGTTTGTCACTGAGAATATGAAGATGAAAAATGCTACATTCCTTGTCTTATGGTCTAACAGGGAGATAAGCCAGCCAGCTGTAAAAAGCTAGGACTGGAGTAGATGACCTTTCAGCTTTGAACGCCCTGATATTTATATAAATTGCTATGATACAGCTCATTTTCGAGTTCTCATCCCACAGGTCTCTTTCAATCCTTTGTAGCATGGTTATCTGGTTAAGGGGGTGCTTAGAGATCATCTCTTCCAGCCCTGTCCTTTTTTGGCTGTCTTCTCTGCTTGACAGCTCCTTAAAGGCAAAGAATACATCATTTTTCATCTTGATGCCCTTAGTGACAAACCCAGGACCCCATACAGAAGACATACTTAGCAAATGTTTGCTGGATTGAGTGGGGTTAAATTTTGCAGCATTTTCAGGTTTATGAACCTCTTTGCTCACAACATCTCTGTTGTTAGACCTAGAGAGGTGTCTGGCCTGTAAGCATGGTCTGGATGTGTCAGAGGCAGGATTCAAACCCTCTTCTGACTTGAGGCCTGCCTCCCTTTCTACCTCTGCCCCATTGAAGTTTGTGCTGTCCAAACTAATGGAGAGGAGGAAGGCAGGGAAGCAACAGAATTAAAAAGCTCAGGGAGCTCAGAGTCTGAAGGAAAGACATGACTCCCACAATATACGCAGAAATGAGGTGGAGGGGAAGGCTGGTGGCAGCAGGATGCGTAAGTTCCTCTGAGGACAGGGACTTTTTACTCTGTATCTCAAGCACCTAGGCCAGTGCCCCCCCGGCACATGGTCTATGTTTAACAAATGCCTGTTGACTGAGTAGTTACTCATCCCCCTGCTCCTTTGTCCATAACCTTGGGCCAAGCTACAGTTGGGCAAGCAAGGGCCACAAGCTAGGAGGGGAGACACAGGTACAGGCCTGCTTGTCCCTGGGCTGTTATAGGGACCAGCAGAGATTCCAGCGCCTATGGCTCCAATGCCCTCCTTAGATTGCATCAGAGCCTGTCTTATCCCAGCACCAGGACTAGACAGACACTAGGGGCTCTGGTGCCTCTGGGATTAACTCTTGAGCTCTGCCCAGGCCAGGCCTGGGACAGTTGTTTTCTCTTCAAGGTGTAGAGGAAGGAGCCCTGGATTTTGAACCAGAGAACCTGAGTCCCAGCCGACACTCTTGTGACTGTGTGCCCTTGGATATGTCACTTCCCTGCTCTGGGCCTCATTTCTCCTCTGTGAAATGACAGAAGGGAGTGGCCTGGATGATCCTTGAGGTTCTCTGAGCCTTTGAATTTGAGCAAACATAGTTACCATCTTCTGTTGCAATCCCAATCTTTCCCATGAAGGCACCCCACACTGATGCATCACTGTGCTGGAGGAAGGAACATGACATCAGGCAGGACCCACGGTATTGGAAAGGCAGTCTGCTGTGGGAGGCCCAGCCTGGCTAAAGATAGAGAGAGTGATGGTGTGGGGCAGGGCAGGAGACCTCCCCAGATTCCCTTGTGTGTATCTTACTTACTTGTCTGGATGTTCTTGTTCTCCTCCCCAGAATGTAAGCACCTTGGGGCCAAGGCCTGTTTCTTAATCTTGGGCTTCCAGTCCCCTAGCACAGAGGCAGGTGATCCATAACCACTTGTTAAATTAAATCGAGTGGTGAAAACCCAGAGCCTTAAACTAGCAGAACTTCACCTGGGGCAAAAAGAGTTTACTGAACTCCCACCATGTGCTCCGGGCTCCCAGCCTAAGAAACAGGGCTCTGCCCCATGTGTGGAGTCAGAAGACTGTAGGACCCCAGCCCTAGAGCTGCCTTCAGGCCACAGCCAGAAGGAGCAGAGCCTGGATTCCAGACTCCCAATGGGCTCCTAGACCATTAGGCAGCACACCTGGCAGAATGCTGGCTCGGGAGTCAGGAGGACCTGAGTTAAAATCCAGCCTCAAACACTTAGTAGCTGCGTGACTCTGGGCAAGTCATGCCTCCCAAAACCAATGCTGTCTCCCTCAGTTTTCTTATATATAAGATGAGAAGAATGGTAGGACCTACCCCTAGGCATGTTGTAAAGATGAAATGAGATAATATTTGTAAAGTGCTTTGCCAGCCCCAAAGTGCTGGTTTTGTTGTTGTATTATATTGTCTTTGCACTCTCAGAAAGGAGGATTTATAGGCTCTATCTGGCTCTAACCTTTCCACTGACTGTGTAAATCTCAGTCTATCTGAATCTCTTTCCTCACCTATAAAATGACAAAGTTGGATAGGATGGCCTATAAAATTATTTCTAGATCTGTATTTCTGATACTTTTATCCCCATGCTGTTGGGGATAAGCATCCACTGAAACCCAGAGGAACCTTTCAAAAATGGAGAAGGGTCCATTGACCTGTTAAAAAAAAACTGAATCTCAAATACAAATCTTTGGCAGTCTCCGGCTCACTCCAGCCCCTTCCCCTGGCCCTGCCTCCTTGTCTCTCAAGGCAATCGTGTCCTCCCAAAGTGAAAGGCACAGAAACCATCTGTGCTGGGCTAATTACAGACTCAATTGGCCACTTAGTCACTGGGAAGGAGGGGGCAAGTGGCTAATTGCCCCCCAAATTGGCCAATTAATGACACGTGCAGTTTCTGCACCTGCAATTCTTTCCAGCAAAGAAAAAAAATTAGGCTAGAGGCACAAAGAAAGTCTGCCAGAGAGTAGAAGCCCTCCTCCTTCTTTCTCCCCACCCCCAGTCACCAGGCAGTTGTCTCCATCTGTGAAATACTAGTGACCAGGATTTTCTCTGAATGTGTGGCAGTGGCACTTGACCCCCAGAGTCAGCCTCATGGTCCATGAATTAAACACAGAGCACACACCCATGTGGGTGGGCTGGACTGAGTGGGAGCAGAGCTGGGAGGAAGAAGAAATCATCTCTGCTTGCCTCCTCTTTTTACAGTGAGAAACTGAGACCCAGAGAGGGGAGTGGACTTGCTTTGGGTCACAGACTGAGTCAGTGGCAGAGCTGGGACGAGAACCGCAGCCTCCAGACACTCAGTGCCAGACTTTTCTCACCACAGGAGTGCCAAGTGAGGCCTGGAAGACTTTGGTAGTCTTTTGCTGGATGGAAAGGACTTGGCCTGGACTAAAGTGAAGAAACAGGAATAAAGCTAAACAAGACAGATAAAGGCCATTGGGACAGTGGAGAGATGGCCTACCTGAGGAAGTATAGAGCAGAGAAAGAGGAAGGTAGGGCTGGGCTGTGGAGAGGCCTTGAATGCCAGGCTGAGAAATTTAACACTGAACTCTGGTTGGTACAAAAGGGTTCATGTGCTTCTTCTTGTAACTTTCTCTGTATCCGTGCTCAGCACAATGGCCAGCACAAAGGAGGTGCCTAGTAAATCCTCGTTGACTTGATGAGTGCATTGTATAGAATAGTGGGAAGAACACTGATTTTTCAGAGGCCCTGGGCCCACCTGCCAACTCTCCTGCCTTTTACCTCTGATAATGCATTTTCTTTCTCTGGGATCCCATTTTCTTGTCTGTAAAAGGAGAGTTTGGATGAGGTAAGGGTTCTTAACCTAAGGCTTATGGTGGGGGGTTTGTAGCTAGATTTCCAGGGGTCCTTGAAATTGGATGGAAAAATCCATCTTTATTTTGATATGATTAATTTGCTTTGTAATTCTATGTATTTCATTTTGTGCACTTAAAAATGTCATCCTGAGAAGAGGTTCCTGATGATAAGAAGAGCCCATGACCCAAGAAAGATGGAAATCCCCCAGAGGGATGATCTCTAAGGGCCTTTGATCTTAGGATGTGAGTGTGGAAATGAAAGGGAATGAGACTAATCCTAGGCCTGCCAGGTTCCTTGCAGGAGAAGCCTGCCAACAGTGGAAAAACTGATAAGGGTACTGATGAAGAGTCAGTGTCTCCTGAGAAGAGCATTAGCTTTGAGGTCAACAGACCTGGATCCCAGTTCTGCTACTAACTGTGTGACCCTGGGTAAGTCACTTCCCCTCTGGGCCTCATTTTCCTCATTTGTAAAATGAAGGGCTTGGACTAGAAGAGATGTTAAGATCATTCTAATCTCTGTGATTCCAGCAGGAAGTTTGGAGATGAGTTTGACAGCATGTACAGGATAAAATAACAAGGGTTGCCTGGAAGTGGGGAGACAAATGGTGCCTGGCCTCCTTCCAGCCACAAAGGGCATGCTTTTCAGCAAGTTCAGCATCTTGGCTAAAACTCAGCCTTGTGAGGCAGACTGGAAAACGGGCCCCTGAAGCAAGAGAGCCCTTTGGGGCCCCTCGTGCTTTCCTGATCCCCTGCCTCCTGAATTCTGAGATCTTCTATCAGTCAGTCAGCAGATCTGCAAGGCTTTGTAGTGAGCTTTGTACTGTATGCTTCAGGCTTCAGAAGCAAAGAACCTGAGAAACAGTAATATCATAGGACAGAGACTGAGCCGGCCAGAAGGGAGCTTTATAGATTATAGAGGCTAATCCTGTTGTTTGACAGATGAAGAACTGTAGCCCAGAGAAGGGGAGTAATTTATCTGGGGTCACACAGCATAATAATAAAAATGACAACAGCAACAATAATATAACTGGCATTTATATAGTGGTAGAGTAGTTAAATTATATTTTCTGACTTGATCCTCACAATGAGGTTGGGAAGCAGGTGCTACTCTTATTCTCATTTTACAGATGAGGGAACTGAGGCAAACAGAGGTTAAGTGACTTGTCCAGGGTCACACAGTTAGGAGGTAGGTTTTTGACAAGATCTGAACTCAAATCTTGCTGACTCCAGGTCAAGTTCTCTCCATGTCACCAGCTAGATACTATTAAGTGTTCTTATAACACTTGCCATGCTTGTTGCTGTCATCTATCAACCACCTGGTCACTCTCCTAGCTTACTTGACTCCAGCTTTGTTTTTCCTGCCAAGAAGGATGATCTTTGGCCTGGAAGGAACAGGGAAAAAAATTGAAAAGAGCTCCTGCCTGCACCAATGAGCTGAAGTCAGCAGAGGTACATGAAGTGACAACCATCCTGAGATGTTAGAAGAATGAGGGGGTGGGATTGCTGAGCCTCTGTGGGGATCTTAGTGAGCCTGGAGAGAACAGGAGAGATGCTACAAGACTGGAAAGTGGTCAGATGTGGTCCTGAGAGTCAAGAAAAGAGAAGCAAGGAGAGTCTAAGAACTAAAGCCTGTTGGCCTTGATTTCAGTCCCTATACATTATCCAAGGAGCGGCTGATGAGAATGGAGAAACAGGATGAGTGATCACAAAGAAACCACATGGCTTCCTTCCCAAGTCGCGCCAGACTAACTCCATTCGGGCTGCTTGGCTTTCAGACTTTGAACAAGTCCATCATGCTGGTGGACAAACCAGAGAGACAGGGGCTGCATGGTGGTGCAGCTAAATGGATTTGAAACTGCTTGAATGACTGGGCTCAAAGAGTGGTCATTGGTTCCTGTCACCTTGGGATAAGGTAGAGTTCTCCAGGAATCTGTATTTAGCCTTCTGCCATTCAGCAGATTCACAGTGACTTGAATAAATGCAGAAATAGGATGCTTAGCAATGAGCAGACAACAGAAAGGGACTGGGAACATGTTGGATGACAGAGTCAGCTTCTCCAAAGGCCTGGAAAGGCCAGAACCTTGAGAAGACTCTTAAGAAGATGGAATTTAATATTAATATAATATAATGTATTATATAATAGATAATATAATATAATAATATAATAGATTAGAATCTAATATTGGTGTTTAAAAAGATCAAATATGAGATGGGTAAGGTGTGACTAGGTAATAATTCATCTGAAAAGATTCGAGGATTTTAGTTGACCCCACTTCAGTATGGATCACTAGATTAGTGGGGATGTATCAGCCAAAAAACAAACAACCTGATGTGCTCTTGGACTTCCCACAGTGCTTTGGAGCCCACAAGACTCACTGGGGGGGAGGGTCCCGAATGGCTTATTGGCAGGGGCTGAGTGGGCAGAGGGATGTCTCTGAGGTAGGATGTTTTGAAAGCTATGCTAGGGCACTTAAGAAAGAGAAGGGGAGAAGGTAAACATGGAGGAAGGCAATGGCTTCTAATTTGGGGATCTCCAAGCCATGCCATGCTGGATTGTGAAGATAGTGAGATTCTTTCTGCCCTCCTGCATTTCCATGCTGGACCTTGGACTCTTCCATCTCCTAGGGAAGCCCCGAGAGACTTTAGCCCTTCTACACAGAGATCACATGCTGCGGCATCCTGCAGACTCATGGCTCTATCAGGAAAGAGACAAGGTGACCCCACCATGAAAACACAACCACTTTTGTGGTTGTCCTGTGGGCAAATTGTTAACTCACCATTTCCTCCTTCCCTTGGCTGAAAGTGGGTGAATGCAAAGGGCCCAGAGGACTGGCTGGATTCTGACCTTCTGTCCTTGGGGGTTAGGAGGTGACAGTCTGGGCCATTGGTATGTGTGTGTGTCTCGGGGGGAGGGGGTTCCTTCATTGCTATTTTAAATAAATTATCCCTTTTCATCACCTTGATGTAGGTCAAGTGATTAATACTAGATGGTCATAAGGAAGAGACTTAGAGAAGGAAAGAAGTTGGGGCTCAAGAGAAAATAGCTGAATTGGTGCTGAACCAGGTTTTAACAGCCTAGAAATAGCTTGGGGGGTTAGGGTGGGGAGGACTTGCTACAGTGGAATAGTGTCCAGGCCAAGAGAAGCAAGCAAGAGCCCCTTGGGGTTCAGTTCTGAGAACCCCATTTTAAGAAGGGCTTTGATAAGCTGGAAGGTGGGGGTGGGGATATAGGAGAAGGATGATCAAACCTTAGAGTTGGACAGGACCTTGATGTCTGTCCCTCTAGTACAACACATGCCCAAGAGGAATTCCTACTCAAACTTGGCCATCTAGGCTCTGCCTGAAGATTTCCTATGAAGGGCAGCCTGTTCCACTGGGGGGCAGCCAGAGTTTCTGACACCAGGCCTAAACTGGCATCTCTACAGCATCGACCCACTGTGCATAGTTCTGCACCCCCCTGGGCCCAAGCTGAATGAGCTGAATCTTCCAAAGGGCAGCCTTTCACATACTAGATCTGGGTCCTCCCTTCATCTTGGGCCCCAAACTTCTCCAGACTAATCATCTCCAATTCCTCCAGCTACAGCTCACATAACTTCCTAAGAGTCAGAAGGATCCCAAAGTGCAGGGAGCCGTCTCAGGAGGGAGTGGGTTCCAGTCTGCTGGATGATCACTTACTTGTTCACATTGTACTTGGCCAAAAATCTCCCCCACAATTGGACTAGATGCCTTTGGAGGTATTTTCCAACTCTGTTTTCTGTGATTCAGTAATTTTAACACAGATTCCTCTCCATTTCATCCCTTGCCAATTTAAAAAAAAATTAATTCCCCAAATTCTCCTTCAGTTTCATAGGATTTGCTGTCCCTTCTCTTCACTGACGTCAGCCTCTCTACTGGTGCCCTCAGTCTTATCCCATTCTTATCTCCTCTGGAAAGTTGTCTCTTATGACATTTCCTCTCCTTGTCCACTGGCTCTGCTTCCAGACACACACAGATATCTCCTGGTTTTGTTCTTTTTAAGGGATATTTACATCAAAGATATAGTAAGAATAAACATACAAACATTTGTCTTGACAGCTGGGAGCCCAGTCCCCTCGCTGCCACCTCCACCTTTGAGGAGGGTTGAGTTAGACTCACAGTTTGACTCAGTTTCTACACAGCATTAATCCTCCCAAGTTCAAGTCAAGTCAGCAGTTTGGGCTTTTATGAGGTTCCTCAGTATCCTCACGTCTCTTGTTCCCTAGCCAAATCAGAGACCCCACTCCCTGCACTTGGGTTAGAAAAGAGTGAACAAAAAGGTCAAAGACCCAGGCCCGCTGGGGGCCACATGGCCTTACCCTATGGTTTGAGTAAAGCTCTTTACCCTCAGATGAAATCCAATCCAACAATACCCCCCCCCCCCCTCCCCCCCGTAAAAAAAAAAAAAAAAACAACAAAAACCTTCGCTTGGTCCTGGTATTACCACCCCTCAAGCTATATTCCTATAGCTTCTCTTTATAATTCATTGCCAAACTCCTAGAAGACCCTCCACATTGCTTACTTCTACTTTCTCATCTCCCATTCACTTCTCAACCCCTTGCATTCTGATTTCCATCTCCATTGTTGTTGTTCAGCTGTCTGACTCTTTATGACTGTATGAATTAAGGCAAACAGGGGTTGTGACTTGCCCAGGGTCACACAGCTAGTATGGTCTGAGGTTGGATTTGAACTTGGGTCTTCCTGCCCACTGAGTCACCCAACTGCCTCTATCCCTACTACTTGACTGAAATTATCTTCTTCAAGGTCACCTGTGGTCTCTGCGTTGCTAAACCCTGTGACTTTGTTCTCAGGCCTTGTCTTTCTTGATCTCCCTGCAGCATTGGACACTGCTAACTACGCTCCCCTTCTGGATGCAGGCACTCTCCTCTGTGGGCTTTCACGACACTGCCCTGCTTCCTATGAAGCAGCCTGGTGTTCCTCACAGATCCTTCTGGTGAGTCACTGTGGTGCAGAGTTAGAGGGCTGGCCTCTGAGCTAGGGTGAACCTGCTTCCCATTCTGCCTGCCCACCAACACATGCTCTCTGTGGGCCATGTGGGCAAGTCCCCTCGTTCTCACAGGCCCAGGCACATCTGCCAGACCATGAAGTACTGAGAAGTTCAGGAGTTTCCAAAACATGAGTTAGTGATCATATTACTATTTCAGACCAATCTATACATACAGTGTGTTTATGCACACACACACGCTAAACATGTTTTTATTTTTCTGTTCAGTCATGTCCAACTCAGTGACCCTGTACCAATACTGTCCCTGGGATATTCTTGGCAAAGATACTAGCTTGCCATTTCCTTAACCAGTTCATTTTACAGATGAGGAAACTGAGGCAATCAGGGATAAGAGATTTGCCTAGGGTCACACAGCCAATAAGTTTCTGAGGCCAGATGTGAACTCAGACTTAAATATATAGTGTGACTCAATTTTGTGACTTTCTCCATCAATTCCTGATCTTCCTTTCAGTATTATGCACATCCCACATCCTGGAGCTCAGTTATATCGAAGACAACCGTCCTGTGATCTGACAGCTAGCTGATAGTGCAGTGGATAGAGTCAGGAAGACTTGAGCTCAAATCCTGCCTCAAACACTTACTGTCTGTGTGACCCTGGGTAAGTCACTTAACTTCTGTTTGCCTTGGTTTCCTCAACTTTAAAATGAGAATAATAACAGCACTTACCTCCTAGATACAAAAATGCTGGAGATTTTTCAACAACAGTGATATGACCTCATCGATGCATAAGAAAGTTTATCTTGGCTACGACTTGAAGGATGGACCAGAGAAAGCAGAGTGTGGAGTTGGGCTACTCCAGTGGTCCAGGCAAATGCTGATGAAGACACAAAGGAAGGGATGGCAGATAGAATTGAGAAAGCCTGGTAACTGAGAGGTGAGGAAAACGGACAAGTCAGAGAGAACCCTAGGGTTTTGAACATGGGAAAAGAGATGAATGGTGGTGTCAGTGACAGAAACAGTGAAGTCAAAAGGAGAAAAAGGTTTTCTAGGTAAGATATAAATTTTGTGATAATCATGAATAATAATAATTCATGGCTATGTACCTTAAGGTTTGCAAAGTGTTCTTATAATAGCTTTTGCAATAAAGTATAAACTCCCCTCTTTGGATTTTAAAGTCCTTTACAACTTGGCTACAGCCATATTTATAAAATTCCTCCCATGCTCTAATGTCTAGCCAAACTGGCATTCTCTCTGTTCCTCACATACTATCCTCCACCTCCCATCTCCCATCCCTGTCTTTTTTAAAAAATCAGTTAATTGTTTTCAGTTGACCAATATCTATTGTTTCTTCCTCTCTCCCCCCCACCCCCAATCCTCCAAAACCCTTGTGACAGATATGTAGTCAAGCAAAACAAATCCCTGAATTGACCGAGTCCAAAAATGTGTGTCTCATTGAGTCATTACCTCCCTGGCAGGAGGTAGGTAGCATGGTGCATTGTGGATCTGCTGGAAACATGGCTGATTATTGAAATATTCAGAATTCTTAAGTCTTTGGAAGTTGTCTTTTGTTTGTGGTGGTCATTGCATAAATTGTTCTCTTGGTTCTGTTTACTTGACTGTACCAGTTAATACAAGTCTTCTAAGGCTTCTCTAAAACCATCCCTTTCATTATTTCTTACAGCATAAGAGTATTCTTAGACACCACAAAATGGGTTGCTATTATCATCTTTGCACATATGCATCTTACTGTTCGTTTTTTTTTTTTTTTAGTCTATTTAGGGTATTGGCTATTACTATTACTGGTATCACTGGATCAAAGAATTTGCACATTTAGTAACTTTCTCAGCATAATTCCACATTGCTTTCTAGAATAGCTCTAGCACTTTTCAGATGCATCATGTAGTCTGTTTTCCTCCAGCCTCTCCAACATTTGTCATTTTTCTTTTTTGCCAACCTTGCCAAGCTTATTGGAATGAGAGGTAGCATCAGAATTGTCTTAACTTGCATATGTCTGATTATTAGTGATTTGGAGAGTTTTTTCCCATGGCTATTGATAGCTTGGATTTTTTTTCCTTAGAAAACTGCTTATTCATATCCTTTGATCAGTTATCAATTAGAGAATAGGTCTTATTCATATAAATTTCAATCAGTTCTTTACATCTCTTGGAAATGAGATCCTTATCAAAGAAATTTACTGCTAAGATTCCTCTACCCCCCCCGCCCCGTTACCTGTTTTCCTTTTAATTTTGTTTGTATTTAGTTTGTATAAAATCTTTTTTAATTTCATGGAAATAAAATTGTTCATTTCATCTTCTGTGATTGTCCCCATCTCTTTTTTTTGGTCATGGGTTCTTCCCCCGCTCATAGATCCCAAAAGCAATTTCTTCTTTGTTCCTTTAATTTGTTTATGATGTAAGTCATGTGTCCATCTCTAATTTGTTTATGATGTAAGTCATGTGTGGATTTTGAGTTTATCTTGGTATATGATTTGAGATGCTGGTTCACATCTAATTTCTGAAGTTTCCTCAGTAGTTTTTATTGAATAGTGAGGATTACCCCAGTAGCTTAGGCCTGATTGCCGTATTCTTCACTGCCGTGCCTTTGGTTTGGCTGGAGTCCCATGCCTTTATCACTTCAATCTCCTAGAACTCAGCTCTTCCTCTAAAATGCAACCCAAACACCATGTTCCTTGCCCCTCCTCCCAGCTGGTAGTGCCCCCCCCCATGCTACTCTGTATTGATTTGTTTGGTATTTATTCTGCATCTGTTCGCATTTTTTTTTTTTTGCTTTTTTTTTTTTTTTGGAGGGCAATTGGGGTTAAGTAACTTGCCCAAAGTTACATGGCTGGTATTTTTTTTGTGTGGGTGTTAAGTGTCTGAGGCCTGAACCAAAGTCGGGTCCTCCTGACTCTGGGGCCAGCGCTTTACTCACTCTGCCACCTAGCCGCCCCCCTACTACTCACATTTTACAAGAGTAAAGGTGAAGAGTAAGGGTCCATGGCTGACCCTCTTGCTGTAGAGTAGCTGCCTCTGTTTCTGAAGGGAGCCCGCTTATCAGAAGGCAGCAGCTGGACATGGAGGCCAAGAAGAAAAACATGCTGGATGAAAAGTCATCCTTCGTCAAGGAAGACTTCTCAAACGTTTTGCTGATAAGACCAGGGTTTTTCTGGAATCTCTTCAGGGGCTCAAGGAGCCTCCCTCCCTGTAACCCGGGAAACTGTGACTTGACCACCACTAAGAAGTGCATTCATGATAGGAATTTCTGGTGGTTGATGAGGGCTGTTGAAAGTGGAGAACTGACCAGTAAGGATTTTCCAGAATTCTCTGGGCAAGAAGATTTTGGAGTCATAAGGCCTCAGTTTGAATTGTGGCTTTGCCTTGTGTGACCTTGAATATGTGTGACCCTGAATAAATCATTTCCCTCGCCCAGGGGTGGGGAACCTGCAGCCTTGAGGCCACATGTGACCCTCTAGGTCCTCCAGTACAGCCCTTTCATCCAAACTTCACAGAACAAATCCCTCCATGAAAGGAGTTGCTCTGTGAAACTTGGACTCAGTCAGTAGGCCGCACCTGAGGACATGGAAGGTCACATGTGGCCTCGATGCCCCAGGTTCCCAGCCCCTGCCCTAACCCGTCTCTTTCTTTATAAAGTGAAAGGGCTGGGTTACAGGATCTCTGAGGTCCCTTGGAGCACTGGCATCTTTTGACCATATGGAGGAGCATGCTTAGATGCAGATGGCATACTGAGGGCATAGAGAGAAGTTTGAAATCGCAAAGCACTGGAACCGTGTGATCTTCAGAAAGCCGCTTCGGCTCATTGAGCCCCAGTGTCCTTCTCTGCAAAATCAGGAGCTTGGACTCCACAAACAGCACACCTAAGGATCTCCTGCAGGAACCACCAGGGGTAGACTCAGAACTAGGAGGGTCGACACATGCCATCTAGTTCAACGTTCTCCTTTTGCAGATGAAGAAAATGAGGCCTGGTAACAACATTAAGGAAGTTTCCCCAGACTACCCAGGTAATTTGAGGAGGAACTAGAATTTGAACCTGTGTCCTCTTGGATCCAAATCCATCATTCTTTCCAATCCCTAAGATTGTATGGCCTAGTAGAAAGGGTTGGACTTGGAATAAGGAAAGAAGTGAGTCTGAATTCTGCCTCTGACATGTCCTGGCAGGCAGTAAGGCGGCATAGTGGATTGGGTTGGATTTGGACTCAGGAAGACCTGAGTTCAGATCAATCTGGCCTCAGACACTTACTAACTGTGTGACCCTGGGCAAGTCACTTTACCTCTCTTAGCCTCCGGTTTCCTCATCTGTAAATTGGAGATAATAACAATTGCACCTACCTTCCAGGGCTGTTGTGAGGATTAAATGAGATAGCCTATACAAAGTACAAGCCTTAAAGTGCTAGATAAGTGTTAGCTATCATCGTCATCATCATTGTTCTCATTAGTAGTAGCAGCAGCAACTTATTGTAGGCACGTTGTTAAACTTCTCTGAAGATTCTGACCCTGTTATCACTATTTATCTTTGAAACATTCAGTGTTCAAAACTTGGCAAATGGTGCCAAGATCTACTGACCGAAGGTGGTGCCGCCATCATTGTGTCTCTCTAGGCACAGCACACGCCCTCCACTTTACTTGGAAGTCTTGCACTTTGAACACAGACACATATAACAATAGAGCAGGGCTTCCATAGGACCGAGGCCACATATAGTACATAGCAAGGAAGACATTCACATTGTCAGTAGGGAAGCCCTGAGTTCAGATATCATAGCCCTGCCTCTTATTATCAGTGGGACCTTGGGCAAAGCCATATAACAGCCCTGGGCCTCAATGACAAATCCAAGAAAAGGAGAGAATTTCACTTTGTGCTTTATCTATAAGGTCCCTTCTACACAGATGACCCTCTGATCCTAAGTCCCAGCAGCTTGAGAGGTGTGATTGCCTGGTCGTAGGGCACATCCATGCCACCCCCTGCCAGTATGCAGTCTGTTTCCTGCTGCTGCTTCTGCCACCTGGGCATTCCCATGACCTCATCCTTGGTGAAGCCTCTTTGCCTCCCAAATCAGTGACACAACATGAAGCCTTTCTTCTTTTCTGCTCTCCTTGTTCTTCTATTCCATTCTTACTTTTGCTTTTTCTTCTTCCATACTCCTGCTTGGATACCTTCTGCCATATGCCTTTGCCCCACAGAACTCTGGGTAATGTAGTTTCCTGTGGTCCCCATCTCTGCCACAATTGCATTCTAGTGTAATGGGATCCCATGGTGGATTTGGAAAGACATGAGGTAATATGACACTGAGAAAACACAACCAGAAGAGCAGTGTCCACACTATGTGAAAGAAAGACAGTGTAGACTGAGCAGATATTGAGCCTCCAAATCCTGGGTGCTTTCCACAATACCAAGGAGAGAGGGGAACAGGGAGGGAAATGGATGGGCAATGACTAAAACTTTGTTCAATGAATGAGTGAGAAAGCAAAAGAAAGAGGGGGGGATAAAGGGATAGAGAAAGAAGGAATGGAAGAGAAGGGGGGAGGGGAGGGTGGCATAATGGGAAAGAGAAAGCCTTGAATTCAGGTCCTGGTTCTGCCAATGACTGATTTTGGGGTCCCAGGTGGGTCACTTCCCCTTCTGGGGCCTCAGTTCCTTCCATTTGATTCCATTCAGCAAGCATCTATGAAATGTTCACTATGTGGTGGGCACTGTGATAGGTGCTAGAGAGATGAAGACAAAATGAGACCATCCCTGATCCTCTAGGAGCTTACAGTCTGCTGGGGGCAAAAGGATGCAACACATACACAGATAAGTAAAAGTAATTTGAGGAGGGAGAACACCCTAATAACTGGGAAATATTAGGAAAGACTTTTTTAAATGAAGGATTGGTCTAACTATATGATATGCAAGGCATTGTCTAACTTTGATGTGTCTGAGGGTGATAGTCTGCTCAACAGTGAGTAGACTCTGGAACCTGAGTTTTATTCCTGGCTCTGTTAGGTAAGTCTGCTCAA
>NW_027185698.1:43428377-43440725 GCF_028583685.1 Petaurus breviceps papuanus | reverse complement strand
CTGGAACCTGAGTTTTATTCCTGGCTCTGTTAGGTAAGTCTGCTCAACAGTGAGTAGCCCCCCAGAGCCTGAGTTTTATTCCTGGCTCTGTTAGATAATCTTCTCAACAGTGAGTAGCCCCCTGGAACCTGAGTCTTATTCCTGGCTCTGTTATCTAGCCTCCAGAAAGCACACCTAACCTTGTCCAGCTCCCTCCTAACATCCTCCCCCATGATCTTGATTTAAAACAAAAGCACAAGAATTCTGGCATAGACAGGAAATTGGAGCCCCCAAGATTGGACCCCAGAGCCCCCTGGAGTATGTGGCTCAGTCATTATGGAGGAGCTCTTGTCATTGCCCTGCTTGAGAGTCTTTAAAGGGCTCTCCATTGCCCATCACAGAATCACAGACTCCTTTTATTATTTGTTTTAGTATTTGTTATTTTTATTACTTGTATGAGGTAACAGCTACAAGTGGCAGAAATGTGTCTTGAAGCCAAATCCATGTTTTTTTCCCACTGATTCTAACTTTAAACTCTTTTAACACCCTCCACATATTGGCCCACTCAGACTTTTCCCCTATGGCTCCTTTCCTATCGAATACTTTCTGGAGTCTGGGGACAATCTCCCTGCTGTCTTATTAAATGCACTTTGCCTTCTTAGTCTTGTCTCCTTTGCTCATGGAATTTCCCCCCACCTGGAGCAACCTCTCTTCTGTATCCTGCCCCATATGTCAAGGCCCAGCATGAGACCAGAGCTGGTGGCACTAACTTGTCTGTACTATATCTAAGCCCCCTGCTTAAAGATGTCCACTGATGGGCCGTTAGCTTTTGAGGTATCTTCTGGACTGCTAACACTCATCGTAGGACATTTTTCTTTATATCAAATGGCAACGTGTCTCTCTGCAACTTCTCCCCATACCTTCTGATTCTGTCCTCTGGGCCAAGCAGAACAAAACGGCCACTTAACCTTTCTGAGATCTGATGATAGTGACTGTTCCCTTCCTCTCCCCTCCCCTCCAACCCGGAAGCCTTCTCCAGCCTAAAAATACTCAGTTTCTTTAACAGATCCTTGTCTGGCAAAGTTTCCAATATCCTTCCCACCCTGGCCTCTCTCCTTTGGACTTACTACAGCTTGTCAATTTCCTTCCTAAAATGTGGCACCCTGAACCAAACACAATCCGCCGCTGGGTCTGTCTAGGCAGGGGCACAGCAACGCTATCCCATCTGTCATTTCTGTCCCTAACAGCCTTAGATGCCCGGGCTGCCATGTGATGCTGCTGATTCATAACTAAGCTCCCAGTCCAATAACACAGGGCCTTCTCCAGGAGGCTTTCCCTGATTGCTCTGCTCCACAGTACTTTTCCTTCCCCCACAAGCAGAGTCTGCCCCAGAACTTCCCTCTGGATTATCTTCTCTTCTGTCTTGTTCTCTCTCTTTGGGCAGCGTAGGAGCCCTGGACCTGAAATCAGGGAGACCTGGGTCCTGACCCCGTGATTTCAGTATTTCCTCTGCCCCTGCCTCCTGTCCCCTCTCTCAGCATTCATAGGAGATCATGTACAATGTTAGTGGGAAATATAGACTGTGTGCGTGTGTGTGTGTGTGTGTGTCACAACTTTAACAATATGCACAGCTGTCATTTCTCTAGGGAGGTAAGGTTTAAAAAGTATTTTGGACTCCCCATTGTTCTTCACCCTGCATAGCCAGCCACTTGCTGGATCTTGCTATTTCTATCTGCACATCTATCATCTGACTGCTCCCCACTCCCCTCACGACCACGTGAGTTCAGGCCCTCATCAGCTCTCGTCTACATCTGTACAATGGCCTCCCTACATCAAGTCTCTCCTTACTACATTTCATTTGCTGCATGCCTGCCATGTCACTCTCACAGCTAGGTGATGCCACTCAGTCTAGAGGCAGGAAGGCCTGAGTTCAATTCAGCCTCAGATACTTAGTAGTCATATGACCCTGACAAGCCATTTAACCTGTGCCAGCGTTGGTTTCCTTAGCTTTAAAACAGAGATAATAACAGCACCTGTCTCCCTGAGTTGATGTGGTGATGAAATGAGTTAATATTTGTAGCGTGCATAGGACAGTTCCTTTCACATAGTAGGGGCTTAATAAATCCATTCCCTTCCTCTCCTACTGAGTAAACCCCAGTGACTCCCTTTTGTCTCCAGGATCTAATAGAAATTCTTCAGTTTTAACTTTCTTGGCGTTAGCCTTCCTTGGGCTGCCATGCCTTGCCCCAGCCTATCTTTCCTGCCTTCTTATACATTACTCTTCCTTCTGTATTCTGTAATCCACTCCAAATTGGGGGGGGGGTGTTCACCACATGACATATGACATTGTGCTTTTGTACTGGCTGGCCCCCTCCTCCCCAAATAGAGCCTTTGCTGATCCCTGGACTTGTCCTCCCTCTCAAACTGCTTTGTAATAGCTGGCACTTAGTGAAATACCTTGTAATGAACTGCTCTGTATTTATTCTCTTTCTATTTATTCTGTATATTTATGTGTTCATTTATCATCTGCCTCTGTTAGAAGGCAAACTCTTTGCAAGTAAGGATCATTTCATTCATTATGTTTGTATCTTCAGTGCCTATGATGCCTAGCATGTAGCAGATAATTAATAAATGCTTGTTGACAGATTGACTGAGGAGGTAGGTATTGAAAGCATTATTATCCCCATTTTATAGATGAGAAAACTGAGGCTATGGAGGCTAAGAGACTTAGGGCCATGCTATTTAGAGCTGAAAGGGACCCAAGAAGTCATCTAACTTAACACCCCTATTTTGCAGAGCAAGAAACTGAAGTCCAGAATGGAAATGACTTTTCCTAGGTCACATAGATAATATGTAGGATAGATCAGATTTGAACCCAGGTTTTTGATGAAAGGACCAGGACTTTTCCCTTATATGTGGACTGTATGTGGCCATAACTATAGTTATGTCCTTCCTGGCTGTCTTAGTGTCCTCCTGAAGAGTGGCCTTCCTCAGTGGGGAGCCATGATAGGGTTCAGCCTGCCTGGGTTTTTATTATCAGCCACAGTGGAGGAGGAATGGGTGTTGTTCAAAATCCAAAGCACCAGATAAGCCTCAAGTGGTTTTTGTTATGCCTGTGAAAGCAGGATGGGATTTCTGCATCAGACAGCAGGAACTGGATCCTGGTTTTTAGGACTCTAGAAAAGGAAAAGAGCTTAGAAAAAAGTTGAACTTTTCAGAACTGGAAGTTCAGAAGAGAATGTGAGAGCTGGGAAGGACATGAGGGAGTCACAAATCTGCCACAGTTAGGAGGTGGAAAGAGGGAAAGGAACAGTCCCAAGGTCACACAGTGAGTGTGATTGGCAGAATGAAGGGCTCTTGCCTCCCAAGTCAATGCTCATTCACTTCTGCTTGGCTGTTATGGTGAGTTTGCATCCTGAAAGACCCTGCTGCCTAAATGAAGGGTTGTAGTGGGAGATTGAGGGGTGGGAAATTACCTAGGACTCACCAGGAGCTGTGGGTCTCACCACCTGCCCCTGCCCTGGAATGATGGGAAGGGCTCTAGGGAGCCTAGAAGGGTGCTTCAAGGCTCCTGGTTCAGCCACTTGCCTTCATCCTTCCCCACTCCCTGCCCCCCATAGTTAGAGTAATAACAAGCCTAGGGTAGGGCTAACGCTTAATATGTGTCAAGCGTCCTGGAACCAGGTGCCACCTAGTGGCCACAGCTGGAATATGGGTGGGGTTGGGTGAGGAAATGGGGAGCTAGGAGCAATGTTATTAGTCCACGGTTCCCATCTCCCCAAACAACAGAGAATCCCTTCTGCCACTCCCTCTACACCTGACACTACTACCTATTCTGTGGGCTAAGCAAACATCACACCTGTTCATTTATTCATCTATCAAAGTGTATTCACCTGGCACAACCATGGGGGGGGGGTGCCTTGTGCTGAGCATGTATGATGAAAGGGCCCTTCTCCTAACTTTAGAGGATGTATAACATTCTCTGCCGTTTCAGTCTAACACAGGGAGGGCTAATGAACCTTCTTCCATCCATGAGTAGTAACTAAAGGGCTGGGACTGTGATGACAAGTCTTTTAGGTTAGCTGAGGAGCTATAAGATGGCAGGAGAAGCTGAGTAGGAGGTAAATGTGCAGAGATATGGGGCTGCCTTCCCTGAAGGCTTTTAAGTGAGGAAGACTGCTGTGAACTACCTGGGGGGTGGGAGGTCAGCAATAAGCCATATTAACCTCCCCAGTCACCATGTTAGCCATGAATGGATGGTGCCTGTATTTCTTCTTTGTGCTTATTCTTCGCTGATCTGAGGTTAAGGACTGCATAGAGATGAAATTGTGTGTTTTTAATCTTAAGTTAAGGAGTATCTGGAGATATAATTGGACAGGTAATAACCTTGTGAACTTTAGAAGGCCAGAAGACCTGTCAGAGCTCCCCTCAGCCACCAGAGTTGGTAGCAGAGACCACTGAAATTGGCAGCAACAGCAGCAGCTGCTGCCAGGTCCAGTAAGAAAGCAGCTGATGCACCTTCTTGATCCAGCCCAGCGGAGGATTGAACCATCAGTTGAGAAACTGTGTCCTAAAAGGAGCCAGCCCAATTAAACAACAAGTAGCTCATTTATCAAGACACTACACTCTGAAGCAAACTTGATGGAAACTTTCTGAAGGTGGAGAAAAAGTCTTATGTAATGAGGTAATCCCCAGACTCAACATGATCCCTCCTGAATGCCTTTAATTTTGAGCCCACTCTCCCCATGGACTTTGTGCAGAGGGGAGGATATGTTCTTGTAAACTTTCTGTTACTTTACAGTAGATATCCTTTTGTAAAAACTAATTAATTGATGTCAACTGGCTGATTGATATTGTGGTAAGGAATACACCAGACAGGGGCTCATGAGCACCAGTTTTAAAAGCCACCTTCTAATTCAAGATTACCCCTAGAATCCTTAGGGGAGCAGGCAACTACCTTTTGGGGACCTGGTGTGACTTTTGGGGACTCAAGGTGTGAGTGTGAGTTGGTGAATCATTCTGCTTCCTATGGGCAGGTCAGTTGGGCTTCAATTTTCTCCTCTGTAAAGGTTGAGTTTTTTTCCTGTGACTGGCACCTGAAGGTCTATTTGAATCCTTCAAGAGAGACATAATCCTCTTTCATTTGCTTGTGGTGCTCATGTTTGGCATATGGATGGATGGCAGGATTTTGTATTAAAGCTAACATTCTCCATATAAGGAAATTATTTGATAAGTTGGTTATATTTATTTCTGTGCTAAATGCTTTCAAAGATCATCAGTACATCATTTCTTTTTGTATGAATGATGATGATGATATAGTCTTGTGTTCAAGGAGAAGTGAGAGGGAGGAGAAGAAAGAGTAGAGAATTTCTACCTTCCAAAAACTATGGAAGAAAGGGCCTCGCTGGCCTGTTTCCTAGCTTTCTAGTCCTTTCATTCCTCCTACTTCTGCATGCCAGCGATGACCATCTCCCTCTTTCCCAATTCTAGTCTCTTGTAATGTCACCTCTGGCAGTCCTAACAACCCCTGTTTTCAGAGGTTGAGCTTACCTTGCATCAGGCTGCTTGGGTTCTCATTATGTTCCCTCTTCCTTTTCTGAAAAATGCTGGAAGCTTTCATATCCCATGCTAGTATAGTGAGGGCTTCTTGTCAGTCTCTGGAACCTTCCTTCCCATGACATTAGGGGTGGAAACTCGAGTAGAAGTGCTTGAGCAATTCTTATAAAACAAATTTATATTCAATTTTAAATTATATTTTTATTTATTTATTATTTATATATGATATATAATATATGTTATTATATTATAAATAATATTTTAATTCTTATGAAAGCAATTTATAAAACAAAAAGTTTTATAAAACTCATGGTTCCTGCCTTCTTTGGGGCAAGGCCCAAGTGATGGTGACTCCTGGGCCCTGATGTACAGGTATTGGCTAACTCTGTCTGGGAGTAGTGGGGTGGGGTTGGGGTCATGAGATGACCTAGCTTAGAGATGTCAGCAAGCTTTATTAGCTGTGTGACCTTGAGCAGGTCACTTAACCCATCTGCCTCAGTTTCCCTGATTGTAAAATGGGGATAATAATAGTACCTGCCTTCCAGGTAGGTGAGGACCAAAGGAGGTAATATTTGTAAAGTACTCAGCACAGTGCTTGACAATAATTTGTGCTATGTAAATGTTAGCCACTATTATTATTTTTCTCTTCCCCATCCTCAGGTGTTTCACATCAGGCCATAAGTCAAGTGACACTATTATTAGGCAACTACTGCCTATTTATTAGGCACCGTGCTAAGTCTCAAGGATACAAAGGGAGGCAAAAACAGTCCTTGCTCTCAAGGAGCTCAGGATTTAATGGGGGAGAGAATAAGAAAACTACTGTGTACACAAACAAGATGTGACCTGAATACATTGAGATGGTCTAGGAAGGAAGGCACTAACATTGAGGACAGTGGGAAGCAGGAAAGGCTTCCTTCAGGAGGGATTCTGGCTGAGATGTGAAGGAAGCTGGGGGAGCCTGGAGGCAGGAGTGAAAACAAGCAGAGTCAGGACGGAGGCTCTCCAGAACAGCCAGGAGGCTGGAGTCGCTGCAAACACGAAGGACAGACTGGAAGGGCAGGAAGGGCCCTTCCTTTGTGTGAGTAGGATGTTTCTGAGTCAGTCTCCTTTTCTGAAATTCCCTTTCTGCTCCCGAGTTGCTGAGAGCACTTGGCCACCCCTGGGGGAAGGGGAGGCTGGTGAAGGCAGAGCTTTTTCTGGATCTCCTGAGTCATGTGGGGGTAGAGGACCAAACCAGCACAGGAGAGAAGCAAACGTCTCCAGCAGCTGCTCTGAAGAACAGCCCGCACTTTGGGGAGGCCTGTTTGAGTCAGAAAGAAGTCAGTTCTCCCGAGCACTTCCTGTGCCTTGTCTCCTATTTCCCAGCCTGAATCTCTGCCCTTTGTAACTACATTCCTGCTTCTTCCCACCTTGGATTCTGGAGTTTGAAGAAACAGTGTCCTTCTGCCTCCCGTCTGCTCTGGTCCTGATTGGGCCTCTGTCTGGAGAGGATTCCTTCTCCCAGCTCCTGGGACAGCCCTTGGAGCACACTGAGGCAGAGAAGAACAGACCAGGCATCCCCACCAATAGTATCAAACAAAGGGTTACAGCTGCAAGAGACTGCAGGCAGGGCTTCTTAACCTGAGTTCCATGAACTTAAAAAGAAAAAAAGTTTTGATAACTGTATTTCAATTGGTTTCCTTCTAGTCTTATTTATTTTATTATGTATTTAAAAACATTATTCTGAGAAGGGGCTTAACACATTGCCAGTAACCTGGTCCAATTCTTTTATTTTACAAATGAGGAAATTAAGTCAGAGGGTAAAGGGGCTTTCTTGAGGCCACACAACAAGTAGCAGAACCTGGTTTCAGACTGGTCTGTTCTGCCTCTGAATCTAGTGATCCTTCCACCACTCCCTATGGGCTGGAAATACAGATGGGAGAGTCAGCAGTGCAGGGGTGAGGTTGCAGCCCAGATGGGGATTGCAGGAGGCATTGATAGATGCATTTCTTTCTGTAGAAGTAGGGTGAAAGAATGGACCAAGCCATTGTGGGGGATACTATTTACTGTGTACACTGAATCTGCCAGTGCAACCCTCATTTGGGACAGTTCTCTTCCCAAGTGAGAGAAACACTTGTGTTGATATTAACATATTGTTGACCTGAGTTCAAATTTGGCCTCAGACAGCCACTGGCTGTGTGACCCTGTTTGCCTCAGTTCCCTTATCTGTAAAATGAACTGGAAAAGGAAATGGCAAACCCCTCCAGTATCTTTGTCAAGAAAACCCCATGGCTGGGGCGGCCAGGTGGCTCAGTGAGGAAGAGCGCCGGCCCGGAGTAGAGACCTGGGATTGGTTCTGGCCTCAGATACTTAGCACCCACACAAAATAACCGGCCGTGTAACCTTGAGCAAGTTACTTAACCCCAATTGCTTACCAAAAAAAAAACCAAACCCCATGGACAGACCATAGGGTCATGAAGAGTTGGACACAACTACATGACTGAACAGCAAGACGGACTAAATGACTAAAGTCTAAACTAAAATGGACTAGGTCAGAGGTGTCCCACACACTGCCTCTCCTGAATGCTACCCAAGCCATATTAAAATGTAATCCAAAAAATATTTAATAAAATTAATAAAAATATAATAAAGTGTGGATAATGTTAACATGTTGTTTTCCAAGTCAATATGCACCTGCTGCAGGATTCTTATGCTTCTATTTGAGTTTGATACCACCGAACAAGATGACCTATAAGGTCCCTTCCAGACTGGCAAAAACCTGAATTTCCTGTTCTCTTTCCTGTTCAGATGGTAATGTTATTCTGGGAGTACCCATGTTCCATGCTCCACCTTACTTAACTTTTTATTTTTAGTATTTTCTTTTAGCATTTTAATTAAATAGACTTTATTTAAAGTTTCCTTGAAAAAAATAAAATCTTCAATTTTGAAGTCAGGGGATGCCAGATTTTCTGCCCCTTCCATGAGGCTCCTGAGTTGACAGGTGATTAGAAAAACCAACATTAAGTTTTTATTTTAAACTAGCTTATAGGTTCCAGAAGTTTTCTTAAAATGCGAAACTTTGGAATGCTTAGTTGAGGCTCTGCAGAAAGATTAGAAAGAAGATATGACAAGCTTTCCTTTTTTATTAAATTAAATTTTATTTTATTTTTAAGTTATTAAGCATTTATTTTCTCCTTCCCACTTCCCCTCATTGAAAAAAAGGAAAGAAAAGAAGAAGAGAAAAAGGAGAAAGAAAACCCTAGTAACAAATAAACATAGTCAAGCAAGACAAATTTCCATGTTGGCCAAGTCCAAAAATGTATGTGAAACTAGCTTTCTTCATACTTGGAAGCCTGACCTGCTTTGTCTCTTACTTGGCAGGCCAAGGAAGACAATAGTTTTGTTTCCTTTCCTTTGTCCTCATGGCTCTGTTATTCACCCAACTTCTCTCTAACCTGTACTCAGAACAGCTTTTAAGGTGAAAGTTCCTCACCAGAAACAAGACAATAAAACAAATTAGCACACTGGTGACCTGAGAGTCAAACCACTGCCTGACCCAAGACTTCAATGTGCTGCCTCCAGTGGGAGCTGACTGGCTCATATAGCAGCTGTCTATGAGCTGGAGTTACCAGTTGGGGATGTTGGATGGTTATTTTAGAAATAAAATGCCCCATGGCTGTTCCTTCTAAACTAATCATCTGGCTTCATTGTCTGCTAGTATCAGTCTCTCGGGCAGCACCTTACTTACCGTGTTTCCCCGATAATAAGACACTGTCTTATTATTTTTTTGGACAGAAAAACACCAGAGGGCTTATTTTCAGGGGAGGGCTTATTTTAATGAACATTGACAGCAATTTTAATAAACAGGTAAATGTGAACAAAAAAATGTACCTTTATTCAATAATGAATTCAATAAAGAACAGGATGACGCGCTCACTGCTGCAGCTCTGATTGGATGCAGCTCGTAGCACAGGGGATCACCTTCTCTACAGTAGCAATCTCAATAGGGCTTATTTTCGGGGGAGGGCTTATTTTAGAGGAATCTTCCACAGTAAGGGGAGGGTTTATTTTCGGGATAGGTCTTATTATTGGGGAAACACGGTAGAACTAGACATTCTATGGCCTGGCACTACAATGAGCCCATCTGTAACCAAGGGCAGTGTATGTAGAAGGTAGAGTTCTTTCTTTATCAAGAGGGTTAGACTTGGTCTAAAGTTTAGGGACAGATCATGAGCAGCTGCTGCTGCCTTGGCTTTCTCTTTTATTATAGTTACTGTCCTTTACCATAGAGTTGGCTTTACTGGATTTGGGAGTACAGAGGTACATGTGGTATAAGTATCTTGCACCAAAAGAGTTTCAGCTTGGTGTTCAGTTATCAGCTATGATGGAGCTTGCTCAGCTTGGCTCCATTTTCCTGTTCTTGTGCTGCTCATCTCTGTAAATAGGCCGGCCAAGCTGATGGGTTAGGTCCCACATCTCATTGTAGTATGCAACCTGCACCCTGACCAGTGACTCAAAATTTGTCTGGAAATAGTCAAGATAGACACAGAAATGAGATATCTTTCTTTTTTGATTACTTGCAAAATCATCTCCTTGTCATAGTTTTGAAGTATGACCTTGGGAAAATCACTTAGCTTCTCTGAGCCTGTTTCCTCATCTGTAAAATGGGAGGGTTGGACTTTTGGCCTCTAAATTTCCTTCTAGATCTAATATAATCTTTTATGTGTGGGAGAGTTGAATTTTTAAGATTGCCACCCTGTGAATTTTGTTAGTTTGCAAATATGTCTGATTTTTTCAAGATTTCTGGGAAATTTTCTTGTTTGTTTTCCTGAAATATCATGGTCAGATTAGTTTCTTCTAACAGTTTTTAGGAAGCCATAATTTTATTTCCTTTCCCTCTCTTTCATATATGTCACTTTTCTTTTCATAGATTCCATTTTTATAGCAGTGTTATTTTCTGGGATCTTTTTTGATTTCTTCTATTGTTTCTGCCATTCTGTCTTCTAGTAAAACAATTATTTTTTCATAGTTTATTGATCTGTTCCTAATTTCTCCAGATACTTCTAAATTTTTGTTTCATCTTCATTTTGTTCTGAGATTTCTTAGTCATCTCAGTTCCTTCTTCGCTTCATCTAATGATATTTTTGCTAATTTCATTTCTTCATTTAATTCTTGTATTTCATATTCATCCCATTTTATCTTGAGAAAATTCTAGATTTGTTTCTAACACTTTTGTGAGGGTTATTTCTGTGTGATTTTTTTTCCTGGTCTTTTTGCCTTGGTTTCTTTTATTCCATAATATTTTTTCTATTGTGGCAAAACTTTTTTTTGTTCAGTTTTTTGAGGTTTTTTTTCCCCTAAAAACTTCTTTTGAAGGGTTTTTGATAGTTTTGCTTCTTTCTCCCCCCTTTTTCCTGTTTTTCCCTCCTCCTTTTTGAGGAAAATATTAGGCTCTCTTGTAATGTCTCACTCTTCCATCTTCCTGGAAGTCTCCAGGTTGCTCTTTCTTTATCTCCTGTAACAGACTTGGAGCTCCCTAAGGGTAGGGCTTGATTTTGTTTCCCTCACAGCACAGCAGTATGCAGGATAGACACAAAAAGGGAAGAACTTTTCTCCTTTAAGATGATCTTTCCTTCCTTGATACCTATACACCACTCTTTTTGACCCCCTCCTATCCACTTAATCAGTGTCTAACCTGCATCATAATTATTTACATGGATGAAACATTGTCCCAGTAGAATTGAAACTCCTTAAGTGCAAAAAGCTACGCTTTTCATCTCATTATAACCAGCACCAAGCAAAGTAGAAATGAGAATTTGAAATTGGCAAGTATTTTGTAACTCATATGGAAGATGGATAATGTTCCTGGACCCAGGGGGAAGAATTAGGATCTTCAAGGAGAAAAACAGGCAGATTTCATATTGGTAGAAAAAAAAAAGCATTCTAGACTTGACAACTAGATCACATCAGCCCCAATGCCTGGAATGCCCTTCTTTTTTTTTTTTTTTTTTAAAGAAATCAGGGTTAAGTAACTTGCTCAAGGTTACACGGCCAGTTATTTCTGGGTGTGGTGCTGAGTGTCTGAGCCCGGGATTCAATCTCCAGGTCATCCCAACACTGGAGCCGGTGCTCTTACTCGCTGAGCCATCTGGCCGCCCGTAAGCAATTGGGGTTAAGTAACTTGCTCAAGGTTACATGGCCAGGTGTTTCTGGGTGGGTGATAAGTGTCTCACTGTGCTACTTGGCTGCCCCAATGCCCTTCTTCTTATCTTGATTTATTGAAACCCTTCTCTTTTTTCAAAACCCAGGTCAGGTGCTCCATCCTTGAAGAAGTCTTTTCTCATCTCTCCCTTTACAGTCATCCCTTCTCCCCATCTGATAGCAATCTCTCAAATTTTCCTAGAGCATTCTGGATCCTTCTTTTCCTTATCATATTTAACCTTGTAGCAAAAATTTTGTGTATATATTTGGATTTTCCCCATTAAACTTTAAGCTCCTTTAGGGTAGACACAGTATTATTTTTCTCCTCAGTATCCTTTGTGCTAAGCACAAATCCTTGCACATAGTAGATATTTAATCAGTTAACTTGAATCAAATTAGCAAAGAGAATTGGTCCAACTATAATGGGAGGTATGATTCCATGAATTCTATCACTAGCAGTCCCAGAGGACAGCTTGATGGTTCTCCCCATGGGGGTTGAGCAGCTTGTCTTCTTTTTCATAAATAAACCCTGTGGATGAGGGTGTGGATGGTGGAATCTTCAAAACATCCCAAACACTCAGAATGCTGTTTAACCATATGGTTCTCTTCTACTTCTAGTGACAGGCAGAGCCT
>NW_027185698.1:43427717-43428367 GCF_028583685.1 Petaurus breviceps papuanus | reverse complement strand
ATGAGCTTTAAAGTAAACATACTGGAACTTATCCATCCAGATAGGTGCCTTCTTGTTTGCAGCAAGTGGTCTTGCTGCAAATGATGCATTTATTCTATGAAGTTGTTGTTCCTGGTTTATCTTTGAAAGCCTCTCTTTCAGAGCCTGCAGCATATTCTTTGTCCTTTGAAGGTACATTTGTTCTCTAGAAAGAATTGAAAATTCTCAGAAACTAAATCTTGAGGTGAGAGAATCCCATCTTGGGGTCAATCAATCAACAAGCATTAACTGACTACAAAAATTAGATAGTCCCTGGCCTAAATTAATCAGACTTCTTGGATAGCTCACATATGGATGCCAAGGCTATGCCCATTAGGAGACCAGTCATTCCAATTTGGCCATTGGAATAAATATCCAGCCTCTCCAAGGGATGACTTTAAAAGGGCCCATGATACATGAAAGGTTAGGAGCTCCTGAGCTCGTATATCTGCCTTCTTGTGGTTCTAAAACGTTAAGCAGTTTTGTGTTCCGCTTTCCTCTCTGTCAAGTTGATCGTCACAATGGTTCCTAGTAGGGTTACCCTGTCTATTTCTCTGAATCACAGGATCAGTTGCATTGCCCTGGCAGGGGTGCTAATCTAAGTAACAGCATTGCCAGAGGTTTAGGATTCT
>NW_027185698.1:43424884-43427617 GCF_028583685.1 Petaurus breviceps papuanus | reverse complement strand
AAGTGTTAAGTATCTGAGGCTGGATTTGAAGTCAGGTCCTCCTGACTTCAGGGCCGGTTCGCTATTCACTTCACCACCTAGCCACCCAGAGGTTTAGGATTCTTGCAGTCACAGGGCACCCCAGATTCCTCCTGTGACCTTGACTGGCATTCTCTAGTTCTTCATCATTCCCTTCATGGAATGGAATATGAGTTAGGCCTTGAGGGGGTTATTATTATTGTTGTTGTTTTACTAAACAAATATGCTAAGCCCGAATGAGGAGGATTCCCAGTTTCCAGTGACGCAGCACAGTATCCCCAAAGAAGAGGAACATTGGTGCCTTTTGGAGCTCCCCAGATGACATACTTTTACAGGGGCCATTGTTGTCTGCACTCCTTGGCTTGGGTCCCTTGTCAAAAGTAGGGCAATGATGGGTGGTCTGGTGGTGTGTGGCAAGGATTAGTGCCAGGACCCCAGGGATAAGGGCTCAGCTTGCTTTCCAGCCCAGGGAAGTCAACTCCTCACCTTCTTTGGGTGTTAGTCCCTCATCCAGGAAGAGTCCACACCAAAAGTCCAGCAACAAGCCTTTCTCGCTGCATCCCCTGACTGTGTGCCTGTCAGTTGTTTGCCCCCGTGCCCAGAATGATCTTCTTTCTTCACTTCTCCCTCCTGGCTTTTCTAGATTCCTTCAAGACCCACCACAGGCCTCATCTGCCCAAGAGGCATTTCCCAGTCTTGGCATTTCCCCACAGTTCATGCCTTCCTTCTGAGATTCCCATCCACGTTCACTGCACATATCTTACAGACACAGCTTTATGTATCTTGTCTCATTAGAATGTGCTTTTTCTAGGTAGGGGCTGTTTTTGCCTTTATTTGTATCCCCTGTACTGAGCACAGTTCCTGGCACACAGTAAGCACTTAATAAATGCTTGTTTATTGATTTAAAAAAAAAAACAAGTTTTCTGGCCAAACTTTTTCTGGTCTTGACTTCAGGCTTTCCTGGAAGGGCTCCATATCCTTTTGGTGGCACATCTCAGTAGACTAAGACTTCATTCTGTGTCCAATCCATCCTCATAGTCCTCGGGGATACCCCAGCAGCTTCCCCAGCCTTAGCTATCTTCCTTCCATTCCCTCTGCTGCGAGCTCAGGGTGCAGTCTCTACCCTGAAGAGTCAGACACTCGACTCAGGGAGGACTTCTTGGGTGGGATATAACCATTCCTGAGCCTTCCAGGGAGCAGATGGCATTACCTACTCAGAAGTCAGCATGGCACAGTGGCAGGACCACTGTTGTGGAGTCAGAAGATTCAATTCTATCTCTGCTGTGTGACCTGGGGCAAGTCACTTACCCTTTCTGGGCCTCACTTTCTTCATCCATAAAAAAGGGTAGATCAGTCTAGATAGTCTCTGAGTCCCTCCTAGTTCTAGATCAATGATCCTGCCATCCTAAAATCAATCAATCCCAGGCCTGTCAGACACTAGAGGGGCAGTGCCTGGGCCAGGCATGCTTTGGTAGGGAGTAATCCCTTTCATAGCTAGAAGAATGCTTTTGGGTGGTATTTGTGGGGTCAGGAACTTGGGGAGAGGGAACCTGGGGGGGAATACCCAGTTTGCAAGGACCATTTATACCTGCCTCTCTGTCTGTCTGTCTCTCTGTCTCTCCCTCTCCGTCTCCGTCTCTGTCTCTGTCTCTGTCTCTCTGTCTCTCTGTCTCTCTCTCTGTCTCTCTCTCTCTGTCTCTCTGTCTGTCTGTCTGTCTGTCTCTCTCTCTCTCTCTCTCTCTGTCTCTCTCTGTCTTTCTCTGTCTGTCTGTCTCTCTCTCACAGTGGTGTGTACATGAAATTTTCCTAGAAATGAGGAAGAACATGGAGTCAAAAAACCAATGTTGAGCTTTCATCTTAGCTGACCCTTTCTAGAATTAGTTTCCTCTTTTATCCAGTAAAGGTCATACTTTTTGCACTACTATCACCTCCCAGAGTGTAAATGTGAGTGATTATTCTTGTTAAGTGTTAATGGTTCATTAAAAGCTCCCCTACCACCCAGACCTAATTTACTTGAATGGCCCCTCATGATCTAATTCCAATACATCTCTGCAGAATACAGAGTCATGGAGTTAGAGTGGGCTGGGTCTCTGAGGCCATCTAGCCCAACTTCTTCCAATCCTTTTTTTTTTTAAATAAGGAAAATGAGGCCCAGAGAGGTTAGGTGACTTTGCTGAAAGCCACCTAGGTCATAATGGGCAGTGAGGAGGGGACAGAGGCCAATGCCAGGGAGCTCTCTGAGATACAGAAACATGAAAGCACCCATGGGAAGAGGTGAGAGGATTGAGCAACTACAGTCTGCTTCTCCTTCAGTGTCATCAGGTGATGGCCTGGGGATCTGATAACACACTGATCCAGCACCCTTACACAAGGGAGAACTTGGGGGGAGGACACAACTGAGTCAGGAAGCATCTAGAGGTGAAAGGATATTGGGCTGGTCAGCAGGTAAGGGACTTGAGGCTGAGTTCTGGTTTTGCCCCTTATTATCATGAGTCATCGACTAGTCATCCAGCTTCTCGAGATCTCAGTTTCCTCCTTGGTTAAATGAAGGAATTGGAATAAATGGTATTTAAGGCTATTTAAATCTCTGTTGTTCCAGACTGCCCCAGTTATGCCTTTACCCACCCTTCTTTCCACTCCAATGCATGCCCATGTACACACACACACATGCACACACACACACACACACACACACACACACACACACACACACAC
>NW_027185698.1:43421786-43424874 GCF_028583685.1 Petaurus breviceps papuanus | reverse complement strand
CACACACACACACACACACACACACACACACACACACACACACACCCCTACTTAGAGTCTTAGAACTTCCGAGGTCACCTAGATCAATCTCCACCACAATCGACCCTGACAAGTGATCTTCTAGTCCCTACTTGTGCATCTTCAGCAACAGGGAGCTCACTCCATTTCTGGACAGCTTTGATCACTAGGTAGCTCCTCCATATAAGGAGCCAATATCTGCCTCTTCTCTCTACACTCCTGGGAAGGAGTATTTGGGGGTGATGGGCTCTCTTATTCAAATGAATTAATTCTGACAAATCTGTATTAAATTGTCATTATGCACCTATCCCTGTGCTGAGGGCTGTGGGGGATAATAAGAGCAGAGGTCATGACCCTGTGCTTGGCTTGATGAACTTCACACTTGTGAGCACACATGGAACATGGGAGGACAAATGCCAAAATAACGTCCTGAAGGGAAGATGAACAATCAAGAGACACGCTGTGTGTTTGAGGCACTAACTGCTGCCAGCTGTTGGGGAGAGGGAGAGACTACTGGGAGCTGATGTGGTCCATGAGAACTTCCTGGAAGAGGGAGCTCTACAAGAGTGTGCAGGTGAAAAAGTGGAGGGACAGAGGAGAGAGGACGAGTCTTCTCAGTCAGCCTCCTTGACTTTTACCTATTGTGGGACTGGGCAAGCTGCTTAACTTTTCTGAACCTAGAGATGATTAAGTTCTTTCCAATGCTTCTGAGCCCTAGGGGTCCTCTGAGGGCCCTCCCACCTCTGAGTTGCTGTTATTCTGCTGGAGGGCTCATCTGCCCTCTCCTTAGAAGAAAGAGATGGGCTTTGACCGGAGTGGCCAACATGGGAGGATTTGTGGAGACTGAGGCAGAAAGGAGGGGGAGGAGCCTGGAGGTAAGGGCAGTGGGAGAAGCAAAGATGCAGGTAAGGTGGAGTGAGGAGACAGTGAGGGAACCAGCCACAGTCAGATCTCAAGAGAGGGACCTCTCTCTTTTTTTGCATAAGGGCAGATTCACTGTACAGTACATCTGTATCCAAGAGAGGCTTGTTTTCAAGGTGGTACCAGATAGGAAGAAACCTGGTTAAACTCGAATTTACATTTGGTTGATAGGGAGGGAAATGCACACTTTTCAGACACACTTTTCAGGCACCTGGGAGACCTAGAAATTCCTCAGACTAGCAGGTGAAGCAGGAGTTACTGGGAATATGGCTGCTATGGGTCTTTGGGCTTAGCTCTGAGACCATGAGCTAAGCAGGCACTGCCAGTTCAACACAGTATCTCATTAGGGAGCACTCAGTCACCTTGGGATCTACATGGCCACAGCCTGCCTAAGCTTCCTGGCCCTCATTTGATGTAGCCTGGGAAGGTGGGTCACCAGCTCCTCTTATAAGAAGATCCTCTCTTGGATACTTGATAACATCATCATTACTTTAGGGCCTGAAGGGACCTTAGAGGTCATCTAGTCCAACTCTCTCATTTTTAAAAGAGGAGACTGAGGTTCAGAGAAGTTACCTGAATTGTCCAAGGTGACAGAAGTAGAAAATTGGTCAGTGAATAGAGTACTAAGCCTGAGGTTAGGAAGAACTGAGTTCAATTTTGACCTCAGACACTTATAACTGGGTGACCCCGGGCAAGTCACCAAATCTCTGAGCTTCCTTTAACTAAACATATAGGATATAGACAGGGTAAATGGAAGGCAAGCTTAAAGAAGGGACTAGATGCATGGGGAACTGGGGAAGGCCTCCTGTAGAAGATGGGCCATGAGCTGAGTCTTGCTTGGAGAAAGTTGGAGAAGCTAGGAGTCAGAAACAAGGAGGGGGCATTCCAGGGCACAACCAGTACACATGCAAGAGACGTCTGTGTGAGGGGCAGCAGCAGGCCAGTAGGACCGATTGTGGAGAGGGTGGAGAAGAGTCGAGTACAAGAAGACTGGAAGGGTAGGAGCCAGGTTGTGAGGGGCTGTAAGTGGAACAGAGGATTTTAGACTTGATCCTGGAGATAACCAGGAGCCTCCTCTGCAGTTAAATCATTATCACAAAGCTGGTAAGTGGGGGTGGGAACTGGAACCCAGGGCCCCTGACTCCCCAGGCCTGGGCTCTTTGCATTACACCTCACAAGCACTCCCCTTATGTCCTAATTCTCATCTTGCATGTGACCCTCCAGGTTGCACTTTTTAGCCCTCTGAGTTCCTCTGATTCATGGCCTGAATCATAAATGTGGAAAAGTCTTCTAGAGATGATATTCAACCGGCTCCTCCTCCACGATGGGGTATCCAAAGTCACTACTTACTCTAGGAATGGAAGGCATCATGGACACTGGGATTTTGGAGAGAGAGAAGGAATAGAGTCCGGCGTGAGGGATTCTCCATTTTGTCCCTTATTTGAAGGGCTTGGTCCCCGAGGAGTCTTGGTGTAAGCAGTTCCAGGAAGTGACCCATCTCTTCCATCTTTCCACTAGGAGGAAAGGCTTCTAAACTCATTGAACCTAACATTTTAGAAACATACTGGAATCCCGTTTATATAGATATTTCTCTAGCCTCTTCCTCTGTAGGAATATTTTTCTTTTGTAGTCCCTTGTTTTCTACCTAGGTCTTTCTACATAAGGACTAGAAATTGGGGGCTGATAGATATAAAGCCATAGAGATAAAGTTGATAGATTTAGAGTGATAAGATGTTCATTAATTATTATACTGAACTGGGTTTTTTTTAAAAGACAGTTGAAAAGTTTCAGAGATGAGAGAGAGGAGAGGAGAGAGATGGCTGAGTAGTATATGTTGGACATGTGAAGTCAGAGGCTGCTAGGAGGTTGGAATCATCCGGGACACCTGCTGAGTAAAGCTGGGGAAGGAGACAGGTGCTGAGCAGAAATTCTGGGGCCATCCCTCCCTCAGAGAAGACATTCTTGGGAGAAAATGGCTCCTGACTCTGGGGGAGTAGTAAGATACCATATTCCAATATTATGAGTGATATTGAGAAGAGGGGACAAATACTAACTACCGCTAAGGCTGCTACTGCAACTACTACTATTGCTGCTGCTACCGTTGCTGCTACTGTTGCTACTACTACTGCTGCTGCTACTGTTGCTACTA
>NW_027185698.1:43301600-43421776 GCF_028583685.1 Petaurus breviceps papuanus | reverse complement strand
TGCTGCTACTGTTGCTACTACTACTGCTGCTGCTACTGTTGCTACTACTACTGCTGCTGCTACTGTTGCTACTACTACTGCTGCTGCTACTGTTGCTACTACTCCTGCTATTGCTACTATTGCTGCTGCTACTGTTGCTACTACTACTGTTGCTGTTGCTGCTACTATTGCGACTACTGCTAGATCTCTTAGCCAAGGGCTTCTGGGAGCTCTCATTTCAGTGGCCCATCTTCTCCAAAGAAGAGTCACTGTTTGCAATTTTGTTGCCTGAGTCTTTTTCTGATTTCTTACAGTCTAAGTATTCTGACCCACACATCATGGAAGTATGTTTTCCTTATACACTGCTTGAAGTGGGGAAGGAAATAAGAATCTTAATGATTCTCAATGAGAAATGAAGCACAAGCTATATTTTTGGAGATTTCCTGCAGTTCTGGGCATAACAAGCCAAATTTGGGATACATTTATGAAATATTATGTACCAATGATTTTATAATTTCAACCCTAGTCTGAACCTAGAGAGCTAGAGCCAAGGTGGTGGTGGTGGGGAGAGAGCAGGTGTTTTTGCAGTTAGGAAACTTCTTAAACTTCCTTCAGCTACATTCTGTGTGTTTGATAACAACTCAATCCCAATGTGCTACCTGGGCTGCCTCTTGGAGGACCCCTCTTGCCTTATGAATAGAGTATTCTTTACTACTCTCACTTAGCATCATCACACAAGGCGAGTCAAATTATTTCTACATTTTTATTACTATCCACCCCCATCTCCTTCCTCCCCTCCCCCCAAAAAAAGAGAACCTGGTTATGGCATTAACTAATGCAACCAAATTAATTTAAATGGTAGAATTTCAGGCCCATCAACAGAGAGCAAGGACCTTCTTGACGCCCTTCAAATCACACCAGGTGTGTATGACTGCCTGGCTAATCAGATTTCTGAATCAGAACCTGCTCTGGTATAGATAGAGGTTTCCTATAATTTGGAATCATATGGTGGAGTGAGACCGTACCTTTGAGATCACTTAGGTCATATCTCCCATTCCACAGGTAGGAAGACTGAAGCTCAGAGAGATCAGGTTATTTGCTTAAGGTGACACAACTCTCAAACAGCAGAGCTGGGCCCTGAGCCCAAGCACTCTGATTCTGAAGTCAGAACTCCTTTTGTCTCTATAGTCAGTTGAGGAGAACTCTGTCTGGCTGCATCTCTCTCCCAGTAATAGTTAGGGACACAGACCTTAGAAGTCACTAAACACAGCCCTCTTATTTGATAGAGGCCCGAGGTCGGGCAGGGGACCAGGGACCAGGAATCGGGCCAGAAAACTTTTCACTAAAAGGCTGTTGTGTTCAGGCAAGTGGGACAGAGGAAGTGGCTCAAACTGGCCGGAAGTTGTGGCAGAGTTACCTTGGGCCCCTGGGGAGGCCGGTCCCACAGACAGCTCTCCTCCCTTTGGCCCTGGGCCTCAGCTGGAATTTTCCTTTGGATGCAAAGTGCTCTGAGGAAGAGCATAAAATGGATCACCCAGTGTTAAATTAGATTAGACTGTTACAGGCCTCACTTTCCCATGTGTGGTTTAAATTACTCTACTCCAGAAAGGCTATAAATTTCATGGTGAGCTATTAAAACTTTCTTGGCAAACCAGGTCTCTTTGCTTTTTAAGGAAAGGCGTGCTCCAAGTCTGTGAACCGATACCAGGAACTTAATTGAAGTCACCAGTGAAGGTTTAAAAAAAAAAGTGGTAAATCTGGAAGCCTCTTGATTCGGAGAGCCATCATCCCTAATGATGACCTAGTTCTCATCATACCAGTTCTAGATCTTTCCTTACATGACAGGCAGTAATAACAGCAATATCAGGCTATTATGTAGTTAATGGTCTCCTCTGACAATCCCCTCATTAGGCAAACAGGGCAAATTTTATCTTTATTTTACAGGTGAAGATACTGAGGCTCAGAGAGTTTAAGTCACTTTTCCATGATCATAGAGTCTCAGAGCTGAAAAGGTCCTCAGGTGTCATTTTGTCCAACACATAGTTGAGTGGGAATCCCCTTTACAATACCTCCAAATTGTCATGTAGACTTTTGTTGGAAGGAAAGAATCCTCCCTCTTCCTACAGGGACAAATCCGTTACCTCCTGAGACAGCCCTTTCCAAGGGTGGATGGCTCTCATTTTTATGAAGTTTTTCCTCTATGTGGAACCTAACCTACCACTCTGCAACCACCCCTTTGCACCTGGTCTTATCCTCTGAGGTCAAATAGAATGTCAAATCCCTCTTGTATAAAATAGCTCTTTAAATATGGGGTGTCACCCCTAAGTTTCTTTTCTACAAGATAAACTTTCCAAGTTCCTTTGACTGGTCTTCTCCTTCCCTTTACCATACTGATTCAGCTCCAAACATGATTCAGCTTGTCAGTGTTCTTCCTAAGTTACGGTAACTAGCACTGCACCCAATATGTGTGGGCAGAGGTCAGTACAGTAGGATTCTTATCTTGCCCCTTCTGGATACTGTGCTTTTATTAATACACTGTAAAAGTGCATTCATTTTTTGGTTTGCTACACCCAGATTTTGACTTCTTAAGCTTGTTGTTTTTTATTTTATTTTTTGCTTTTTGGAGGGCAATTGGGGTTAAGTGACTTGCCCAAGGTCATATGGCTAGTTTTTGTGTCTGAGGCTGGATCCAAACGCAGGTCCTCCTGACTCTAGGGCCAATGCTCTATTCACTGTGCCACCTAGCCGCCCCCTTAAGCTTGTTGTTCAGCTGTTTCTGATTCTTTATGACCCCATTTCAGGTTTTCTTGGCAGAGATGCTGGAGGGGTTTGCCATTTCCTTCTCCAGTTCATTTTACAGATGAGGAAACTGGGGTAAACAGGGTTAAGTGACTTGCCTAGAGTCACACAGCTTGTGTCTGAGGCCAGATTTGAACTCAGGAAGAAGATAAGTCTTTCTGGCTCCAGGCCTGGAGCTCTGTCTACTGCACCATCTAACTATCCCCCCTACCCCACCCTAAAGCTCATAGCCAATCAATATGCCCAGATCTTTTTCACACGAACTATTTACTCTACTAGTCAAACATCCCTTACCTTATAATTATGAAGTTAATTTCTTTGAACTGAAGTATAGTACTTCTCTGTTAAATTTCATTCAATTAGATTTGGTCGATTATTTTAGCCTGTTGGATTCTTTTTGGATCCATAGTCATACAACCTGTTTCCTATCTCTTTCATCTGCAGATCTCATAAGCATGTCATTGACACCATCCAGAATCACAGTGGTCTTCCAGTCTGTCTTATATTTCTAAAAAAAAAAAGTCTCCTTTACAACACACTTAATAGCCTTCACTTGAAGACTTCCAAGGAAGAGGAACCTGTTACCTCTCAAAGTTGTCCATTCTGTCATGGATAGTTCCAATTGCAAGGAAGTTTTTCTTTATATCAAATCTAACCCTACTGGGTTGCAAAGATTGTACTCAAAAGTCTTGAATATAATAAGTACAAATATAGCCTTGGGCTCTTCATTAGAGATCTCCCTCCATGTTGACTTGAATGCATTAAGGATTTTACTTTGTGCTGTATCTAAAGAGTACTCATGTTCTAAAATCTAGCTTTCAAAAGAAGCAATGAGGTCAGTCTGGCCTGAGCTTGTAGTTAGTAAGTGGCAGATGGAGACCTCAAGAAGGGGTCTTCTCATTCCAAGATAGTATAGTAGAAAGAATCCTGGTCTTGGGTTCAAAAGGTCTGATTTTGAATCCTGCTTCTCCCACCTTTGCTGTCCTCAGTAAATTGTTTCATCCTTCTTCAGGTGCTCTTAGGAAAACCCTTTGGAAGTCTGGAGAAACCTATTCATCCCTTCTCAGAATAATGTTTTTAAATGCATAGAATAAAATCCACAGGGTTACATAGGAGACCAATTATATTAAAATCTAGTTACCAAATATTAAAGAAAACAAGATTGTGGTGTCAAATTAAGAGCCCTTAAGGGAATGACTGAGTTTGATGACTGGCTCTAATACTTAGCAGCTGTTTGACCATGAATATATATCATCTTCCCTCTCTGATCTTTGGTTTCCTCATCTGAAAAATGAGATACTTGAACTATCTACCTCCCTCACAGTGTGCTTGTGAGGAAAATACTTTGCAACCTTTAAAGCACTATGGAAATGGGAATTATTCTTTTTTTTAGAGAGCCTTCCTTGTTTTGTCCCATGGCCTTTAGATCCTGGTGTTTTCCAGACCTCCAGATCTGATCCCATCCTTGCTAACTCACTGCCCATAGGCATTACATGTGTGTTTCTCAGGATGCCCTGTGGGAGTTGGGTCAGGGATGGATCTTTACCAGAAAGTCTGGGTAGCAACAGTTAGCTCACCAGGATGCTCTTCCATGGGTCTGAACTGGTCTTGTTCATGAAACATGAATCCCCAGCAAAGAGTCATCCAGCCTTGGGAGAGTGGTTAAAGGGACTGGGGATGTGTAGCCTGGATATCAGCATCATAATCAGTGAGCAATGACTAGTAATAATAACCAAGCATCTCTCACCACACCAGGTCTCAATGCTAGGAGCCAGGGCAACAAATAAATGTAAAATAAGGTGTTATTGTAGATTATGGAAGGAATGGGAGCACAGAGGGATTGGTTTCCTTTTCTTTACTTTCACAAAAGAAGAGGAAAGAACTTCTCCAGTGTCATCCAGCTAATATTAAGCTCACATTCTGATGGAGCCTCTGAGAGGTGGCTAATTCGAGTTTTATTTAGCTCTGCTTTATAAAGGAGTTAACTGAGGATCCAGAGTTAGGCGACTTGCTCCAAATCATCATACCACTAATAAGAATCAGAGCCAGGATTAGAATTCAGGACTCTGGACTACAAATCTAATGCTCTCTTCCATTGTAGAGGCAGCTAGGTGACCACTGGATAAAGCACTGGGCCTAGAGTGAGGAAGAACTGAGTTCAAATACATCCTCAGATACTGTGTCACCAAGGGCAAGTCACTTCACCAGTCTGTTCTCTCAACTGTAAAATGGGGATAATAATAGCACCTACTTCTGAGGGCTGAGGATCAAGTGAGACGATATTTGTGAAGCCCTTAGCACAGTGCCTGGCACAGAGAAGTCACTTAACTTGTTTCTTTTTTTCCTCCCTCCCTCTCCTTCCTTTCTTCCTTCCAGAGGGGGAGGACTCAGACTTATGGAGCTGAAAGAAAACAGAATGCATGATGATAGGAGAGACAAAGAAGACTTCATTTAGCTGAAGCGAAAGGCTCCCAGAGGGGAGTATGGGAATCTGTGCTTTCCTTACAAAACCGTGAGATGGGTGGTGGAAGCATTTTTTGACTCTATTTTACAGATTCGATTCAATTCCATACCTATTAAGTATCTAGACAACAGTTACAGTCTTTTGCCCTCAAGGGGCTTATATTTCACTGGGGAGACAGAACACACCCACAGAAAAGTGTATTACTAGGTAATAAGAGGAGGTTGGTGGGAGTGGGTGGGGGAGGTTTTCCCTGAACTAAGCCCCGCCTAGGAGGATTTTGAGAACTGCCTGTGTGCATCAGCACCTGGCAAAGGGAGGGTTAGATTTCGGATGTGTCCAAAGGGGAGGTGTCAATCAGGCTGGAGTGTAGCATTCATGAGAACAGTGTATGTATGTATGAACAGTGTAAGTATGAAGAAACAGAGTCAGAGATTCAACTACTGGCAAGTTCTGTTGGCTCTCTGAGCCTGAACTGTCCTATATGCAAAATAACAATAATACCTACTACCCACCTTTTAGAGTAATGAGGAAATTACCTTGCAAATTAAAGTGCCACAGAAATGTAACCCACAATGACTGTTTGAAGAGAAGGGATAGTAGGGAAAGAGCCACGTCTGGACTTGGAGCTCAGACACCTGGGTTTGAATCCTGCCCGTGAAGTAACTTTTCCTTTCTGGGTGTCAGATTGCTCATTGGTTGAGAATGATAACACTGGGAATGACAGGCTGCCTCCTGCCTCCTGGGGTTGTTACTGGTGGAACGAGGACTAGAACTCTTTCTCCTCTTTCCTCTTACCTAGACACTTAGTGGGCAGCTAGGTGTACAGTGCATAGAGGGCTGATCCTGCAGTCAGGAAGACTCATTGTCCTGAGTTCAAGTATGGTCTCAGACACTTACTAGCTGGGTGACCCTGGGCAACTCATTTTACCCTGTACCTTACTTAGTTCCTCACCTATAAAATGGGCTGAAAAAGGAAATGACAAAACACTCTAGTATCTTTGCTAAGAAAATGCCAAATGGGGTCATGAAGAGTCAGACATGATTGAACAACAAACATGTTTTAGGAAGCAGCCCAGGCAATTTGAATAACAACCCAGCCTAGTTATCCCAAGGGGAAGGCAGGCCACAGAAGAAAGATTGGGCAGAGAGGGAAATGCTACCCCCAAATCTATGAGCAACAAATACACACCATTTGGATGTTGGGGCCTTATGCATAAGACCTAGGATGCTGGGGACCATGTGCAAAAAAAGGCTTAAAAGTAACACCAGGTGTGTTTTGGAGCTTAAAGATTCCTTTTTATGTAATTGTTATAGAGTTGGTCACATAAGAATGACAGGTTGAAAATGGTGGACAGTGAATGGGGCCAGAAATAACACCCCATTTACCTGATGGGAACTGAGGAGGATGGCTGGGGATGGCAGGTGATGGGGCTGGTGTTGAGAGAACCACCACCTTTTGGGATCTGAGAGCAGCAGCAGCAGAGTTAGGAAGGACAATGGGAGAAGCAGCATCTGCTGACATTTGTGCCCAGAAGCAAATACCAATGTGCAGACAGAGGAGAGCACCTACATGTTGGAAGAAGCCTTGACCACCCCCAGGGAGGAGGGAAACAGGGTACGTTCTCTTCTCTGGGTTTGGGTTTGAGTCTTATTTTCCTTCACTGGGTCACAAGGAAAACTGCTCATGTTGTAAGCCTTGTGGTTCAATATTTGTAAGGGAAGCTGGGAACTACCACAGGAGATTGTCAGGTCTTGAAGTCCCCAGATCACTTTGGTGAGAGCCCAGGCTTGAGACACTTCCTGAAATGTATTCGGGTGCTCTGTGCCTCTGACACTAAGAGCTGTGTTCAAATCCTCACTACCTCTCAATACCTGTGTGACATCACACAAGTTATCTAACCTCTCTGGACTTCTGCTTCCTCATCTGTAAAATGGTCTCTGAGGTCACTCTCAGAAGTATATCTTTGTTCCTATGACCAAGATTAAAGCACCATAGAAATAGGAACCGTTATTAAATGATTTGCCCATGGTCATACAGTTAATGGCAGTGCTGAATATTTAAACCAGGTTTTCTGCCTCCAAGTCAAATACTTTTACTACTACACCAGACTATATTAAACCAAGTTTAATATCCCCTGATGCTAACCTCAAGGTTTTGCCACTTGGGTAATTTTGATAGAATTAGCAATGCTCTCAATGTTCCCAAATTCCTGCCCCTGGGATAACTAATGACAGCAACTTGGGCTTAATCCTTTTAATTTAAGGCTCTGACTGGGCAGTCTGGCAATCCCCAAGACAAACTTCCTTCAATACAGAATTCCTTCCCAAACCCTCTGAAGGGGCCCAGCAGGTGCCATTGTTGGCCACAAGGTGGCAGGCCAAACCTGCAACTCCCCAGTTAGAGCTTCAGAGCTGAGCAGAAGGAGCCTTTGGCAAGATTGGCATTTTCTAAGGTACAGATGCTATTTATGAGAAAAGATCAACAGCCTGGCTCTTTAGCGTTGATGTATAAAAGAGTTCAGGAAGAACTCGGGTTCTGCTAGGCTGTAGGAAGAGGAGGGTGTGTGTGTGTGGGGGGGGCACTTGCAAGGGCAGGTGGCAGACACTGTGGGACTTCCTTTCCAAGCCCAGCCCTATTTATTTATAGGCTCGGACCTCTCTGTACGGAACAGTCTCTTCTAGTTTTCATGTCATGTAGTGATGCTGCCCTTGGATTTCTGTTAGGTGTACTCAAAATAAAAACGACCCTGAGACTCAACTATTGCTGGAGCATCACCCCTTTCTTTAAACAAGGGACTCAGGACAGAAGGTATCATGTGGCAGGCTTTTGGGCAGCTGGCTCCAGCCTCTGGATGTTGTAAGTCTGAGGCCTTTTGGAGAAAATGCCTGCAGAAGAACATTGGTTTTTCACTTTGGAATGATCCTGGAAATCAACACAAACCTAGTTTGACCTCTAGACCCCTTGGCCTACTCTGGGAATTTCTAGAAATTTTCCATTTCAGGGATCTATGCCATATGTGAGGTGAAGAGAAATTGAGTTCACAAAATGAAGTTCATAACAATTATAAAAAGATAATAATAACAATAATAGTAAACTAGACATATCCAGCATTATTTTTGGATATTCTCTGTTTTAACAACATATGAGTCTGAAAGCTGTTCTTAGCTCTCAGGCTCTGACACAGCAGCTGTGAATTCTAGAAGGTACAAAGAGACCTGTCTGGTGGTAGTTCACATTCTCCACCTTGCCTTGTCCCAGTCATGGGCATCAGGACGATGGCAAAGTGTGGCAGCCATCTCTTAAGGTAACACTACTCTTTAGAAAAAAGCAAACCAAACCACACAGAAAAATCCAACCAACCTCATATGAACTCCTTGATGGCAGGGACTGTTTTTTTTTTCCTTTCTTTGTATCCCTAGGATTCAAGCACAGTGCCTCGGACACAGCAGATTCTTAATAAATGCTTGTAGACTTACTGATGTGCATCTCTACTCACAAGGTGAGGCAATAGCTTAGGGACAGCCTTATACACAAGCTGATGAGGTTCCCCCATCCCTCCCCAAACGTCTCCATCCCTACCATGTCACAGGGCCTAAGATTTCACCATTAAGGGGATTCCTGTTTCAGGTGGCAACGGGACCTCAGAGGTTTCTTTCTTCCTTCTTCCATATTCTCAAGGTTTTTCAGTCTGAAGACTCATCACCTGAAAGTTCATTACTGAGAGTTGATTTGTCCTGGCCATGGTTAAGTTTTGGCTCTCTGTGAAGACCATTTACCAAAGTGTGGTGGGGGCAGGATCTTCACTGGTGGGAAAAGTATCTAGGTCAAAGAACCCAACTGTTGCTGTGTGGTTGCTGTTTGTAGTTTTGTAGTTCAGTCTGCCAGAGTGACAGTACAAGCATTCCTTGTTGGGACAACACTCACGCAGGGATGAGCTATTATTAGGTCATTTTCCAATGTTTTCAGCTAGCTGGGAGAGGTCTTGTGGGAACAGAACAAAGGACAGATAGGGGAAGGGCACTATAAGATGAAGTAGGAGGCTGAGGAAGACCAAATTCCATTTTGTTGAGGGACAGCCTCAGGTTTACTGAAAGTCAATGATACCCATAAAGTATTTCTTCTCTTTCCACCTTTGATTTCTAAAACTAGCTTTTCCCTTGATGTCAATATACCTTGTTTCTTCTGTCTTAGAGAAACTGACTCAGTCAATTGGAAAAAAGCTAAACTTTTCTTTTAGGATTAAACAGGACTAGGAAGAGCCCTCACCCATCAGTCTACCAGCATTTACTAAGTGCCTCTGTCCTTAATATGTATTGTGTACTGTGTAATATGTAATATGAACTGTGCCAGATGCCAAGGATATAAAGAAAGGGAGGGGACAGTCCTTGCTGTCAAGGAGTTTTTGATATAATGGGGGAGACAACATGCAAACAACTATGGAGAAACAAGATATATACATGGTAAATTGGAGATAATTAACAGAGTGAAGGTACTGTCATTTAGAAGGACTGGCAAAGATGTCTTGAAGACAACAGGACTATTCAGCTGAGATCTGAAGGAAGCTAGAAGGTGAAGGGGGGGGGAGGAAGATTTCCAAGCATGGGAGACAGCCAGTGAAAATGTCTGGAGTCAGGAGATGGAGTGTCATATGAAAGGAAGAACAAGGAGGCCAGTGTCACTGAATTGTGTAGTGTGTGCGAGGAGGAGTTAAGGTATATATAAGAAGATTAGGAAGGTAGGTGGTGGATAGGTTATTTTCACATTTGATTCTGGAGGCCATGGGAAGCCACTGGAATTTATTGAAGGGGGAGGGGAGGAAGGAGAGATGTTAATAAGGGTAGAAACCATGGGGTTTGGCAATGGACTGGCTCCTGGGGGTGATTAACAGTCAGGTCTAATCTGTCTGTGAAAAAAGGAGTAAACTTATCCACATAGGAATTTCTTTGTCTTTCAAAGGAATGACTCCTGCTTATTGCTACTATGGAACATTCTTGGGCCGGACTGAAATGGTCCAGAGTGCTGCCTGCTGGTCTTTCCTAGAAACAGTGGGCTAGAGTTTGGTAACTACATGTAATGGTAATGCTCCTTAATAGACTGATTGTAATCACATGGAGCTTGTGGTGGGAGGAGTTTGCTGAAGGGCGGAGTAGAGCCCATAGGAAGCTGGGAGTCAGAGCATTTGGATGGAGGGAGGAGCTTGGATGACAAGCAAGCAGACAGGCTTGTGAGTAAATGTTTGCTTGTGGGAAAGCTAAAGGATGGTGTGGCTCTCTGCTTTGTTGTGGCGTATTAACTTCTATGTTGCTATGATGGATTCAGTTTTCTGGTGTCTGAATAAATGTTTTGCTTCTGTATTATATATGGAGAGTCTGTTATATTTTGTGATTGAACACTATGCCGGCATATTTACAGTTGCCATCAGTGCTGTGAATATTGCATTGGCTCTACACCATGACTTTCCTAACAATCAGAACTGCCAAGGGATATGGTGTGCCCTCAGCCTGCTCTTTCAGAAGCATCATATTTTGACCTAGGGAGGTTCTAAAAACTACACTCCATAGTTGAATCTCTCTGTTTCCTGGACTTTGGTTATACCTCATTATTCTGTCTCTTCCCCTACCTTTTTTAGTTATTTTTTCTTGTCTCCTCTTCTTCCACATGTTCCTGACATATAAGCATTTCCTTATTCCATATACTCTCTCATCAATCTTAACTTTTCCTAATAATGGATTCAACTCTACCACCTCTGCCCAAAATATTCAAAATTCCAGTTCCAATCTCTATCCCCATTAAGTTCATCATCTTCCCTCCCAAAACTTCTTTTTTCCATGCCCTCCCTTTTTCTGGCAATGGCATCACCATCATTCTAGTCACTCAGATTCAAAACACTTGCAGTTTTAGGGTCATGGATTTAGAAACTGACGGGTTCTTAGGGATCATCTAGATCAGGGTGGGAAACCTGTGGCTTTGAGGTCATGTGAATGGATTTGGTCAAAGGGCTGCACTTGAGGACCCAGATGGCCACATGTAAACTCAAGGCCGCAGGTTCCCCACCTCTGATCTAGTCCAACTCTCTCATCAGTGAGGTTGTGTCACCCAAGGTCACACAGGTCATAAGCAGCAGATCCAGGATTTGAACTCAGGTACTCCAACTCTAAAACATTTTTTAGCCCAGTCCCTCCTTTTGCAACCAATTGGTGGCTAAGACTGTCCATTCTGCCTCCAAAATGTCCTCTATCATCTCCTTTCTATTTCAAGTGCCAAAACTTTGCTCTAGGGTCTCATTACTTCTTGCTTGAAGTATTACATTAGTCCACTAATTAGTCTCATTTCTTGCCTTTTCTCTCCCCAGTTTATCCCTCATACTATTGCCAGATTAACATCCTCAAATCATAGCTCTGATCACATCATCCCTCTGCTTAAAAAACTTTAATGAAATTCTGGAGTTGGTGGGTTGCCACTTAACCATGCCCAATGAGGCATTCCAAAAGCATGGAAAGCATACTGTTTCATCATGACTTAAAACTTTTTTGCCAAGTCACTCACTTGACACACCTGCTCTGCAGGTCCTATGTGACTTAGATTCTAATGTCTTTCTGACTTTCCCACACTGTGGGACCCTACAATTCTGAGGGATTCAGTGAGGGACTCTGAAGACACAGGAAGATTGGGGAAAGGGTGGCAAAGATCCCTTCCTCTTTGATCTACTTCTACCTAAAGCTGGATAACCAGTTTACTGCAGAGTAAACAATTGGGTTTCTGGGAAAGCCATAAACAAGTGTTAAATGTGCTTATTAACATGCCTGGGATCTGGTATAATGGCAAAGGGCATAGCTTAAGTGATGAAGAAATGTACATGTGAGGCAAAGAAGGTTCTGTGATCCCGTGTAGAACTGCCTGGGGGGGGGGGGAAGAGCTTGAGTAATAACAGAAAGAATGGACAGACTCAGTGGGGGAAAGAATGAAGACTGTTGTCCCTTTGTTTGAAGGCAGCCTGAGACCTGGGTTCTTGGAGGCCTGGTTACTGAACACACAATGCTGGAGGAGTAAGGCAGAAGGAGCTCTGGCTTCCATCTATTTCACAGTTCACATTATTGATACTGGCTCACACTCCTTCATCTTCCCACAGCCAAAGGGTGGTTGGCATTAGAAGACCTTATCTTCTTTAGGGGAAATTAAAGTGTCAGTTTTCAAAGAAAAGGGTTTGTGGCTGTCATAAAAGCTATCAGAAAAAAAATATACACCCATTATTATGTATAAAGAAACTCGTTAGGCAAGGGAAGAAAATAATTTATTTTCACTGGTTGACATTCTGGGCTTTCTTTTGGGAAATCTATTTTGAGGCCGAGTTCAGGCCATTACTTCCTCTGGCCCCTTGTTTTCTTACTGTGTCCTTGCTAGATGAGTGTTTTTGTTTAAATAAACCCCCTAAACATGGTACCCCTAATTTTCCTTACACACACACACGTGTGTGTGTGTGTACACAGGTATACCACACTTACTTTGTTTTCTTTCTTCCTTGAAACTGATTGCCAGAGGGATCAGAAAGGAACATTACATTTTCTACCTTTCCAGATGTGCCAACTAAAAATTCACCAGGGTAGGCTCTATCTCTGTTGTTTCAACTCCGTGTCATCTCCATTGTTGCTCCCCTAGTCTCTGTGACCACACTAGACTAGTAATGAGACACCAGATAGTCCAAGATAGACTTACAGACAGCTGAAAGTCTGTTCTTGCCCTCAGGCTTACAACTGCAATGGAGCTGGTAAGTAGCTCAGAGTGATCATGTCATGTCCAAGCAGTAAGGACAGAGGCCCATCTGAAATCTCAGGGAAGTTATTCATGGAATTTGTTCTCTGGTTCTAGTTCCTGGGTCAAAGTCTGCTGACGGTTTTGCAGAGATAGCAGATATGTGAATTAGTGGTGCACAGATGGCCAAAAATGTGACTTAATGGTATATGCTTGCTCCTAACTCATTGCTTCATGTGTGGATTAAGGGGATTAAAATCAACTTGTTTGGTAAGATGTCACCTTTTTCCTTGTAAAGCAACACAAAAGGAAACAGCCACCCAGCACATGGAAGTAGAAAGTCCTGACCTTTTAATTATCTGAAGAGATGATCATAAGACCAAAGTCTTCTTTGAGGCAAATGCATATTGGTACTAATAGAATCATTGTGCTTTTCAGTAAAAGAAATAGGAGTCTGTATTTACATAAGAAACTATAGTGTCTGAGATCCTTATATATATATATATATATATGCACATATATGTGGAAATGATTTTGAATTACAGCATTTACAGAATAAAAATAAGCTGGAATAAATAAGATTCACTCCATTAAATAAGACTTTTTTTTTTTACAGAAGAAGCAACTTTTGTGCATGTTAATGTCACAGTTAAATTTTATTTATTTATTAATCCTATAAAAGAAGCATTAGGTTTGTCATTTCTCAAAAATAAAACTGCAATAATCATTGCAATGTGAAGCCTGAGATTGAAGCCTGAATAGGTATCACTGTTTGGTACCAACACTCCTCAGTTTTCCCGTTGGCATGAGAGACCTGCATCATGCTGAGCCAAAAAAACTGGGGCCATCACTGAGATCCCCTCTTTAGGATTTGGTGAGGGAAGTTACAAAAAGGAAACAAAACAAAATTCACGTGCAGACATGATAATATGATTAACATTGCACTGAGCACTCCAGTGCATTTCTGATACCTGATGCCATGTGGTTCCATGTTATGTAAATGACAAGAGAACCGAGCAACCAAGAAAACCTGGGAATCTTATCTGATCAAAAGGGATACCAGTTTGGTCTGCCTTGCTGAATAAGATTCTTTTCTGAAGGAAGGAACACAGCATTTTCTTGTCAGCTCTGTGTGTGTGTGTGTGTGTTTTGTGATGAAATACTGTGTATCAATATGGATGTCAAAGAAAGCAAAATCTAGAGCCTGGTAAAAGCAAGTTCTTCACTCTACCGGTGGGTAAACTTAGGGCAGAAACTTTGGAAAAGAAATCTTTTGCTGTACAAAAAAAAAATCACTTACTATGTGTATTTTCCCCTTTGGACAAGAAGTTATTTTCCTACTGGTTTAAATACATTCTCCTAAGACAGGCCTGCATCTGATTGAAAAAAAAAGTGACTTAAGAAATGATTTATAAAATTATGCCATAAATGATATATTGCAGGTTTTACATCCTTAAAGTGTAAGTAAATGTTTAGGACTTTTTGAATAAAAATGGACAGTCTGAATATCTGTCTTTTAAATATTTTTGGTTTCATAAACAGCCCCACATATACAGTGCCCTTGTTTTGCAAAACTTCCAAAAATAAGTAGTATTTTGTACTGAACCTTAACCCCAATTATCAATGTCCCCAGCATTTTTTGTATTATTGTTATTAATGGTATAATTAAAACTCATATTCCCATCTTTTTTAAACAACCAAGAGGTGGAAGAAATGGTATCAGATATAATGAATTCTCAAAAATGCCCACCCCATGCAAAACAAGGTAATAATAAAAGAGTAGAGCTTCAGAGTTATTGCTATGATTCCCAAACAAAAGGCAACAACAACGTCCATCTCTGGAAACTCAAGAGTTTCCTCTTCATTTCAAAGATAACTTTGCCTCTGGACATATTCTGTGTAAATTTGGTAATGTTTGGCCAGAGTTTATTTACTAAAAAGGCTAGTCAGCAAAAGGAAGAAAAAGTCTGCCAAAAGCTAGTGAGCCGCTCAGAGCTGGTTTTCTATAAGGAGGACACAAAGGACTGTTTGGGAGATGGGCAGCAATGCAAGCCTTGGTAGCTTAAATATGGACCCCCCCTCTCTTTTCACAAAGTGTGTTTCTCCTGTGTCATATGGCGTCATCATGTTAATGTTAGAAATGTGTGGAAGACTATTGCAGCCCCAGCGCTATAGGCCCCCCAGAGTTCCCTTTAGCAGCTTAGGAAAATGCAATAAAAACCATCTGTACAAAATATATTATGGTGGATGCTTAAAGCCTACATGTTCCTGACAAGGGCCTTCTTCTCAGTTAATTCTTGGCTTACATCACATAGAATTTTAGTCCATGTATGACTCATTAAATAGATCACTAGTTTAATATGTCAAATACCAGCTTTGTCACTGTAGAAAGGCGTGACGTGGAACATGTAACAGTGAGTGCAAACACGGACAGGTTTCATCTGACCATAACGAGGTAACGGTGCAGAGTGGGAAGAGCAGCGGGAGCAGAAAATCTGAAACACACAAAGAGATGAGCTTGTTGACACAAGTTCAGCTTCTGCACACTAGCTGCCCACTCCACAGTCCCTTCAGCTGGGCCTCCATTAAGGAATGTTAACTCCCTTTGTGGGTTTCACTCTATTTCTCCCAGTCATCTTTTTAAGTTTTATTTCTGAAAAGTGTCCAAAAGGGACATGAATAGACAAGGAATGAACTTACTAGGACATTTTTGCTCAGAGATGCCATGTAAATAATTAAATTAATATAGTTTTTAAAAAAAATTAAACTAATTCCTTAGCTCCACTGCCTATTTCATACCCCCCAAATTTAGGCAAACTACCTTGTAATGCAACCCTCCTATAGGCTCCTCCTATAGTAATATGGAAAAATCAATAAATCACTTAAGCACACCTTGGTAATGGGAAACTCAAAACTCACTAACAATATTTGGTTTCCTGGGCTAGGAAATTTTAGGAGAATGCTTTTAGTAATTCTCCTCCCTAAACAATGACTGCTCAGATTACTGTAACATGCATATACCCTCAAAAGAAATTGCTTTGCTTGCTTCTTCTTAATGTAATTTACCCTGGTGGCAGCCATCTTGATCTTTTGCTATTTCAATTATTATATTTCACTGTATCATCATTTCTAGTTCTAAAAGTAGCTCTCTTTTTTTGAAATGGTAGTCTTATAGCCAAAAATCCAATCTGTCCTCAGTAGTACAGGCTATTGGAATAATTGAATCCTAGGGGGTGTTGGCAGTGCTCTGGGCCATGGCATTAAGAGGAGGCACCTGACACTTTGTTCAGGCTCTCTTATTCAGAGCCTCTTAAAAGGCAGTATTCAATCTACATTTAGATATCTGAAGGAATAGAGCTTCCCAGGTAGAAATACCGCTGTTTTCCAAGCTTGGCCATTTGTAGCCCTTTGGCCTCTCTCCCCCACTGACATCAGTAACATACACGTCCCCCTCTAGCTCAGTACCTTGCCACAGCTCCTACAGTGGTGCTTCCTCCGAATGACAGTGAAAGGAGCTTTGCATGCTGTGCAGTAGCTGCAGGCTTCATCTGGTACCCATTCAGGAGGATCTGTCCAAAACAGAAAAGCCAAAGCAGATATTGCAACAAGCTGAAGGGAGAAAAAGAAACCCAGCAAACTTTGGGTCATTGTTGGGGGGAGAAGAACTGAAGACGCTTACCCTAAATACAGATGTTGAGGCACCAAGTGGAATCTGTTCTATAAATACACAGTTTAAGAGCATAACAGGTTGGATGACGAGGCTTGATTTAGATAAACAAGATAAAGACAGAGACCTTTGGGTTCTGAATTTCCTTTTCTGCTTTCCTCTCTTTATTTATACTTGATGAAAAAATATGCAGAAAAATGTCTCTGGCCCTTTACTAGTGTTGAAATTATATCTGTCTCAAAAACACAGCTGAAGGATCTACCCTTTTCCCACCACCTCTCGGATTTACGACATTTGCTGTGCACTATGGTACTACAGTCAAGAGCCTAGAAGAAAATATCCAGCATTCAGATGCATCAATATAGCCCAACTAGTTCTGAGCTGCCAGTGGACAAGTCCAGCCAGCAGGGACCTGATATCTCCAACAAACTGCTTTAGAAGTTATAGCAACTGATTGGTTCCCAACAAGAACTGAGTCAGCTCAATTCAATATGAAACACTGATTGTATTCTGTGTGCTGAAAACTGCTAGGCAGAGGCAGTGAGCGCCAAGTAGATAAGATAAGCAAAGATCCTGTCCTCATGGAGTTTACAGACAAGCAAGGATTGTACACACAAGTCATTATAATATAAAGTAGGCAAGTGTAGAAGAGAAATACAAAGTATGAGCAGGTGTGAGGATGGAAGGCGCACTTCTGATTAGGTCAGAGGCAGGGGATATCAGCAGAGGTTTCGTGGAGAAAGTGAAATTGGTAGTAAAGGATTGCCTGGATTTTAATGTTTAAAGACAGTAGCAGGATGTAGGAATGGGAAGACATGCTAGGAGAATACTGTATATAGTACAGGCAGGTATAGGCAGGTGGTAATAAGAATTTTATCAAGGTGGTAGCTGTAGAAAATAGAGAGGAGAAAAAGAAGGGGACTATAACTCAAACTATTATATAGCACCAATCAACAAAACTATTTGGTATTAGTTAAAAATATAAAAGTAGATCAATGGAACAGACTAGACAATGAAGAATAAAAATATCAACCAATTCTACCTGGCATTTGATAAAAACCCAAATATAAATTATTTAGAAAAGAACTTCCTACTTGAAAAGAATTTCTTGGGGGTGGGGGGTGGGAAACGCCAACCACCCCAGTCTATCACAAATTAGATTCAGACCAACATTTTACATCATTTTACTACAATAAACTCAAAATGGCCATATGATCTGAATATTAAATAACATAAAAAATAAGAGACAGATCATGTGACTTTTATAGCTACAAATAGGGGGTGAATTATTAATCAAACAAGGGAGGGAAACAATTTCAAAAGATAAAATAGATAATTTCTATGAAAAGAAATTGAAAGGGCTTTGCATTAATAAAATTAATGCAACTAAAATATAGAGTAACAAGTGACTGGGAAAATATTTACCAAATATCTCTGATAAGTGTTTGATATCCAAGATATGCAGGCAACCTAATAGAAATAATATAAATTTATAAAACCAAAATTCATTTCTCAATAGATAAACAAAGGATGTGAATAAAAACATCTCTTAAGAATTTAACTGCAACTTATTAACAACCATATGGAAAAAAACTCTCCAAATCACCAATAGTAAGAGAAATGTAACTCAAAATAATGCTGAGGTTTTGCCTCACACCCCGCAAATTGGCAAAGATAGCCAAAGAAGTTCCAAATGGGCAATAATGGAAGGATTATGGAAAAATAGGAACACTAAGACACATTGCTGGTGGAGCTGTGGATTGGTCCAAACACAGGCAATCTGGAGGCAAAATGACTAAATGTTTATGCCTCTGGCTCTATTGTTAGGTATATACCCAGGGAGGTTTATGACAAAAAGAAAGGTCCCACCCATATGCATCAAAAAATCTATGGCAACACTTTTTTTTTGTAGTAGCAAAGAACTAGGAACAAAGTAAATACCTATTGTTTTTGGAAGGACTATACAGGTTGTAATACATGATGCTAATGGAATATTACTGTGCATAAGGAACATCATGTATGTGATATATACAGAGCATAGGAAGACATATGTGAACTGGTGCAAAGTGAAAGAAACTGGCAGGAACAGCATCCTAACCCCTCCTCCTCATGCAAGCCAGGCTGGTTTTTCCTTAAAAGGTATTGAGACCTTCCTTTTGACTTTGGTTAACTCAAAGAACTACAGGCTCAGAATGCTGAGGACACTTCCTTATTGCCTGAGTTCAAAGAAGCCACAAGGAGCTCCAGAGGATATTTTGATGCTTGACTGCTGAATCATGATGGGTAACTCAGGCAAGTGAGCTTCCTTTAGCTGAATGAATTCAAGGCATCCTCAATGACTATCTTTGTTGAGTATGCTTCTCCTGCTATGGCTAAGCAATCTCTTTTTTAACTGTTGTTTCATTTTGTTCCAATATTGTACTTAAAGAACTAGGTGGCTGAACTGAGTCAGGTCCAGTCCTGAACATAAGAAGCAGGAAAACAATATACACAGTGACTATAATAATTTAAATGACAAGAACAAAATGGTCAAAACTCATATTGTGAAATTACAATGACCAGGGCGGCTGGGTGGCGCAGTGAATAGAGCACCGGCCCTGGAGTCAGGAGAACCTGAGTTCAAATCCAGCCTCAGACACTTGACACACTTACTAGCTGTGTGACTTTGGGCAGGTCACTTAACCCCAATTGCCCTCCAAAAAGAAAAAAAAAGCAATTACAATGACCAAGCATGTTCCCAGACAAGTGAAATGAAAATGTATCTTCCCCAACTTTTCTTCAGGTGGGAGTAGAACCCTGAATATGTTTGCCAGACTATTTCAACATGTTAATTTTGCTAAACTGTTTTTTTCCTTCTTTGTTATAAGTCACTTCTCTCAAGAAGTTGGGAGAAAGATACTGAGAATTGTAAATAACATAAAAACAAAAGTTATCAATAAATATTTATTTAAAAAATAAATGTGACAGTCCTGTGGGAGGGAAAAGAAAGGAAAGGAAGGCATATATGGTATTTTGAAGGAAAATCAAAGGCACTTGAAAATTGATTGGATATGAAAGGTGAGGAAGAGAAGTTTAAAACATGTATGATTAGTTGGTCTTTGGTGTCATATATCTGGTGTCAGATATAAGGAAGTCAGAAGGAATAGCAGGTTTTAAGGGAAAGTTCAATTTTGTATATGTTGTGACTGAGAAGTTAATGGAACATCTATATGGAGATGTCCAATAGTTACTTGGAAATGTAGGTCTGGAACCAACAAGAAAGGTTAGGTATAAAGACATAAATTTTTTGGAGTTATCAGTAAAGTGTGTGACAATGTTATCTATAAGAAAGAATACTGAAAATGGAAAGAATGGAGAAAGAAAAGAGCTAAGAACAGAGTGCAGGAAATATCCAAATTGGTTTTAGGAAGAGGAAAAGGAGATATAGAGGAAAGCAATGGCCTGAGAATATTAAAGAGAGTAATAAAGATCAATGTGTGTGTGGGTGTGGGAGCAGTATTAGAGGGGGAAGGGATGGTTTTAAAAGCACATCAGGAAGAAGTTAGCCTTGGCAAAGATCATGTACTCCTGTAATGCTTCTCCAGATGAAACAGGAGGGATAGAACTGGTACAAAGAACAAGAACAAAGCAAATCATAACAAAAACCTAAAAGAAGGGTTTCAATAGGCAGTAGGACTGGGGTGTCATAAAAAGGCTGGGATTCAGGGATTCTCAGTGCCCATCCTACCCTTCACAGTTCTGTGGCTGTGTGGCCCTGGGCAAATCACTTCTCTTTTGAGCCTCAGTTTATCCATTTATAAAATAAAAGGGTTGGACTAGGGGGCCTTTAAGGTCCCTTCCAGATCTGCCATTCTACCATTTCATATAATATCCAAAAAATGCTCTTGAAGTCAAATATAACTAGATTTTTTTGTTGTTGTTTTGCTTCTCACTGAATCTCAGAAAATCAAAGAGACTCTTTAGGTAGGTTCTCAGAGGTCATCTAGTAGAGACCTTCCCATTGTATCTCTTCTAGAATGTCCCTGACAAGGAATCATCTACTTCCACTCAAAGAGCTCTGGTGATTCCTCTCACCCACCAGCTCCTGTGGGGGCCCATTCTTCTAGAGGGCAGCTTTACTAGGATTTGAACCAAGGTCTTCCTGACTCTAAATCCAGAGCACAATAGGATCATGGATTAAAAGTGACCCTACATATTATTGAGTTCAACCCCCCTCCCTGCCATTTACAAATGAGGAAACTGAGGCACACAACGGTTAGAAGACTTATCTGAGGCCATGCAGTTTGTAAGTGTCTGAGACAGGATTTGGACTCAGATCTTCCTGACTCCATCTATCTAGAATCTAAAGTTTCCTTTCCAAAGCCATTCAGTGCCTACTACACACATGGCACTGTGATGTTTGTTCTAAAGGACACAGAGGTATAATAATAATAATACAGGGAGCCCCAAAAGTCTTAGTGCAGGTTAAAGATGAAAACCCCTTGTATGTGTGCTCACTTAAAGGAACAGTAGTAACAGTAACAGTGGTTTCTTTTTTGTTTTTGTTTCTCAAACCTTACAATACATATGATGAGAGTAAAATGTCTCATTTGATTCTCACAACACCTTGTAAGGAAAGCACTATTATTACAGATTTGCTTATGAAGAAAGGGAGACAGAGAAGTTAAATTATTTGCTCACTGGAGCAGAATCAAGATGGCGGAGTAGAAGCAGGTCTTCCCTGCACCTCCAGCTTCCACCTTCCCCAATTCATGTAAAAGGGGACTCTGAACAAATTTTGGACCTACAGAACCCACAAAATGACACAGAGAAGCTAACCTCCCACTGAGGACAGCCTGGCAGGCTGGCAGGAATCAGCCAGCACAGTGCTCTGGGAGCCGAGCCCAGCCCCACAACCCAGGGTTTTAGCCCCAGGGCGGGCCTGACCAGCTGCCAGCTAGAGGGACTCTAGATTACCAGCAGCTGTGGCATTCCAGAATTAACAACACATACATGCTAAGGACAAAGTGAGAGGTCAGTGCACAGTGGACTTTGGGACCCAGTAGTTGGGAGTGCATCAGCTTTTGCCCCCAGGGTGAGAAGCTTCTGAGGGCTGTGGCACAGCCCCTACCACATGGCAGCTTCAGCTCCTGGCCTGCAGACTGTAGGAGGACCAAGCGACCAGTCTGAGGGGTAATCACTCTTGCTTTAACCTGCTTGGATCTGGATTGCAATCTAGGGTGGAGGTCCTGGGGTGTGTGTCCAGTTTGCCAGAGTGTGTGGAGGCTTCATCAAGGGCACCCAACTAATACCTCCGGCAGCTTAGAAAACCCCAGCATTTGGTATGAAGCTCCCCTGTCTGGTAGCAGAGTCCTACTGTGGCAAAAAGCTTAAAAGTCAAGTAATTGAGTGGCAACATGACCAGGCAAAGGAAACAAAGCAAACAGAAGAACCCAACATTAGACTCCTATTTTGGGGACAAAAAGGATCAAAGCATGGAACAGGAGGAAGACAGTGAAGTGAGAACTCCTGCACCAAAAGCTTCAAAGGAAAATACAAGCTGGTTACAGGCCATAGAGGACCTTAAGAAGCAGATAAGAGAAGTGGAAGAAAAATTGGGAAGAGAAATGAGAATGATGCAAGAAAATTATGAAATGAGAGTCAACAAGCCTGACTGAGGAAAATCACACCTTTAAAAATGGACTAACTCAAATGGCAAAACAGGCTCAAAAAGGCAATGAGGAGAAGAATGCCTTAAAAAGCTGAATTTTCCAGGTGGAAAAAGAATCTCAAAAGCTCACCGAGGAGAATCATTCCTTCAGAATTAGATTGGAGCAAATGGAAGCTAATGACTTTATGAGAAATCAAGATGCTGTTAAATAGATCCAAACAAATGAAAGAATAGAAGGCAATGTGAAATACCTCATGGGAAAAACCACTGACCTGGAAAATAGATCCAGGAGAGATAATTTAAAAATTATTGGACTGCTTGAAAGCCATGATCAAAGAAAGACCCTAAAAATCATCTTCCAAGAAATCCTCAAGGAAAACTGCCCTGATGTTTTAGAACCAGAGGGCAAAATAGAGGTTGAAAGAATCCGCCAATCACCTCCTGAAAAAGAAAACTCCTGTGAATATTATAGCCAGGTTCTGAAATTCTCAGATCAAGGAGAGAATATTACAAGCAGCCAGGAAGAAACAATTTGAATATTGTGGAAGCACAATCAGGATAACCCAGGATCTGGCAGCTTCTACACTGAGGGATCAAAGGGCTTGGAATGTGATATTCCAGAGGTCAAAGGAGCTGGGATTAAAACCAAGAATCACCTACCCAGCAAAACTGAGTATCATGTTTCAGGGGAAAATATGGTCATTCAGTGGAATAGAGGACTGTCAAGCATTCTTGATGAAAAAACCAGAGTTGAATAGAAAATTTGACATTCAGATACAAGAAGCAAGAGAAGTATGAGAAGGTAAACAGGGAAAAGAAATCATAAGGAACTTATCAAAGTTGAACTATTAACATTCCTACATGGAAAAACAATAATTGTAACTAATGAAACTTTTCTTAGTATGAAAATAGTTGAAGGGAAAGAAATATATATATATATATATATATGTCTATATATGAGGGAATGTGGGCATATGAATATATATGTGAATGTGTGTACATATATTTACAGGTATACATAGGTAGAGGTCACAGGAACAATTTAATAGGAAGGGATGACACTTAAAAGGTTAAATTAAGAGGTGAGAGAGGAATATAATGAGAGGAGATTGGAAGAGATAGAATGGGGTAAACTATCTCATATAGAAGAGGCAAGGGAAAATGGTTCAATGGAGGGGAAGAATAGGAAGGCAAAAGGGAATGCGTCAACCTTATTCTCATTCAATTTGGCTTGGGGAGGGAATGAAATACACACTAAATAGGGTATCTCAAACTACAGGAGAGTAGAGGGGAAGGGGATATGAGGGGGGATGATGGAAGGGAGGGCAGGCTGTGGGGGAGGGAAGTCAGAAGCACCCACTTTTGAAAAGGTACAGGATCAAAGTAGAGAATAGAACAAGTGGGATGTGGGATAGGAGGGAGGGAAATATAGTCAGTCTTTTACAATATATCTACCATGTTAATGTTTTGCATTAGCTACACATGTACAACTTATACTGAACTGCTTATCGTCCCAGTAAGGGCAGGTGACAAGGGAGGAAGGGAATTAATCTGAAATTCAAAGTTTCAAAATCAAATGTTTAAAATATAGATACAGATATAGATATATACATACTATTATTAATACTATTTTACATGTAATTGGGAAATAAGATATACAGGCACTGGGGCATAGAGATCCACCATGCCCTACTGGAATAGTTGAAGGGGGTATGGGAGAAAATATGGGAGAGAGCAGATTGGAGGAGGGGATATCCTGTGGCACTGCTATTTTGGGGTGGTGTGTAGGGGAAAAATGGGGAGAAAATTTGTAACTCAAAATCTGATGGAAATGAATGATATAAATCAGAAGTTAATAAAGCATTTGAAAAATAAAAAAAATAAAAAAAATTACTTGCTCATCGTCACACAGCTAAGTCATTTTCAGAGGCGGGATTCAAACCTAGAGTCTTGCTAACTCTAACACCAGCACCATGATGACTATGAAAAAGTAAGTAGCTTACTACGCAGCCTGAAAAATACAAATATAATAATGGTTAAATAATAAGTCAAATGCAACAGAAGAGACATACTAGGCAGTAAGCAGGACCACAGCACTTGGAACTGGAAGAGACCTTAGGGACCACTTTAGTCCAACCCCTTTACTTGATGGCTGAACAAAATGAGGTACAGAGAGGCTAAGAAACTTGTCGTTATCATAGCCAAACAGCAAGAGTCATGAATTCTAAACCCAGATTCCCGGATCCCAAACTCAGTGCGCTTTCCACCCTACCTCCTTTTCTCTGTGCTTAAATGTCTGATGAGTGATGCTAAGAATAAATGCTATCAGAGCTTAAATCAGGGAGAGTGGTCCAGGGAGGCTTTGTGGAAAAGGATAAATTTGAAAGATGGCTAGGATCTGCCTGGGGGGAAAAATGAATGTTTCAAAGTTAATTTGCTTGTTTGTGTCTCCTAAATTTCTGTTTATTCCTTTCCTATGGATGTTTAAAATGACTCTCTTTAAAAAAAAAAAAACCTTTTGCGGGGCATAACTGTCACTTCTTTCTGCTTCCTTCAAAATCTATCCCTGTCCTTATTTAAACAAATAAATAAACATAATCATGCAAAACATCCACATACCATTCCTCCCTGAAGATGTAAATCTCATTCTGTATATCATATCAGCACCTCAACTTCAGTGCATCTAGAAATAAACTCATTATCCTTTTCACTAAACTTACACCTGGCTACACGGTATTTTGTGGGGTTTTTTTTGGGGGGGTGTATGAAAGGAACCGTCGTTCACAAAGTCTCACATGTAACTAATCTTGGGCTTCTCTTGGATTCAAATCTCCCATCTGATACATTGCCATGGCCTGTCAATTTCACCTCCACAGCATCTCTCCCATCAGTTCACTCCTTGCTCTTCCAACTTCATCACCCTAACTACAGGCGCTCATTTTTACCCACCAGGAATACTACAATAGCCTCCTTGCCCAGGTCTTTCCACCTTCTTTCTCTCCTCTCCAAATGATTTTTTATATAGCTTCCAGAAATCTGTAGTAATGCCCTATTGACCCCCCTCCCCCCCAATCAATCCAGGCTTCTCTGCCTAGCCTTTAAGATGCTCTATAACCTGCACTCGTTCCATCTTTTCAGTCTCACCTCTGAGACAATTCTCTGTCCCCAGAAACACACCATGTTCTCAGAACTCCAAGCTTTTGTTCAATCTGTTCCCTATACTTGGAATGTTCTTCCTTCCGATCTTTACCTTTTAGCCTCCTAATAATAACACAAATAGCTAGCATCTATATAACAGTTCTAGGCTTGCAACACACTTTATAGATATTTTATCCTCAATAATCCTGGAAGGTAAATAGTCGGTCAGTAAACATTTATTAGGTGCCAACTACATGCCAAAGGAAAGCAAGAGAAAGTCCCTGCTCTGCGAGCAGAAACTCCCAGTATAAGGGGGGAGATGACATGTGAACAATGAAGCACAGATAAGCACAGACAGGACAACTTGGAAATAATCAAGGGAGGGAAGGTTCTAGAATTAAGGGGGATCCGTAAAGTCTTCTTCTACACACTGGGATATTAGCTGGGACTTGAAGGAAGCCAGGAAAGTCAGGAGGCAGAGAAAACATATGGAGTTGGCAAATGGAATGTCTTGTTCAAGGAATGGCAGCATTGTCATTGGACCTCAGAGTTACCTGGGAGGAAGTGTGTAAGAGGTAAGAAAACTGGAAAGATGGAGGGAGGGGTAGGTGATAAAGGGAACTGAATGTCAAACAGAAGATCTTATATTTGATCCTGGGGGTGACAGGGAGCTACTGAAATTTGAGTGGGGTAGGTGTGATGTGGTCAGATCTTTGCTTTAGGAAGATTGCTTTCAAAACTGAGTGAGGTGGAATGGAGTAGAGAGAGACAAGTAGCAGGAAGATCAACTGGCAGGTTATTGTAATAGTCCAGGCATGAGGTGATGGGGGCCTATACCAGGGTAGTAGTGGTGTCAGAGGAGAGAAGGGGCCACATGCAATAGATGTTCCTTGGCAACAGATTGGATGTAGGGAGTGAGAGGCAGTGAGGAGTCAAGGACGACACCTAGGTTATGAGACTGGGTAACTGGAGGGTGGTGATACCCTAAACAATAATAGGGAAGTTAGGAAGAGAGGAGGATGTTGGGGAGGTAAATAATGAGTTCAGTTTTAGATACACTGAGTTTAAAATGGGACATCCAGTTTATGGTATCCAATAAGCAGTTGGATATGGAAGACTGGAGGTCAGTATAGAGGATAGTGTTAGATAAGCAAATTGAGAAGGAATGGTCTGTTAGAAGGGGAATCAGGAGACAGCAGTGTCATGAAAACATAGAGAGAAAAGAATATCAAAGAGAGGCCTGGCTAGGTAGTGCAGTGAGTAGAGCACTGGCCCTGGAGTCAGGAGGACCTGAGTTCAAATCCGGTCTCAGACACATTAACACTTACTAGCTGTGTGACCTTGGGCAAGTAACTTAACCCCAACTGCCCTGCCTTCCCCCATCCAAAAAGCAAAAAAAAAAAATGTCAAGGAGAAGTGAGTGACTGGCAAGTATCAAGGAGAAGAGGGTGGTTAAAAACTGCAAAGAGGTCAAGAAAGATGAGGATTGAGAAAAAAATCATTAGATTTGGCAATTAAGAGAGCATTAGTAACTTTGGAGAGAGCACTTTCAGTTGAATGATAAGGTCAGAAACCAGATTTTGTAGAGTCAAAAAAGAGAATGAGAAGAAAGGAAGTAGGGGTACCCAGTAGCAGCTAAACTCTCAAGGAGTTTAGCCATAAAACGGAGAAAATATGGGATGACAGCTAATGGAAAATGGATGGGTTAAGTGAGGGTGGTTTTTTGAGGATGGGAGAAGAGATGGGTATGTTGGCAGATGAAACAGAAAAGTAGTCATTAAATAGATTAAAAGTAAGTGAGAAGGTAGTAATGATAGAGGAGGCAATCGGTGGAAAAGACAGAATCAATTGGGATCACCTGTAGATGTAAGAGCAAGGAAAAGGACTACCTGACTATGTGAAACAGGAGTGAAGGAGGAGATAGTGGCAGAAGGCATCTGAGGGATGAAAGATGAGAGAGAGGGAAAAGTGGAATGAATGGCTCTTTTTTTTTTAAGCAATCGGGGTTAAGTAACTTGCTCAAGGTTACACAGCCAGTTATTTCTGGGTGTGGTGCTGAGTATCTGAGCCTGGATTTCATCCAGGTCCTCCCGACACTGGAGCCGGTGCTCTTACTTGCTGAACCACCTGGCTGCCCCTATGAATGGCTCTTTTTAAAAAAGTAAAGTAAAAGGTAAGGTTCTCAGCTTAGAGGGTGCATCAGAGGAGCTGTGGGATATTTGAAGAATGAAAAGGTATGGAAAAGTCACAGTGACATCTAGGATAGTGAGTTAACTAGGGAGGTGTAAAAGATTGCCTTATATCAGTGAGTAGGCAGTTGAGGTTATATAACATAAATCTGGAGTGGACTTAGGCAGCAGTTTTGAGATGTTCTTTCAGCTTTGTTCAGCAGCCTGTGTGTAGGAGTGAAGGCAAAGGATAGTGGGAGGGATCCAAGATAGGCTTGGCAGGGTAAGATTGGCAATACAATAAGGGGTAAGAGATTCAAGAGAAGAGGACAATGTGGGCTTGGAATCCTTCACCAGGCATTCAAGATAGGGAAGGAAGGAAAGTCTAGCTTGTGCATGGAGAGATGGCCTGGGAAAGAACTGAAGGGTGGAAAGACTAGAGGTTGTAATGAGGATGAAGAACAGGGTTTGGGGTTGCAAGACAGAAGGAAAGGTGGAATAACAACAGATTGTGATCAGATAAAGGATTTCAGAGTTCATGAACATGGAAGTGGTACATTTGTGGGTGATGGCAAGATCACTTCACAATCATCTCTGTGTGTGGCTGAAGTGAGGGAGAGGAGTAGAGTGGGATGAAGAGTTGAGGGAAATGAGCAAGCTAAGGAACTATGAGATTAGGGTGCATGAGGGATGGTGCATTCCCTTAAACGAAGGCAGGAATAGAGAGGAGAGAAATACTATGGTCGAGGCACTGAACTCATGGAAGAAAGAAGAGCGTCCTAGAGGTTTGTAGACAGCTGCCAGAATTCTGATAGGATGACAGATTCATGATCAAAACATGGTTTGAATGAAAATGAAAGGAAGAGAGGTTACTTAGTTTTGGCAGTAGAGAGAGAGAACCTAGAAGTGGCAATGGGGAACAAGGTGTATTCTAATTCCCTCACCTCAACCAGAGAGCTAGGAGGAAAGAGGGAGAGTGTAGCAATGGCAAAACAGGGAAGTCAGGGATGCTGTTTCATCAGGAATTAGTTCTTGGTGCTATTATTATCATCCCCATTTTAGGAAACTAAAGCAGATCAAGGTTAAGTGACCTACTTAAGGTCACACAACTAGTAAGTATCTGAGAGCAAATTTGAACTCAGATCTTCCTGACTTTAGGTCCAGAGCTTTATCCACTGATCTACTTAGATATGTCTTACACATTTAAAATTTAAAATCCTCATTTAAAATACATCTCAAATGCTGTCTCTTCCAGGAATCCCTTCCTGCCCCCCTCTGGCTGATGATAACCTTCCCTACTAGATCTCATATAGAACTGTGATAATTCTCTAAAATTCATTCTTTCATGTTATGTGTATTATTGCCATCTGTGTTGGCTCCTTAGTTATAAGACATACCTTATTGTCGTACTTCACTTTATTGCATGCTGCTGATATTGTGGGATTTTTTTGCCCCTACAAATCTAAGGTTTATAGCAACCCTGCTTCAAGCAAGCCTGTAGGTGCCATTTTTCCAACAGCATGTGCTAATATTCTGTCTCTGCATCATCACATTTTGATAATTCTCACAATATCCAAACTTTTTTCAGTATTATTATATCTATTATGGTGATCTGTAATCAGTCATCTTTGATATTACTATTGCAATTGTTTTGGGGCACCATGAGTTGTACCCACATAAGATGGTGAACTTAATAAGTGTGTGTGTGAGTGTGCGTGTGTGTTTGTGTTCTCCACTGCCCAGCCCCACTCCCTCATTCTCTCCTTCTCAGGCCTCCCTATTCCTTGAGACACAAAATTGAAAACAGGTCAATTAATAATCTCACAATGGTCTCTAAGTGTTCAAGTGAAAGGAAGAGTCAATCTATGTGGCAAACTTCATTTTGTCTTCAAGAAATTGCCACAGCCATCCCAGCCTACAGCAACTACCATCCTGATGAGTCAGCAGCCATCAACCTCGAGGCAAGGCCTTCCACCAGCAAAAAGAATACAACTCACTGAAGGCTCTGATGAGGGTTAGCATTTTTTTTTAAAAGAAAGTATTTTTTCATTAAGATATTAAATTATTTTTAGACATAATACTATTGTACACTTAATAGACTACAGCATAGTGTAAATATAACTGGGAAACCAAAAAATTCATGACTTGCTTTATTGTAATGGTCTGGACTGAACCTGCAATATCTCCAAAGTATGCCTATACCCCTAATTAAAGAGTATGTACCCTGAGGGCAGGGACTGTGACTTAATTAAACTGTATCTCTTCCAGCACCTTGCACAGTGTTATGTTCCCAACGGGAGCTTAAAAAATGTTTATTGTATTATCTTGTATTACACTGTCTTGTCTTGCCTTGTATTATACTATATTGTATCTAATTCTTCCTCATTTCCTAGCTACTTCCTTCTTGCTTACAAGCCTGTTCAGGCCTTCCCAATCCTAAAAGACTTTTTCAGTGACTCTACTACAACATAGCTATTGGCCATCCTTTTTTTTTTTTTTTTTTTGGCCACCCTTGAAAGAATAATCTACCAATGTCTCTTCTTTCTCACCCTCCACATCTTCAATGTTCTAAAATTTGGAATCTCTCCACATTAATCTATTGAAACTGCTTTCTCAAAGGTCAAGAATGACCTCGTGATTTCCAAATCTGGTTGCCTCTTTTTTCAGTCCTTATCCTCCTAAACATCTCTGACACTTAATAGTCCCCTCTTTCTGGCCTTCTCCTTCCTTAACTTCAGAGACAGTCTATATATTGAGTTTTTCCTTTTCTCTTTGTAATCTCCACTCTCTGCCTCCTTTATCTTCTTGGATATTCCACAGGGTTCTGTCCTCTGACTTTTTTTCCTTTTTTTTACTCAACAGATTTATATTTTTAGCCCTGATGTCTTACCAAGCTTGAAGCTCACATCTTCAAACCACATATAAGCCAAACTCCTACCTGAATTTTCTAAGTATCCCTCAAAATCCTCATGTGCCAAACCAATCATCAAAATCCATCCCTCCTACCTTGATTGTTTATTCCAGTTGCACCACAATTCACCCATTCTTCTCATATTTCAAACTTCTGTCTTCCTAAGACCTAGTATAATACTTTTTACTTTTCTCATCTCCTTATCTTGTTTTATTTTGTATTATAGTAGTTTTAGTATGTGTGTTTCATGCTCCTTAATCAGTCTATACCCTCCATGAAGGTAATGGCCACATTATATAGTGTTCACAGACCTGGAAGTCACCTTAGAGAGACTATGTCCACTTCACACAAAGACACTGTGTCCCCGAGAAGTTAAGAGGCTTGCCTAAGTGCACACAGACGGTGTCTGAGGGAGGACACGACCGCGGGTCCTCCAGCTCCGCCCCAGGGCCCTTTCTAGCCCATTATTGTAGGTATTTAGAATGCTGGATGAATTTTTACAATTGTCATCATATCTTTCTCTGTTGTGAGGGAGACAGCAGCTAACTCTGGGGTTATCTTGTAGTATTCTATATGCCTTTGACCCTGTTTTGTTTCTCGAATGCTCCATGCCAGACCTTTCTGGGAAGCTATGTTGTCCTTGGCAGGTATATTTCTAAGTCTAACAATAATGAGATAGGCTACCAGTCACTCTTCTACAATAAATTTTCAAAAAATACTGTGCAAAAGTTTTTTCATGAGAGGATAAAATGAAAGATGATGTGAAATGCAGTCAGTTTTGTGAACTAGCTTGCAAGCAAAATCCTAGAACAGAGCTGGAAGCTGTGTCCATAGAACATTAACTATATTTGCTTTGTTTTATTTTTTATCTTGTTCCTGAGCCACTAAGCTCCATGAGTTCTATGTGTAAGAAAAAACAGAAACATATAAATCCCCAGTTTCAGAAGCCCTCTCTATAAGGACTTTTGAGATCAGCCAAGCAGTTTATAAAGTGTATATCAGGAAGAATTCTATCTTTATGCCAAATGGTTCTGCAAAGGAGAAAGCTTAGTCATTTGAGTGCTCAGGAAAGCAAATACAGAGGAGAAGAGAGGAACATGTGACCTGATAGGCTAAGGGCAAATTAATACTCAAATATGAAAGGCAGAAAATAAGTATTTAATGGAAAACAAGAATTTAATCACCATTATATTAATGAGAGAAAAATCCACAGTACTAGAAGAAAACATGGACAGAAAAGCGGAAAGATAATTACTTAATTAAATAGTTCAGATAAAAGAATCAATGTGATAGTGGAAAATTATTTAAAATTTTAGGTAAACACAGAAGACAGGTAATTTAAAAAAATTACTGTTAATATGGTGATAACATATGGAAGGATGATTTTTAAACAACCTCAAAGAAATTCCAATTTATCAAAACACAGAAAGCAGAAAGAAAAAGTCAGTTATTTTAAGGATAAAAATCAAGTCTAGCATGTTTTGTTGCAAAGATAGCTGTGGAAAAGGGTGGGCTAAATGTATTTAACTGAACTTCCAGGAAGGAACAAATTAAACTTGATTTGGCCGGGCTGGCCTGCAGAGGGGCAGATGGTGGCCCTAGCAGAGGTCCTTAACATTGCCAAAGCATAATCTTGGCTCTATTACCAATTTTGGTCCCCTGACATGGAGGGCCAAGAGCCCTGCAGAACAGTTCTTATTATGCTATAGGCAATGCGACAGTGACCCCCTCTGGTCAGTCATAAAACATGGCTTAATGGATTCTAGCTTTCTTATTTCAATGAGGATGTGATCAAGGATCATAGAAAATAATGTGTGGGGACTGAGGAAGGGGGTAAGGTATGTGATAAATCTCTCCATGGAGGCTGGTTTGAGATGCCTTAGAATCAAAGAAGGAAAGGCTGGAACATACTAATAGAGAAAAAAACTTCAAGATCCCAGATATTTCTTAGTCCATCACAATCTCCCCTTGGGCAGCTTAGTGGGGTTAGTCAATTTAATTCCATTCAACTAACATTTATTATACATCTATTACATAAAAAGCACTGCTAAATTCTGAGAACACAAAGGTAAAAACAAAACAGGCCTCGACTTCAATAAGTTTATATTCTAATGGGGGAAGGATACAATACATACACCAGTAAGTAAACACAAGGGAGAGAACTTGACATCTCTGGGGAAAATGAAAGGCTTTCTAAGGGGGATGACACCCATGCTGAGCTCCGAAGGAGATGAAGGATCTTAAGACGCAGGTAAAAAAGAAGCACATTTCAGACATGTACGAAGGCAAGAGGGCATGAGATGGATGGATAAGTTAGGGGAACAGCCAGTATGTCAGCTAAAATATAAGTAAGGGCAAACAATATGAAATAAGTCTGGAAAGGGAGGAGGAAGCAGATCCATAGAGGGCCTTAAATGCTAGGTTGGGGAGTTTGTATTTTCTATCAGAGGCAACAGGTAGACACTGGAGACTTTTGAGCAAGGGAATGACATGATTTGTTAGATCTGTGCCTTAAGAATATTAATTTGGTGTCTATTTGCAGGCTGTATTAGAAAGGAAGGAAACTGGAAGCAGAGAGATCAATTAGGAGGCGACTGTAACAGTCCCAGTGGGAAATGATAAGGGTCTGAACTAAGGTAATGGTTATATGAGTAGAGAGGGGAAGAGAGATGCCAGAGATTCCATGGAGGTTGAATCAATGAGACTTGGCAAATTTATTATATATATATATAAGATAAGGTAGAGGAAAGAATCAAGGATAATTCTGAGGTTGTGAACCTGAGAGGCTGGGAGAATGTTGGTGCCCTCCACTGAGGTAGGGAAGTTTGGAAGGGGAGTAGGTTTAAAGCAGGAGATAAAGAGTTCCATGCTGAGTCTGAGGTATTAGTGGTTCAACCAGACAGAGAGGTCCAGCCAGCAGCTGATGATGCAGGACTAGATTTCATGAACAAGATGAGGATCAGAGAGACAAATTTGGAAGTAATCTGAACTAAGTTGTTAAATGAACCCCATGGAAAATGATCCAACCTAATCAGAGGAGAGAGGAGACAACCGTCCAGGACTGACCCACAGAGGATACCCACAATCGATGAGAGGGAAATGGATGATAATCTAAGCAAAGAACACTGAGGAAGGACAAGTAGAGAGCAGGATTCCAGAATTCAAAGGAGAAGAGATTATCTGAGAGAGGAGGTAGCTCACAGTCAAAAGCTACACATGTAAAGTAGAATAACACCTTAAAAAGTCCACTGGATTTAGCAGCTGGCAACCTTGAAGAGGAAAGCTGACATTGCATGGCAAGAGGCAACAGGTGTAGATAACATTTTTTTCTAGGGGTTTGACTATGAAAAGGAGAAGAGCTATAGCTTGTATGGATATGAGAGAAAGAGATGAGGGAAGAGGAGGAAAGACAGCAAGGGCTTGTCTTGATTTCCAAAAGAGGGAAGAGAGTAGAGTCTATAAAAAAAAAAATAGGTCAGTGAGACTGACTTCAGTTCCTGGTGAAATTTTGTAATTATTAAGGAAACTGTAAGTGAACATATTGAAAAGGAGAGTTGTGATCACAAAGGGCCAGTTTGGTTTTAGCAAGAGAAGGTCATTCAGACTAACTTTATTTTCCTTTTTGACATTGTTAGATGATTAACAGATCAGGATGATGGCCGCAGCTATAGTTTACCTACATTATAGGAAAGCATTTGACAAAATATCTCATGTTATTTTCATAGAAAAGAAATGTAGGCTAGATGATAGCACATTTTGTTGGATTTGGAACCAAATGAATGGCTGAATTTGAAGAGTAACCATTAATGTGTTCAGTCGTCTTGGAAGTAGCACTCTTTCTAGTGGAGAGCTTCAGAAATCTATGTCTGCACCAGGCTTTGTAGTTACTGACTTGAATAAAGGCATAGATGATGACATGCTCATCAAATTTGCAGATAACATACTCAATGACAGCGTAGTTTCCAAAAAAGATCTCACAGCTTCCATTACTGAGCTGAATTTAATAAAATGATATTGAAAGTCTCACACTTATGTTAAAAAAAAAATCAGCATCACAAGTACAAGATGGAAGAGGACTGTGCAGACATAAATTGATTTTAGTTGTCTTCAAGCACAATATGAGCTGATTGTGATATGGCAGCCCCCAAAATAATGAGATCTTAGGATCTAGAGTGAGGGGGGCATAATGTCAAGAACTAGGGCGATAACAATCCAATCTGCCTTGGTCAGACCACATCTGTAATGTTCGGTTCTAGGCAATACATTTTTAGGAAGGATACTGATAAGCTAGATAGCATTAAGAGAAGGGCAAGCAGGAGGAGAAAACACTTGGGGGAACATGAGAGCAGTCTTCAAGTAGTTGAAAGACTGACATATAGAAAAGGGATTTGATTTGTTCTGATTGGTCTCAGAGTACAAAACTAAGAGCAAAGAATGGAAGGTATAAAGAGGTAGATTTGGGCTTGATTTGAGGAAAAAACCTACTTTCCTAACAAATTCCTAGTGCATTGCTACGTTCAGAGTTAGTGGGATCTTTAAGAAAATCCTGGATGACCACTTGTTTGGTGCTTTGTAGAAAGGATTCTTATTTAAGTATGGGTTGTTCTGCATGGCCTCTGACATCCCTTCTAACTGTAAGATCCAGTGATTCATACTTGTAGAAAGACAATACTAGATATGGCAAGAAGGAAAAATGTTTAGTCCATCAGCAAGATCTGACTTTAATTCTCCTCTCAAAAGGCATTGCTATTCCGTATTCTCATGGGTGTCTCCTCAGCATAAAAACTATCAATACAAATGACTCTCTTTATTAAAAATCCAAATCAGAATGGTAGGCAATACTTCAAGTTGCTGGAATGTGCCAAAGAAAGCCTCTATCTCAGAGCTAAAAATCCTCAGTTTTTACTTTAAAATATATTCATGTTTTGTTTTTCAAAAGAAGGCTGACATGACACACACTAGACTGGATTTTGCTTTCCAGTACTTGCTACTGTCTTTTCTAGTATATGTTTTCCCTTCAAATACTATTTCTTTTTTTAAAATATTTTATTTATTTATTTATTTTGCTTTCTGGAGGGGAGAGGGCAGGGCAATTGGGGTTAAGTGACTTGTCCAAGGTCACACAGCTAGTAAGTGTTAAGTGGCTGAGGCCCTGGATTTGAACTCAGGTCCTCCTGACTTCAGGGCCAGTGCTCTATTGACTGTACCACCTAGCCACCCCTCAAATCCTATTTCTGTGTCTGAGAATGTGAGCTTCCATTGTTACTCTTAGTAACACTTTCACTGATCCTGGCAAAATAGAAAAATTAATTGTAAATTATTATTGAGTAATTTTCAACTTTATCTGCCTTGACATCTTATTCCCTCTATAAAGCTTTTTCACATTTATATAATTATACTTTTAAATGGATTAATGCTGTTCTTTAGAGAAATTGCATGGGAAATCTTTTACTCTTACTCTGCTAATTGGAAAGAAAAAAAAAAAAACAATTCAAAACACGCCTGAGGAACAAAACAGTATCTCTGGCACACAGCACTGCAATATAACTTCATTTGCTTTTAGGGCATTTTTTAAAAAGACCTTTTGTCTTGACTGCTGCAAATCACATAAAAAAAATGTTTACTGTCTGCTTCCCTCCCCACTTTCTGCTGCCGCCTCCCACCCTACAACTTCACCTGAAAATAATATAATTTCCCATGTGTTAGAATTATCCTTTCAGTTCCTTAAGAAAACCATGACTCTTCCATGATTTAATAAGATCAGAACTAAGGAGTACATGTTTCTTCTGCGGCATTTAAGGGGTAGGTACCCTCACCAGATCCGTCTTTCCAAAGCAAGGTTTGAATTGTGCATAGCCCAAAGCATGCAGAGAGCTTATGCCTGGTTCAAAACAGAGCAGGTGAAATGCCCAAAACGTAAATTGGCTTCCTATCCTATCAATGTGCAATTCTAGGGAAAAGCTGCAGCTTTTCTCTTTAAATTTTCACCAGCATGGACTGGTTTGGTTTTTTTTTAAGTGATTTTCAGAAAATATCATAGGAATCATAAGAATCAGAGCTGCAAGAGATCTTAGAAATTGTTGAGTTCAGTGCTCATTTAGGGATGAAGCAGCAGGCTCAGATCTGCCCAGTCCACACAGTGAGCTTCAGAAATAACAATAAAATCCAGGTTTTCGGACTCCAAGTGCAAAAGCAGGGCTCTTTGTAGTTCACTACACTTCCTCAGCATTGTCCGTCTCTGTAAAATTAAATATAACCTATGAATTAAGGCCAGTTTATTCCGGCCTCCAAAATGTTGATGTTGTTCCGTTTACGCATTTCCACAATGCCAGATGCCATATTAGTAAGTTTTTTTTACTGGCACACATGTACATGGAACAGAGCCAAAAGAGGAAATTGAATGACAGTGCTCTTTATCAAAAGGTATCACATCTCTCCGTAGCACCAGACGTGGACACAGTAAAACCAGGAGATTGTCTTTTGGAGGCTTGTATTGGGAATGGGAGAGGGGGACTGTAACATGTCTGAGGTGATTCAGTAGCAGTACCAGGCAAAGGGACATTCAATCTTTGTGAAGAAGCAATTAGTGGACTGCGCACTGATTTGGGGTTGGGGTTGGGGGAGGAACTCTGCATTTTGGGAGTTTCATAAGTTAACATCTTGAATAGATTAGTATGTAATGCTGCCAAACTGTCTAAAGTGCTTAAAGATTCTGGGTTTGTTTCCTGTCCCAGGTATGTCATTAACCTTAGGGGCATTTCTGTGCCATGAAAACCTCCCTATCTAGGGCGCACCAACTGCTGCGATGCCAATGTGGTCAGCGCCAGCCCATCCTCAAGGAGCCAAGCGAAGGGGAACAAATGCAGGGCTGTCTGTTTTTTGAGTTTTTTTTTTAATGCTTTTTGAAAAATCCTCAAAACAAACCTCCCTGGGTTTGACTGCTGTAGGCCAAGCTGGCCTCATTCTCAGCAGTCCAGTTCCCATCTGGCCGGTTTCCTACCTGGTTTTCAGGTGCTGCCTGCTCTCCATAACTACTTTTTCCTCTTTCACAATATTCTGGCCCTGGGCAGGAATGTAACCCACCTTTTGGAGAGCTGCCAAAAGGCTCTGACATAGAGCAAGGTCAGACAGGGCTGTCTGATGGCAGGCAGTGTTTCTTTTCAGCACTCTCTAAGCTCCACAGAGGTTTCCGACACAAACCTGAAAGCTGACTACCCAGAATACCACTAAAGCTGACCTTGGGGGAAGAGGCTTGAGAGTCGGGGAACATGGAAATGAAAGAAGCCAAATGAGCCAGACAAGCAGGAAAGAGGCAGAGGTCCTCATAATCGAGATGTGAAGGCAGGCAGGAAAAACAGCTGTGATGGTGGGAGGAGAAGTAAAGAACCCTGGGAGCACAAGCTACCATCCTGTGAACACCAAGGGCTCTGACAGAGCTGGTGGCAGGTGGAAAGGAGAAGCAGCTCATGCATTTCTCCCCTTGCTTCCTGACTCCTCCAGAGAGGAAGCTGGGTGTCCCTAAGGGCTCTCTGCTCACTTCAACTTCTTTTTTGCTTCCCTCTCTTTTTAAATGCATACTTTGGTTTCCAAGCTTTTTAACAGTGATAGAAAATATTTGCCAACATACTCGAACATCTCTAATTTACTTACTGACCTTGTGTTTAGAGGAAGGGGAGATCAAGCATTCATTCCCCATTCCTAGACAAGAAACTGGTCAGCAGAATTAGGTCTTGGGGCTAATATAAGACAATTGGGGAAGAGAGGGGAGGCGGCGAGGGGCTAGTGGCAGAGGTTGGTATTATACTTTGCTTGCCTAGCAAGAAACTGAGATCAATATATTCCTGGTTTAAAATTGGTAGCTGGTAATTACCCTCGAGCTGTAAGTGAGAAAAGCATGAACATTTCATTCTCCTCTTTTGCTAGAGGCAATGATATTTTGTGAGGTCATTGAATTTGAAAAGAAATTGAGCCACAATCTCCACAGAGAGAGGGCTGAGTTCTTATAAAGGGAAAGCAATAACCCTGCAGAGGATTGGCCTGTTAAGGCCTACAAGGAAGGCAAGGGGAGTGAGTGGAACTAGCATGCTCAGGAGGGCCTCCGGCTCATGGGATGATTGATAGCTTTGTCTGCTTTACTCTCCAGCATCCCCTGTGACTTAAAGACTATAGTTTTCATAAGGTAGATCAAAATAGCATCTCTTACTTTTGAAATTTGGGCACTTGGGTGGTGCAGTGGATAGAGTGCCCAGCCTGGAGTCAGGAAGACTAATCATCCTGAGTTCAAATCTGGCCTCACATATGTACTAGCTTCGTGATCCTGGGCAAGCCACTTAACCTGTTTGCCCCAGTTTCTCATCTGTAAAACCAGCTGGAGAAGGTAAAGGGCAAACCACTTCAGTATCTTCACGAAGAAAACCTCAAATGGAGTCGTGAAGAGTCCAACAGGACTGGAAAGGAAGTAAACAATAGATTTTCTGAAATTTCTGATTTATGAATTTTGCTGTTGCTTCTACTAAGCTATATTTGTGAAGCTGGACATTGTTCCTATTTTCTGTCTCCTCCTCCAATGATCCCTCCACCCTCTGGAATCTCAGATTCACAGAAATTCCCAAGTACCTTCAAAATCTCCATCTCTTGCCTTTGCTGCAAGTTCAGAAGAAGATATTGTTTCTTGGCAAAGGGCACAGTCTTCCAGAGCTGCACTTCTTAAATTCTGATTTACTGAAAAATAAAGCACAATTTGAATACACTGATATGTGTCCATAAGAAATTCATCCTCTGCAGCAAACAAGTGCGGTCTGGAGTCAAGAGTTAAAAATGAACTCTAACCCTACCCATTAGAGATCCCTCTAAAGTCTTAGAGAGGACTAGAGTGAAAGGAAGGCTTTGGGTGTGTCTGGGGAGTGAAAACTTGAAAACTTCTCAGAATTCTTTTACAAATAGGTGTCAGTTCTGAGAGTCGACTTCCCTCTTCCCCTACCTTCACTTCTGCTGTCAATCAGCAGCAAGCCTTTTCTGGAGTCTTCTGACCTCTACCCTTATCAGCATTTGGCCCTTTAGGGTTTTTCCCACCTTCAACCTTGCTGGCAACTTTAGTCCCTCCCTTCTTCACTTTGGGGTTTGCCAAGTAAGGATAGGTACCTTTGAATTGGCCATTTCCCATTTCCCTGTTCTTTGCAAGCCCGCCTCCCAGCCACTGAGGGATAGTGGTGGGCTTCCCTGTCATTTGGCATTGGGGAAGATTTTCTCCCTGAGACTTAAGCCTACTTCTCAGCCAATGGGAGAAGGGACAGCCCGGGGGGAAAGGGAGCTTGACTGCAGTAGGGTATAAATTCTTGTTCTGCCTTTTGTAACTCCCCTCCTCTTCATGATCAGTCATGGGGAGGACTGCCCTCTTTTCTTGGGAGAAGAGAATAAAATTTTCTGTCTTATCCTAAGAAATCTCCATGTTCTTGATTAAATTTTGGATGGGGTTTTTCATCCCACACAGGTGTCTTCTGAAATAAAGCACTGTCTCAGGATGCCATCCCCCCCCCCCCCCAAACCCCCGGTGAGGTAGTAGAAAGGCACTGGACTTGGAGTCAGAAGATCTGGTTTTGAATTTGATCCTTCTTACCTGCTTCTCACTGAACCTGGAAAGTCTGTGATACATAAATGCTATCTCTTCCCTGGACATGAATGGTCTTGGAGTTAGGAAGATTAAACATCTTTATGTTTAATCTTAGTAGCTTTATGCTACTAAGCCAAATCACTTAACTTCTCTGAGACTCAGTTTTTTCATCTCCAAAGTGAGTGTAATTATATTTGTACTTCCTTTGTAAATCTAAAAATGCTATGTAAATGAAAGTTACTATGACATTACAATCTATGATATGTATGTGTATTATCTGTATATGTACAGTGTTTTGAGAAACTAGCATGAGGTAGTCCCAGGTGACTGTATGTTTTCTCACGATTTGGAAATGTGTTTCTGTCACAGTCAAACAAGGATTCAAAGAATCTGATTGAGAATAATTTGAAGACATAGATATGCTGAATTTTTAATTAGAGTTTTTACCTTTAAAAATATGAATGAACAAAGCATTTACTAAGTGCTTATTCTGCATTGACTTTTTTTTTATTCCACATTGTACTAAGTGCTAGGAATACAAATTTTAAAAGGTAGTCCTTGTTCTCAGAGCTCCCATTCTAATGGAGGAAATATTTTTATTACATGTAAAAGCACTGTCATCTAAAGATGGCTTTAATAAGGGCTATGAAATATGATTTTCTGTATGACTCAAATTCCTGTCATGTATACTGTAGCACCATGAATTAAATAAACATTTCATTCACAATACTTACCTTTCTTTAACTTTTCCCCATCTTCTGTGTCTGGTTTAGTTGCCATAACTTCAAATAATGTCTTAAGAATACTTCGTAAATCACTTGCATAATTTGTTTGCAACTGATCAGCAACACCTAGGAGAGATGGGGAGAAACCAAAGACCAGTTACTCATTCGTATTATATCAATTAATGAAAATAAAGTGTTATCATGATGTTTCAAAAATTACATAGATATCTATAAGGATAACATGCCCTTAGAACAGTCATGGAGACAATAGTCTCCACTCTACTCCCACTCAGGGGAAAGATCTATCTGGGTGGAAAGGAAAGATTATTGTTTTGTTTTTAACCCATGGATCCATTAAGAAAAATCATGGTATCTGATTAATCAAAATCTAAGACATTATCCAGATCCCCATAAGTAAGTAGTAATGTACCCCAGTTTGTGGTTAGAAGGAATGATCTTCCTTCTTTGCATCATTCCATAAGGAGGGAGTATGCACCATGGTACAAACCTAGAATCTGGATTCAGAGGACTCAGGTTTAATCCCCAGCTCTGCCTTTTTGCTACCTAGCATCTCTGTAAAATGAGAAGGTCTAGCCAGATGTCCTTCCAAATATATGTGAGTGTATACATACATATCCACATATATATCTATGTACCTATATATATGCATATGTATATGTATGTGTATATATAGATTATATTTGCACCCGATACAGGGCTGTGCAGAAAACAGAGACTTCTAGCTCCCTATCCTGAACTATGCAGCAGTTTCCCCTCCTTGTTTTGATAACTGCATCTTGATCCTAATTCAACTGTTGTTCACTACCCATGAAATGAACCACTGAGCAGATGATTCAATCATTCATTCATTCATGCTTCTCCCCACCCATGAAATATTCATGGAATACCAGGATGAGTCAGGTACTATGCTAGACAGCAGGATGTTCAAAGACGAGCAAGTCTTTGTCCTTATAGATCAGACAGTCTAGTGGAAGAGATGTAAGAACTATGCAACAAAGCTGAAGGAAATACAGAAAAGAAGAAAGGCACAAAGTCTGATGAAAGTTCATAGGAAGGAGAGTTTGTTTCTAGCAAAGAAGAACAGGCAATCTGATCTAGGCCTTAGAAGATGAGAAGAAAAGAGGAAAGGACGTTTTAAGAAGCATAGAAGCAACAGGCCCTCCCTACTAAGTGACACAAAACATCAATTAGTTATCGTGATGTACAGAGTGGCATAAGCATGCTTCATGATAATATCTCAGTCTTTCCATCTGTAAAATAGGGAGAGGGGCAGTCAAAGTTACTGAGGTTTAAAGTTATTCATCTTTTGTGGATCTCAGTTCCCTCTCTTATAAAAAGAGGGGGTTGGATTAGATGGCCTCTAAGGCTGCTTCAGCTCTTAAACTTACGATCCTATTTCCACTGCCACCATGCAAGTTCTTGCCTTCTATCAGACTATAATATTATATTAGCCTCCTTATTGTTCCCCCTAACTTTAGTAGCCACACTCACCAATTTAACTTACACTGATGAAAAAGGAATCTTTCTAAAACGCCACTAATACACGTTCACTCCCTAGAATGAATTTTTATCACTAACTGACATTACTTATTACATCTAAACCTAGGCTGCCATTCAAAGGTCTTCATTTCTTGCTGCATTACCTAATCAACACTATTAGCTACAATTCCCCTCAAAGGACTTCCCACTCTATTTAAGCCAGTTCCACCATTATTTCAGGTTCTAAAGTTTACAACCTCACAATTATTCTCAATTAATCACTCTCACTTTATAGTCCCCATCAGCTGCCAATTCGTGTTATTTCTACCTCTGTGACATTTCTTTCATCTGTCCCCTCTTTGCTCTTCACACAGCCCCTCTACCCATTGTTCAGAGCTTAGACCCTCACCACCTTTTGTCTAGACTACTGCAATGATGCCTAATTGGTCTCCTCAAGTCTCTTGTTTCTCTAGTTCATACAGCTGCCAGAGTCATTTTCCTTAAAAGCCATCTGACAATGTCATTTCCCTATTCAGTAAACTCCAATTACTCACCATTGTCTCCATGACAAAATATAGACTTCTCTGCTTGGCCTTTCAAGCCCTTCACCATCTGGCCCTGATCTCCCATTTATAGGCTCATCATAGATTTATTCTCCTTCCTATACTCTACCCTCCAGCCAAACTGGATGATGTTGTTCTTCATACATGGCCCTCAATCTCCCATCTTTATACCTCTGCAATATGCAAATGCATGGTTTGAATTTTTTTCCCTTCTGCCTTATAGAATGCCTGACTTACCTTAAGAATCATCTCAAACCCCAGGACCTTCTACACGATGCTTTTCCTGATACCCCCCAGCTTCTAGCTACTTTGTATTTATCGGGTCCATATACTTACTTTCTATCTGTCTGTCTGTCTGTCTATCTATCTATCTATCTATCTATCTATCTATCTATCTATCTATCCATCTATCTATCTATCCATCTATCTATCCATCCATCCATCCATCCATCCATCCATCCATCCATCCATCCATCCATTAAACTATCTATCTATGTTGTCTCCTCTGATAGAATGTAAGCTCCTTGAGGGCAAAGATAGTTCCATGTTTATCTTTGTATCTCCTACTATGTGCCTGGCACATAGTAGGTGGTTAATAGTGCTTGTTGATTCAATGAGGCTCAGTTTTCCTTCTGCAGAAATGGGGATAACCACACTTTCATTCTATGTACCTTATGGGGCCATTGTGAAGAAAAACACTTTTTAAATCTTAGAGTGCCATATGAATTGAGTTATCATTGTTATTATTGCTTCCTGAGGCAGCCTGTTCAATTTCTGAACATCTAAAATCATTAGGAAATTTTTCCTTATATTGAGCTGACATATCTATCTATTGCTTCTACCCACGGAGGCAGATTTCAGCATTACATATTGAAGGCTGGTGATATTATACTCACTTTGAAAGATCACATAAATGACAATTTAAAAATCATCTCCAGTGCTACTGTATGTGTAACCATCTGTCTATATTAGGAAGAAGAGGTTAAGTCAAGCTTAAATCCTTATAATCTATCAGTTCCTATCCATTCACTATCTAGATGGGATTATCAAGTTCCTTCTAGGCCTAGTTTTTGAAAAAAAAAAACATGCATCACAAAAATCTTCCAGTGTTAAAGTTTATAAACTGTAGGAGGGGCTACTTTCTCTCTACGAGATTTCTAAGCACCCCGAGACTTAACAAAGAATGAGCAATAGTTATCTTGAGCTTATCCAAAGAAATTTTTTAAAATGCAGAGATCATACCTGATATGCAGACAAAAAGTCGGTGGATTAAGTCACTGCTACTGTGAAACCTAGATCTGATCTTTTCCCTCGTAGCCCTTTTTGCAGCCTGTAAGGCCAGCTGGATCTCCTCTTGGTCAGGGCCATCTGAGGAACAGGAGCTTGTCTTGCTGCTGTTCAAAAAGCACATAGGGTAAAGGGTGGTTAACAGACATTCATTTCTCTTTTTAGATAATAACCTTTTAATGGATTATTTCTGTTGAAAGCCCATCGCTGTCAAGTGGTACAAACAAGGGTTAGTCTGTGTTTGCCAATATTTTTATACGATGATATTGTAATACTTTGATGGATCTGTGGTCTTATCAGCATTGGTAGTCCTTTCCCTGACACAGATTGACCAGCCCATTAATTCCATCTCATCCTGAATAATTCCTACCTATATTTTCCTTTCAGTCCTCACTAAAGGATCCACCCAATGAGTTGTAGGTGTTCCTCTGAGTTGTGTTTTATTTTTTTTCAATATTTCATGGATACTAGTGTGACACTCAGTTTGTCTGTCTGTATTCTGGCTATAAGATCAGTCCACATGGCATCTTTTCCAACTGAATTCCAAATGAAGTCTTTATTTCATTGTATGTTTTTTTTTTAAAGGAATAAAGGACATTCAATAAGTGATTTAAATTAAGAAAAAAGATTTACCATGGGAAGACTGCTCTATGACCAATGGTTTTCTAAGATACTTGTGTTAAATATGGTTTCTTTCATAGTGTCCTTTCTCTTTTTTAAAACTATTTGTAGTGGAAGTAATACCAGGTGCAACATTTGCAATAATTAGTATTCTCAAAGCAGTTCACCAATGTTTGTCAGTACACATCTTTGAAACTGTTTAAATATCCCTGTTCTCTAAGTGAGAAAACCAAAGGAAGAAGACAAGTATTTGTCCAAGGCCTCATTATCCCAGTCAGTAAGCTGGAGCAAGAGCAGAACTCTGAAGTTCTGACAGTACACTCTCACTTGAAATCAAATGATAATTGTAGACTGACACAATGTCAGATTATTGACTTGGAAATGACTGTGGTGAGTCCAATTAATGGCAATAACTACTCTGTAAGATCACACAAGGTGAACAAGGAGGTTGGGAGAGAAGAACTTTGACTATTAGTGGTTTCATCTTATTTAACTAAGTTAGAAAAAAAAATCATTAAACAGAATGTTTAAAGTTTTCTTGCTTCCAAGGTCCCTTTCAGCTATATTTATATGATCCTATCTATTTTCCTTGCCTGCAGCTTTGATTCAGTACATCTGTCCACAGAGACTAAAAAGAGATCGAGATAGCTTATCTGTACCCTTAGGTTATAACATGAGTGATATTAGGTCAGTTGGAGGTTTAAATGTGCAACTGCAGATGTTTAAACACTAAAATGAGTATCATACCATCTGAGCAAAGAAACATGTAAAAATTATCTGTTTTTGTTCAGAATGCTTTGTTAGACATGAAAAGAGCTACAAAGTTTAAATAAGACCCTGTTGGGTAGCTATCCCCCCTGAGGCTTAAAGTGACATTACACAGTGTTCAGGCAGTGGTTATCAATCCCGTGGATTAGACAAACCCTTTGTTTCTTTTCCTTTCTCTACTACACATGTTGGTTTTTTACTGTGATGGGAGAGAAGAGAAGAATGGAAAGTCAAATTAGTAAAGTTTGCTACGTTTCTGTAAATCACAGGATCATAGATTTTGAAGTTGGAAAGGACCTTAGAGATCATTTAGTTCAACCTCATCATTTCAAAGTCAAGGAAGCTAAGAACCAGAGGGATAATGACCTTCCCATGATCACACACCAGGAAATGGTACAGCCATGACTTGAACCTAGGTCCTCAGACTTGAAATCCACTGCTCTTCCTACTATATCACACTGCCTCAGTCTTTACACTATATCCAACTGCTTCAAATCTTCCTTCCTAAAATCATTCCTAATATGAAACCATCATCTAAAATAAGGAACTGGTGCTATTTGCTGAGGTTTGTTACCTATGCTAGGTGATACTAGACTATATTTCAATATGTCACTGAACTAAGTAAGGCTTATAAAACTGAGACTTCGGAGGATGGCGTCTTTCTACATGACAAGTTGGTAACATTTCATATAATTAACATATATTTATCAAGTACTGATATGTACAAGGGAGGTTATACTGGGTTCTTTATGAACTGAAGAAACTCTGTTAGGTTCTACCATGCTAAGAAGGCTTGATATCCAGAAAATAGACTATGTTTACTCCACTAAATCAAAATCATAGGAACCAAGTAGTCCAACCTATATGCCTAATTGATAATTTAATAATAATAAAAATAGGTAGAATTTATGCAACATTTTTAATGATCACAAAATACTTTACATATACTATATTATTTAATCCTTACAATAATCCTGTGAGGTAGGTGTGTAAGGTATAAGAGACATTTGTTTCCACACAAATTATAATTCCTACTGATGGCTGTCAGAGACAAAAAGGGCTTACAGAGAGCAGCAGGGGATGTTGGCTGCCTGAAAATCAGCATATCTGCTACTTTTCTTTGTTCTGGAAAGGCCTCTTCCTATGTATTAAAAGAGCTCGGTCTCGGGCAGAGTCAAGATGGTGGAGTAGAAAGAGGACTTCCATGGGGCTCCCGCTTCTACCTCCTTCAATTCATGTAAAAGGTGACTCTGAAGAAACTTTGGAGCTACAGAACCCACAAAATGACACAGAGAAGCTAACCTCCTGCTGAAGACAGCCCGGTAGGAAGTGGCCAGCACAGTGCTCTGGGACCCGAGGTTTTAGCCTCAGGGCAGGCCTGACCAACCACCAGCTGGAGGGACTTCAGATCACTAGTGGCTGTGGTGGTTTCCAGACTATCAACACATAGATGCTAAGGACATAGTTAGAGGTCAGTGCAGTGTGGACTTTGGGATCCAGTAGTTTGGGAGTGCAGTCGGCCTTTGCTCCTGGGGCAAGAAATGGCTAAGGTGCCGCGCTGCAGCCAAATAGCTGCTTCAGCTCCTGGCCTGCAGATTGTAGGGGGACCAAACATCCATTCTGAGGGGTAATCGCTCTTTCTTTAACCTGTTTGGATATGCATTGCAGTTTAGGGTGGAGGTCCTGGGGTGTGTGACCAGCTTGCCAGACAATGTGGAGGCTTCAGAGAGGGCACCCAACTAATACCTTTGGCAGCTGAGAAAACCCCAGTTTTGGGACAAAGCTCCCCTGTCTGATAGCAGAGTCCTACTGTGGCAAAAAGTCCAAAAGTCAAGTTACTGAGTGGCAACGTGAGCAAACAAGGGAAGCAAGGCAAGCAGAGCAATCCAACTTTACACTCCTATTTTGGAGACAAAAAGGATCAAAGCATGGAACAGGAGGGAGACAGTGAAGTCAGAACTCCTGCACCAAAAGCTTCCAATAAAAATATGAACTGGTTACAGGCCATAGAGGACCTTAAGAAGGATTTTGAAAACCAAATAAGAGAAGTGGAGGAAAAATTGGGAAGAGAAATGAGAATGATGCAAGAAAATTATGAAATGAGAGTCAACAACCTGACTGAAGAAAATAACACCTTAAAAAACAGACTAACTCAAATGGCAAAAGAGGTTCAAAAAGGCAATGAGGAGAAGAATGCCTTAAAAAGTCGAATTTGCCAGAAGGAAAAAGAAACTCAAAAGCTCACTGAAGATAATCATTCTTTCAGAATTATATTGGAGCAAATGGAAGCTAATGACTTTATGAGGAAACAAGATACTATTAAACCGATCCAAACAACTGAAAAAATAGAAGGCAATGTGAAATATCTCACTGGGAAAACCACTGACCTGCAAAATAGATCCAGGAGAGATAATTTAAAAATTATTGAACTACCTGAAAGCCATGATCAAAAAAAGAACCCAGAAATTCTCAAGGAAAATTGCCCTGATGTTTTAGAACCAGAGGGCAAAACAGAGGTTGAAAGAATCCACCCATCACCTCCTGAAAAAGATCCCCAAAATAAAACTCCTAGGAATATTACAGCCAGGTTCCAGAATTCCCAGATTAAGGAGAGAATATTACAAGCAGCCAGGAAGAAACAATTTGAACATTGTGGAAACACAATCAGGATAACACAAGATCTGGCAGCTTCCACACTGAGGGATCAGAGGGCTTGGAATATGATATTCCGGAGGTCAAAGGAACTGGGATTAAAACCAAGAATCACCTACCCAGCAAAACTGAGTATCATGTTTCAGGGGAAAATATGGTCATTCAGTGGAATGGAGGACTATCAAGTATTCTTGATGGAAAAACTAGAGTTGAATAGAAAATCTGACATTCAGTTACAAGAAGCAAGAGAAGCATGAGAAGGTAAACAGGGAAAAGAAATCATAAGGAACTTATCAAAGTTGAACTATTTATATCCCTACAAGGAAAAATCATAATTATAACTGATGAAACTTTTTTCAGTATGAGAATAGTTGAAGGGAATACAAAAGAGTGTGTGTGTGTATATACACACAGACCTATGTATATATACATATATGTCTAGATAGGAGTATGAATACATATGTGAATGTGTGTGTATATGTGTACAGGTATACATAGAGGGCACAGGGCCAATTAAATAGGAAGGGATGATACTTAAAAGGTGATATTAAGAGGTGAGAGAGGAATATAATGAAAGGAGATGAGGAAAGACAGAATGGAGTAAACTATCTCATATAGAAGAGGCAAGGGAAAATGGTTACAAAGGAGGGGAAGAACAGGAAGGCAAAAGGGAATGGGTTAACCTTATTCTCACTGAATTGGGCTTAGGGAGTGAATGGCATACACACTAAATAGGGTATCTCACAATACAGGAGAGTAGCGGGGAAGGGGATGAGAAGGGGGATGATGGAAGGGAAGGCAGGCTGGAGGGGAGGGAAGTTGGAAGCTCCCACTTTTGAAAAGGGACAGGATAAAAGTAGAGAATAGAAAAAGTGGGAGATGGGATAGGAGGGAGTGAAATATAGTCAGTTTTTTACAATATATCCACTATGGAAATGTTTTGCATAGCTACACATGTACAACCTATACTAAATTGCTTATCTTCCCAGTAAGGGTGGGTGACAAGTGAGGAAGGGAATGAATCTGGAATTCAAAGTTTTAAAATCAAATGTTTAAATATATATATATATATATATATATATATATATATATATACTATTATTAATATTATATTACATGTAACTGGGAAATAAGACATACAGGCACTGGGGCATAGAGATCCACCATACCCTACTGAAAAGGCAGAGGGGGTATGGGAGAAGATATGGGAGAGAGCAGATTGGAAGAGTGGATATCCAGTGGGATCACTATTTTGGGGTGGTGGGTAGGGGAAAAATGGGGAGAAAATTTGTAACTCAAAATCTTGTGCAAATGAATGATGTAAACTAGAAGTTAATAAAGCATTTGATTAAAAAAAAGAGCCCAGTCTCTCTCACAGAGGATGAGGATTAGATTCATTATAATGAGACTTTTATTGTTGATATCCTGGGTTTGAATCTTCATACTCATGCTTTTGGTCAGTTCTCTTAGCATGAGAGAGGAATTTTCAACTGCTATCTGATGCACACAAATGAGGAGGGGACTAAGAGTATTCCTTTATTTAATAAAGAATAAAGTAAAAGAAGGTGAGAAGGGGGTGGGGGAATTGAAATGTAGAAATGATAAGATGTAGTGAAGGGGTGGGATTCAGTGAACCCTGGAATGCTGGCCAATGGGAGGCAGGTGGGAAATTCAAATTGAAAGCAGGGCATAGAAACCTGGTATTTGTCTGTAGCAAATGTACTCTCCATTCAGGAGGACCCATTCACTAGGAATATAAAATAATTAGCTAAAATAAAACAAAAGCTTTTCTGACTTCTCAACAAGCAATGTATCTTTCTTTAAAGTGAGCATGTTTCTCACAGGTATTATTATAATTTCCATTTTACAGGTGAGGAAACTGAGGCTGAGAAAGGTTAAGTGATTTCTCCATGATTTCTTTGGTGCAGGCAGTTCCCTTTGTTATAGAAACTCCATCCACCATTGTAGACTGTCAATTTATCTGTATTTATTGTCACAGAGAGCTGCTGGGAGCCCTGTGAAATTAAATGACACAATGAAGTTAAATCATATGTTGGAGGCAGGGCTGAAATCCAACTCTTTCTAACTCTTAAGACCAGTCTCATATTTTTTATATTAGACTGCCTTGCCATCTGTCTAAAAATAGTGTCAAAAAGGAAATGAACTTAGTCTAACTTGACCTGTTCTTGATGAAGTCATTATGGCTCTTTGTGAACACCACTTCCTTTTTTTCTTCCTCAATTAACAAGCATTTATCTTCTCTCATTCCCAAGCCCCAATCCAAAAGATAAAAGAAAAACAAAGACCTTGTAACAAATATGCACAGTCAAGCAAAGCACATTTTCATAATGGCTAGGTCCAAAAATGAATGTTTTATTCTGTTTCTTGTATTCATCACCTTTCAGAAATTGTATCATCACCAGTCCTCTCGAATTGTGATTGGTCATTGCACAGATCAGAATTCTTAAATCTTTAAAAGAAATATGCTTCCAAAATACTGCGATTATGCAAATCATTCTCCTAGTTCTTCTCAAATCACTGCATCAATTTCATCCAAATCTCCCCAAGCCTCACTGAATCCATCCTTCTTGTAATTGCTCATGGCATAATAGGATTCCAGCATATTCATGCGCCATTCAGCCAGTCCCCAACTGATGGGCACTCCTTCAGTTTTGAGCTCTTTGCTACTACACAAAGAGATGCTATAAATATTTTTGTTAATGTCCTTTTGTTTTGTTCTGTCCTTTTCCTCTTTCTTTAATCTCTTTGGAATAAAGGTTATTTATTTACACTCATTCTAAGTCATCAAATCCTAAACAATTATCCACAGAGGTTTGGGGTAGGGACTGTTATTGACCATTCAATGAAAGCAAATCAAAACATCACCTCACGATATCATTGGTCCTGTTCCAGAACAAAGGGCATGCAACAAAAAAACAAAGGCCCAAAGAGATCAAAGTGGTCATGCTGGGTCAAAGTATATACACAGTTTAGAGGCTTTTTGGGCATAGTCTCAAACTGCTTCCCAGAAAGGCTGGATCAATTCAAAGTTCTACCAACAGTGTAATAATGTTCCTGTTTTCCTACAGCACTGGAACATTTGTCATTATCCATCTTTGTTATCTTTGCTGGTCTGATGGGTGTTGCTTTAATTTGCATTTCTCTATTTGCTAGTGATTTGAAGTCTGGATGTTTATAAGCTTAATTTCTTCCTTTGAAAACTTCCTGCTCATAACTTCTTAACGTTTAGCAATTAGAGAATGGTTTGTATTTTATAAGTTTGAATCAATTTCTTATTTATCTTGGAAATACTTTTATCAGAGAGACAAATTACAAATATTTCCCCCTACTTAACTGTTTGCATTCTAATTTTATTTGCATTAGTTTTGTTTGTGCAAAAACAAAACAAAACAAAACCCTTTTCAATTACATGTCCATTCTGTGATTCTCTATATCTGTGTATATTCATGGATCTCAAAGGAAATTTGTGCCTTGCTTCTCTAATTTGTTTATGATGTGACTTTTTAACAATGTGAGATATTGGCTCGATCCTAATTTCTGCCAAACTGCTTTATAGTTTTCCCAGAAGTTTTTGACAAATAGTCTTTTCCTAAGTAGCTGGGTCTTTGTGTTTATCAAGTACTAGGCAACCAGGTTTGTTTGTTTCTCTATATTGTGTTTCTAATCAGTTCCACTAATCACTTTCTCTTTATTAAACAGCACCAAATTGTTTTTATGATTACTGCTTTGTAGTATAGTTAGATCTGGTAGTGCTAGGTATCCTTCCTTCCCACTTTTTTTTCATTATTACCCTCGAGATTCCTAACCTTTGTTTCTCCAGGTGAAATTTGTTATTTTTTTCAATCGATCAAAAAGCATTTATTAAGCACTTACTATGTGTTAAGACCTGGGGATACAAAGTAATGTAGTAGTAGTAGTAGTAGCAGCAGCAGCAGCAGCAGTAGTAGTAATAGAAACAATTAGCATTTATATAGTACTTAAAAGTTTGCAAAGTACTATACATGTTACCTCATTTAGGCCTCACAAACACACCGAGGGAGTTTTATTATTATCTCCATTTTACAGATGAGGAAACTGGAGTTGAGAGAGGGAAGTGATTTATCCAGAGTCACACAGCTGTTATGTGTTGGGGACAGAATGTGAAATCTAGTTTACCTAATTCCAAGCCTGGCATTCTATTCACTGTACTATCTAGCTGCCAAAACCCTCCCCACCCTAAAGGAGCTCGTATTCTAACGTGGAGAAAACATGTAAACAATCATGTGTGCACAAGAAATACACAAAGGAAGCTGGAGGTGATTTCAGTAGCACTAAGGGCTCCAGGAAAGGCTTCTTGCAGAAGACGGTTTTTTTTAGCTGATACTTGAAGGAAGCCAGGAGACAAATATGAGAAAAGAGAGTGTGCTATGCTTGGAGGACAGCCAGGGAAAAGGCAGTCAGGAGATGGAGTTATATGTGTGAGAAACATCAAGGAAACTAGTGCTACTGGATCACAGATTTCATAATTCCTACAACATGTCAAACCCCTCCAATATAGAAATTATGTGCCAAAGGTAAAGCAACTTCAGCTTTCTCCATAGCCCAGGACACCCAGTATCCAAGAGAAGCTAAGCTATACAAGAGAAGAAGTTCACTGACCCTGAGCTCACTTAGCGCCCCTCTCCTACCTTCCATACTACTTATGGTGATGCTGGGCTGGCAGAACCAAAGATCTGATGCATGGGATTTTAACAAAAACCAGCTCTCTAGTTCAGATTTCCACTCCCCACTTTCTGATGCTATGGAGATTCCATCTCCAACTGGGAAAGTTGGCTGAATTACAGCCAGTGCAATGATAAGTGTAGCTCTCTGGACGCAAAAGCATGCTGGAAGCTGTGACAACCAGCCAGCACATCAGTGACAACTCCATAGCACCAACTGCAAATCTCTGACTTGCTGGCACTGAGGCAGACAATCACACAGCACCAGAGTGGCAATGCTGAGAACTGCTCATGCTGGGGTGGACAACCCCATAGAAATAGCATAGGAGCTCTCTGAATTGCTGATGCCAGTCTCAAGAACTGAGGAATAGAAGGAATGGGACAAGACACTGTGTGTGGGCAGGGGGGTGGAGGTTGAGGAGGGAAGGTTTGAAGCACCCCACTAAGTCTGAAGGAAAGCACTCAGCATCCAGCTGGGGCCAGTTCTGTCCACCCAAAAGTCATTTGAAACAGAGACCTAGGCTGGTGAACTATGAATTACCCAATGTGAGAGGAGGCTGAGATGCTTTGAGACCCAGCTCCCAAGGAAGCCACCATCAGAGATATTCAGAAAGTGAAAAATAGGAAATAAAGGGGAAAAAAGACTGAAATTAACAAAAATCTCAGAAAGAAGAAAACCCAAAGGCCTCAAACATAAACAGATATATCAAAAGATACATAAAAAAATACACTAACAATAACATGAAACGGGGCTTCTAGAACCAGTAAACAAGTTTTTGCAAAATAGTGGGAAATGATCCAACATCTTATGAGACAAGAGAACTCTGTAGAAAGTGAGAACATGGAAACACAACACGCTGTTTCTGAGTAGTTCAGAAGAGAAATGAGAATTATGAATGCAGAACATACAGCCTGCACAGCAAAAATAATTGGCAGAACAGAAAAACTGGACCTGGTGTTGATACCATCTTTGGTGATGACATCAAAGAAACAAAAGAGACATCAATAGATTGGGAATAAAAATATACAGAAGCGAAAGACAATCTATAAGAAGAGGAGCAAAAACCGAGAGCATTAAAAGAAAATACTCTCATTATGCAGGTAAAACATACTGATCTCAGAGACAGATGTGTAGGACAACCTAAGGGTTATAGGTCTTCCAGAAGAACATGACTAGATAAAAAATAGGAACAACAAAATCCAATAAATAATACAAGAGAACTACCCAGAACTTTCTGAATACAGAAAAAGAAGTGCCAATTGAAAGAATTCATAGATGCCTCTGGAAAAAAATCCAAGGTTGCAAACTCCAAGACACATAGTAGTTAAGTTTAACAATTCATTTCAGAAACAAGTTCTGTAAGCGATTAGGAGAAAGGCTTTTAAATAAAAAGGAAAAGAAATTCAAATAATATAAGATTATTCTGCACCCACCAGAAAATATAGAAGGGAATGGAATAATGTGTTCCAAGAGCAATGAAGCTCAGGATGCTGCCCAGAGTGACCTATCCTGAAAATCTGAGCTTAACCATAAGTGAAAGAAGATAAGCATTCAATAATAAAGACATTTTAAACATATTTAGGAAGATGGGATAGATTATTTGCTTCTCACATCTCCCAGACAATGGAAATGCAGAAGGAGTGATGTAGCCAGGGACAGCAACAACAAAGTGATTTCAGAGAGACCAGTAGGAGACTTCTTTCTAAATGCACAAAAGGAGACAGGAGAAAGTATAAGTGTGGTGGAGGTCACAGTGAAGCGGAAGATCTGGGGCATTATGAACAAAACTTGGTAACATTCTGCCTACGGTGACCCAAGGCTTTTTGTGGGATTACAATACAACATGGGAGGGTACTTGAAAGGGAGTAGAGGAACAGGAGGATAGAGAGCAATGTGTCAAAATAACGCTCTTTAGCACAGAGGTTCCTACAAAAAGCATCTTTCTAAAACCAAAAGTATAACAGCAATATTCTAGAACCTTTCCCAATAAATAAAGGACTGAAGCAAGGATGCTCACTCTCCCCACTATTATTTGATACAGTTCTGGAAATGCCAGCAATAAGAAACATCATTTCCTATAACAATTAATCAGCTTGTACTGCAGAGTTCATGAAAAACATCTGGAAAAGGCTTCCATGAAAATAAACATAGCCTATATACTAACATTAATTATGGAGGATGAGAAAGTAGAGAAATTCTGTGAAGACCTTTATATGTCCATTCAAATGAATCAACATATCCTCTAATGTTTTATTTCAATGCAAAAGTAGGTATCAAGGAACATGTGAGAATTTTGCTGGAAAAAAGCTTAGTATATATAGACTATATAGATACCTTGGGACTGTAGGTCATTAACATTTTCTTCAGAAAGAAAGTCGGGAGATATTGAATATGCCAAGAACCAAATAACATTGCAAAAATGGTGATACTAATTATATTTTGGCAGGAAATTACTAGTTACTGATGTGGGAATCATTTTCAAGTCAGCTGTCTGTATATAGTCATATATAGTTAGACTACCTACTTATTAGCACAATGATAAAAAGCAACACCAAATTAAAGAATAAAAATGAGAAGATGATATGGCCTACAACAACTCCAATGTGTCATGGATCAACAATATTAACAGTTGCTAACACTGAAAAAACAGTATCTCCCTTTGCTTCTCCATTCCCAAATCCCAATAGGTACCTGGAGACAGGACTGAAGAGGCAGTATTCACAGGTCACTAGGATATCACCTTGAGTTGGTATGAAGGTAGATTATGAAGCATAGCATCTAAGTTATAGGAGATTTCCCCTGGTCTACTTCAAGAGAGGGGATGATGAGAGAGAGAGACAGAGAGAGAGAGAGAGACAGAGAGAGACAGAGAGAGAGAGAGAGACAGAGAGAGAGACAGACAGAGAGAGAGAGAGACACAGAGAGAGAGTGCTTATATACATATTCACATTACCCCAATGGAGAAAACTAGAAGTGTAAAATTGCCATTCATAGCCCACATTCAGATAGTACAATTATATATACAATGCCATTGTCCCCTCTAGGGTTGATGTATCTAACGAATTGATGAATATATTACTGTTATGATTTGTGTGTTAGTATTGGTTCTTTCTGCATGGCATACCATATTACCTCTGCGTATAAACACACATTACTTCCATTGGAAGTATTTCAACCAACCTTCTTACTACTGTTTCCTAACATCCATTGAAGTATCTTCAGTTCCTCTCCTTACTTCCTTTGACAATGGCTAAATCGGACTGCCCTACTACCTCCAGGCCCTTACTGGGGATAAAATAGTCTCAATGAGTATCACCAAAAGGGAGAGGGTAAGGAAAAAAGCTACTGATATCAAAGGATCTGAGATAGAGAAAGGCTCAGCTCAACCCCTATGTAGGGAAATGTGCGTGGAAGCAGAGATAAGATTAGGACTTTCCTTTTTAGCAAAAGCAAACGAGGGCAACTAGAGAAATCACTGATAACTGATTGGAATATCAATTTCTACACCTAGAGATAATAGAACTTCTCATAATAGGCTTTGCTCCTCCACAAACTTGGAGGGATTGATGATATCTCTAAAGTTCTCATTCTGTTGTATGTATCCCTTTCTTGAGCTTGGTGCTTAACTTCTTACCCAAACCCTCAACCTCCTTTCCCATGACAATATTTAGTTTTCAGGTCCTACCTTTTCTTCTGGTCATTGTGGGGAATGGATAGTTAGTTGGCAGGAGAAAAATTAAAAAAACCTTTCCTTACTATCTTGTTCTACATGGTTTCACCCAAGATTCCCAGGTAGAACCAGGTAGGTGGGTTAGCACAATGGTGGAGTCTGACAAAGTTCTCTTCTTTCCTCTTTTCACCCCAGACACATTATGAATATTCCTAAGTGAATTTTCTATGCTTTTTACTGTTATTGTTTTGTGTTTTTAAATAAAAAGTTTCAATGTTTTAAAAAAGGCTTATTTAAATCAGGGCTCAAAATATTATTATTCAATACATACATACACTATGGGGCTATTTACTCTTTACATATCACAGAATTGTTACTCAAATGATTCCCTGAAGAGTTTTAATAAGACTTTCTATCCTGCTCCAACCTCTCCCTCCTAGGAAGAGTCCAAGAAGAAAACCAATATTTTGGACTCTTGAATATAGAGAAAATATACGTTTATAAAAATCAAGTTCTTAAATCTTACAAACACCAACTGATTATATAAACTACACATATTCAAGACCAAAACTTGAAGGCTCATTCTCCTGTAAAATGTGACAAATTCAAGAAGACTTGTCTAGCTGTGGCAGATGGTATCCCAAGCCCCTATTCCTGGCAGGCAATTATGTTTCTGCATCAAATTAGGTGTAAGTGATGTTATAAACTGCAGTGGGGAAGATATGTGATGCTAAACTCCCATCAAGGTAGGCAAAAAAAGCCTTTCAAATTCAACCTTTAAGTCCTGGCCAATTTGATAAATGGTTAGCACAAAAGATTAAAAAAAGCCAATCAGGCCAAATGTCACCACTGCAGGAATATAATATACTGAGAGAGAAATGAAGTGAAGTGTCCCTGAACTTCAATAAAAGACTAAGAGCCATAAAACCTGCAGTTTATACTGTGGTGTCAAAAGAACAATTAGTTCTTTTGGTAGATTAGGGCAAGGAGGAAGGGGACACTGATTATTTATTGCTGGGAAGGGCAGCTCTCTCTTACTACAAGATTCAATGGCACACCATTTTTTTAAAAACAATGTTCTTTTCTGCTTCTGCTTCTCTTGCTTAATTGCCTTTAAATGTGACTGTTAAGATTCATGGGAACTTTCAGGCAGATTGGGAGGGCTAGTTTAATATAGATCCAATGGGTTTCAAGAAGTAGAATGCTTTAGGACAGAAAATCAATGAGGCCGTGGTCATAAAGTAACCAGAAGCCGCAATACCTATAAGTGCCCAAGGAGGACTAAAGAAGAAAAAGCAGGGCTCAGAGAACATAAATTTATTTAGTACATAAGCATTTTTACTGCTCAGAAAAATAGTGCAGATGACTAAGTCTTATTAAGTAGTAAGCACTCATAGTTTGGCCAGGTGCTACTGTGGTATCTATTACCCAGAACTATGAGGATAGAGACTAAGGTAAAACATTCAACCCAGAGATAGTAACACTGTTTACACTGCTCCTAAAGGAAAAAAAAACAAACCAAACAGCTTTATATATTCTGTATCAGAATTAACATATCTATTATGCATTTTTTCCATTTGGATACCAGTAGTGCTGGTAGCAGTTTATTCATGAAATGCAGTATAAAATACATCAGTGAGGACATGTATGACTGGCAAAGGGGGAAATTCAGTCAAAGGAAGGTTTGTTGTGCTTTTGTAGGTCCCCTACAGAGCATTTAAGAAAAAAAATGGCAAAGAACAAGAAGGCACAAATAAACAGGCTGTGATCAGATCTGTGGAGAGACAATACCCATAATAGCTAGCATACAAGACTAAAGTATATGTGCTTCATAGGAATTGTGCTGGATGACCTTGAAGATCCCTTCTGACTCTAAGATATATATCCCAAATTCATCCTCTGCCTATTATATGCATTCTCTTCATTCTATTTTCTGCATGTTATAAGCTCTCTGAGACTATGGAGTAATTTCTCAGTTTATATAAAATATATTCATTCCTTTTTACTGAGTGCTTAACGGGATCTTGTGATCTATTCAAGTCAACATGCTAAGTGAGCTGGAGTCAAGGAGACCAATTAGAAGTCCACTGTAATAATGCAGTTGAGAAATAATGAAGGGCTGAACTAGGGTGGTAGCAGTGGGAATGCAGAGAAAGAGATGAAATAAATGCTGTGGAAGTGTACTCAAAAGGACTCAGCAATTGATTTGAATGGGGGAGAAGGGAGGAAGGAAAGGGAGGAGTCAAACATGTCCGGTTTCCAGCCTGGGTATGTTATATTGGGTTTTCTATTTAAACAACTGTCATTGTTTTTTATGGGAATCATCTTGGTTTCTAACAGAAAGACTTTGTGTAGTTTCAGAAAGTATATCATCCATTACTATGCACTACAAAATTGCTATTTACCTGATGGACCATTCATTTCCTGACTAGGCTGCATGGACGACATTATCTAAAGAGTGCAGCATCTGCAATGAGAGACCTGGATTTGAACTGTGGCTCTGATACTGAGTAATTGTGCAACCAGAGGCAAGATGCTACATTTTTCAGACTCTGGGTTTCCTTTTTCCATAAAATGAGGCTAACAATACCTATACTACCACTGACCTCACATGGCTATTGTGAGGAAAGCATGCTTAAAACCTTGAAGTGCTATACAAATCAAGAGTTGTTATATGATAGGCTTAGAACTAAGTAAAAAGAACATTTTTTTTCTTGTGATTTTCAGAGTGAGTCAATGAACTGAAATTCTCTGAAAATAATCATTTACTATTACTTGCTAGTATTAGATTTCCAGACCCAAACCCCTAACCCTTTCTTCTCTTCCATACACACACATCCAATCTCTCATACATACACACTACTTAGGAGTAGGACAGAAATCTGAAAAAGAAATAGGCACTCTCCGTTTCTCTCTCTGTTTCTCTCTCTGTTTCTCTCTCTCTCTCTCTCTCTCTCTCTCTCTCTCCCCCCCCCTCTCCCTCTCCCCCTCTCTCCCCCCCCCCCCCCCCCCCCCCCCACATACACAAAGGGCTCTGCTGTATCAGTGGTAATTTCTTTAATATAATATTAAGAAGAAATTATTCCGGGAGTTGAGAGGGATGTTTGAAACAAACGTGTTAAACACAACTGCCCTAAAGATAATTAACAATAAAAATTACTAAGGCCTAATCATAATCTCCCCAGTCTGGGGAAGAATGTTGTAACCTGAAATTTTGACAACAGGAAAGAAAACAAATTTAAAATAAAAGTATAAGGGTACTCCCACATAACTGTCCTGACCAACATATTGTTATAATGGTATTATTAAGCCATTGTAACCAACCTCCATTATTATGTGTCCAACCTTGGTGAAATCCTGTTAGACCAATCATCTTAAACTAGATGACCTTTGCCACACTCTCTTGCTTAGTGCCTTCTCTCCCCAAACTCAGAGACACTGGCTCCATTCTGGACCCATGCATTTGACTGTTTCTGGCAGGATAGTTTTATTGTGTTTTTGTGGGACTAATTAATAACATTAGTCAAGGTAACCAGGTCTGTGCTCTAAGTAAGTGGTGCCACATTGAAACTAATTCTGCAGATAGATGTGACTAGGGAAGCTAGATTCAGTTGATGAGTTAAAAGCCTTTGTTTGTGACTGTTTCTTTTCTAGCTTTTAATCAACTTCATAAACATCTCATTTGGGACTTTGATCATAAGGCCTTGATGGGAATAGGAAGAATTCTTGGTCTGGGTAACTGTTGACTAATGCATACTTTATTGAGGAATGAATGAAATCTGGTTTTAGAAGGTGATTTGATTAAAGCAGGCTATGGATTTGAGCCATGTCTTTGTACTGCCTCAGCCTGTTAAAAAGATAGACCAGGTCCAGCCTCTTGACAAGAGAAAATAAGGCAGTTTTGGACAGTGCCACTCAGCAGTCCTGGTCTTGAAAGAAGAGGGAAGAAATTGTAAATAGTACCAAGACCCTGGATCTCACTCCTGGAGAGAAGAGAGGGGAATCTGGACTGTGCTCATCAAGAATCCAAGATCCACCCTTCTGGAGGGCAATTTCAGACAGTTTAAGGTAGAGTTTCATAGCATTTTACTTTCACCGAACCTTTTCTCTGAATTTATCACATGTTCTGTTGTTTCATAGTTATATGTTGTTTCACAAATAACACATGGAAGGCACTGGAGTTTTCAGACTCCAGCCTCTAACAGGTTCACTCTTGATCTGGTCAGACAGGAAGACAGCTTCAGAGGGGTTAATAATCTTACTTTATTCTAGTCTAGTCTTCTCAAGAGGGAGTTGTTGATAATGGGAATACTAACTCCTATAGCATTACCTAATCACCCTTCTTACAGGGGCCAGCAAGAAGATAGTCGGAGCTACACCTGCTATGGAATCCCCTAAGCCTCAGTGGGAGCAGGTTGAGGCAAACACAGATTCCTCCCAAGCCCTGACGGGGGCCCATCAAGGCACACACAGCATTACACTGTCATATTCCCCTTTGGTTTTCCCCACTTACTGAAGCCCACTTGCTTTATAGGGTTAACAGACAAAGAAGGTATATTGCCAGCAATTGCCTCACAGGTTAACTTTATCAATGTCATCATTCTGCACAAACGTAGTATCACAGTATGTCACCCCATAACTCACTGCAAAGTCTCAGCAGGACTGCCTATCACTATGATTCTAGGAATTACTATCTAGGATCTTTGAGGCTACTCTGGGAGTCACTATCTAACACCTGGAAACTAAAGATTGCCATGGCCATGGATCCTGAGAAACTAAACTCTAAGAAAGAATAACAAAATCCTCCTTGCATACATATGTATATGATTTTTGCCCCATTAGACTGTAAGCTACTTTAGAACAAACTTATAAGTTATATCTTTGATTCTCAGGGCTGAGCACAGGGCCTATACATATTAGGTGGTTAATAAATGATGAATAATAAATATGAGCAGCAAGAGATCACTTTTATTTGTCGGGGCAGCAGTGCTATAAAACCAAATGTTAATAGTTTGCTCCATAAAAAGAAATGCTATACTCTATTTAGAAGACACAGAAGCTACCTAAAACTTCAGGATTCTTATTTAAGATTCTTATTAGTAAAACATATTATAGAATTTTTAAGAGGGTAGCATGAAAAAAATTAAATAAATTTTTGAATTGAGAAAACCAAAATGGCCAGATTCAATAGTGGCACATCAAACTGCTGACAAGCAGCAGACTCAACAATCTGGAAATGGCCTTTGGAAAATGACTCACACTGATAGCCCTGCAAGGAGCCTGGCTGTAAGGCTCCTATCAGCATAAATTTTCACCATCATTTCAAATGGAGCTCTGTACAGACAGACTAACACACCATGCTGCAAAGCTTTTAATTTCACTGCAAGCAAAGGGAATGAAAAAAAATAACATGTGCTTTTTATCTTGGCCTTTAAAATACATCTATAGAAAGGGGGTTTGCAGCAGACAACCCTGACACTGCAAAGAGAAGTAACTCAAATTTTTCCTTTTAGGAGAATGGTATTTAAAAGACCAATAGATGTGTTAAGAGAAGTCTCAACATTTCAAGGACCATGGGGAAAAACAAACTCAGGGGGCAAGTATAAAATATTCACAAAATCTCAGACTTTGGAAGAATTCTTGGAGAGAATCTATTTCAACCCATAAAAAACTAGGAAATAAGTGGGGAAACTGGGCCTGGGTTAAAAATTCAGCTCTGCTGATTACTGTTTATGTAACCCTTGGACAAGGTATATATGACTTGACCAGGGTTACACAAAGTTAACATCAAAAACAATGAATAAGCTTTAGTCTTTGGACTCTAGAGTCCCTTCCACTTTACCACTGTGCCTGTTTTCTATTTTTATTTTGCATCACTACATACAAGCTTTGCATATTTCTATTTACCCCACTGAAGCAAAACTTAGGTAGACCAATGTTATCAGGGGAGGCAGGTCTACTTGACAAGTTAAGAGCCTTTGTTTGGGACTCTCATTTCTAAACATTCTCACCAGCACCTCATTTGGGTCTTTGCAGTAGCTACAACTGGGGTATCCTTTGTAGCTACTGCTCAACTGGGGTGTCCAGGCTGCTAAGGGTATATAGTACTTGGAGAAACATGGTAATGTTTCCACTGATCATTTTTATGGCAGAAGATCATTCAATTACATTGATATATTGCAAACTAATTTGCCTATTTCCTTCTCACTGGACATGTAGATAGTTTCCATTTGCCTCATTATTAGAAAGAAAGCTCCTGTTTGTCTAGTGAAGTCTTTTCCCCCTAGATGCATTCATAGGATACAGTCCTAGTAGTAGTAGTAGTATCAAAAGATACAGTGAGTTCTGTATCTCAGCATAAATTCAGATTGCTTTCTACAAAAGGCTTAACCAGTTTATAGTCCTACTAACACCAAACATTTTTAGGTATTTTGCCAATTTGATGGGTATAAAAGTGGTACTTTATTGCATTAATTTTAATTTTTGATCATTACAGAGAGTAAATATTTTTCAAATGGCTATTAACAATTTGTTTTCCCCCTATTAAAACCTGCTTGCATGTGTCCTTTGATCATTTTCTCTGTGGGAAATGGGTATTATGTTCTTTTATAGCAATGTTCCTTCTTTATGCTAGATGATAAATTTTTAGAAGACATTTACTATAAAGACTTTTCTCCATTTTTCATGACTGAAACTTTTTTTTAACATGCAAATCCTATTATTTTTGTATAATCAAATTCATCAGTTTTGTTCCAGTGATTTCCTCCACTTGCCTGATAAAAATTTCTCTCTTCCACACAAAGGAGATAAATATATTTTTCCTTCCAATTTGTAAACTAGGTACAATAATCTGAAATGATAAATTCAACTGAAGTTTATGGTAAATACATGGTATTTTTTTTTTGCTCTACTGCTATCCAATTCTCCCATATATCTTTTTTAATTGAATGATTCTTTTCCTTGGTGTTTTGTCAAATACAGGTTATCAATTTCTGCATTCTCTGTTCTGTTCCAGTGATCTACTTTGTATTTTTTTTTACATTATCAGGCAGTTTTTAGAATTATTGTTTTATAGTAGATTTTGTCATATGGCATGACTAAAGTCTCTGTATCAATTTTTTTCAGTCTTTTTTTCTTGATATTATTGACTACCTGTTTTCTACACAAATTCTGTTATCTTTTTATCTCATAAACTATCTATTTCCTTTTGTAAGACTAAGTATTTTTTGGATAAATTTAACTACTGTATTATTTGGTACTTTCCACTAAAGTAATGCTTTACCATGGTGTGTAGAGTCTCAAAGGCAAGCTCTGGAAAGTCAGAAAGATTTCAAGTACAGAGCCAATGAGTGACTGGATGAAGATTCAGGTTAAGATTGGAGAGGCTAATTACTAGAATGCTGGTCACAAGGTGGTGAATTTTTTGGCCACAGCTATAGTCTAAGGAGTGAGGAGATATGATCTGAATCTATGGAAGGAATAGCTACACAAATGAAAAAAAGGGATCTTTGAAGTATTAAAATATTATTTTTGCATGTATACTTAAAACTGATATGCTCTCATTTAGGGTAATAACTTTAAATATGATTATTTCCTTATTAATCTCTCTTAATGCTTTCTTGTTTTAACCTAATTTTATCAGGTATTATCAATGCCTCCCCTGAATTAGCTGTAGGTTGATAAACAAAATTCTGTCCTTTGATTTAAAGCCACAGGAATGGAATTTATCACCCTCCATAGCTGTCTTCCATGTCTAAAATGCACCACTTCCTCCCATAATGTTCCTTCTACCAGTCACTAGCCCTGAGTCTTCTCTGGAAGTAGGGAAATGCTCTTCTTTGAATTACTCCTACTGTCTATTGTTAAATGTTCCCTATGACCTCCAGGATCAAATATAAAATCCTGTTTGTTTTTTAAAGTCCTTTATAACTTGGCCCCTTCCTACCTTTCCTGTGTTCTTTTTTTTTTTTTTTTAACATTCTACTCTCCACGTGATCTGTGATCTAGTGACACTGACATCTAACATTTGTCAGATGCAGTACTTGAACCCAGGTCCTTTTGATTCAAGGCTTGTTTTCTACCCACCGTGCTATACTGCATCTCAATCAAATTTAATACAATTGTAAACAAAATTCCTATGTTTTGTTCGGTGAGTTGAAAATCTTATAGAAATTCACCAATTAAATCTAGCTCTCCTTTTTCTCTTGTTTGGTTCTATGTTCAACTCTTTGTCCATCTCAACTGGCAGTCCAAACTACGTGTACTGTTGGACTAACTCAGTGGGGTACTCCTTTAAATATGTGCCATCATATGGACAAGCAACACTCTTCAGTTGCTCGGTTTTTTCTATGTGGACTTCTGGGATGATCTCTTTTGTCCATAGATTTCATTGCGGAGGCCTGGCAAAGTTCTAGGGTTTGGTGCAATTGACACATGGTCACATGCAAAAAGGAACATGTTGGGGACTTCACCATCTAGGAGAAATCTCTCTTTTATCTGAACTTTGCATAGTACATTCTTAACATTAATGGCAAACATCTTCCTGTTTCATATCTCCTTTGTTATTGAAAAAAGAGGACTATTAAAAAAATTATCTGTAGTTGCAGCTATCAAATGATCTTGCATGATCTTAGTTATGCATGGAAGACATCATCTCGGTAGACACGCTGTATTGTAGAAGTGATATAAGACTATCAAAGACATGAACTACTTGAGAATACAGGGCTGTCACTCTTTATGTGGTGAGGGCAAAAATAAAAAATAAAAAAATACTGTCTCTTCTCTATTTCAGAAGTCATTTTGTACTTATTTATCCATGCACATGTGTCCCCACTACAATCTGAGTTTCTAAGAGCAGGACCTGGTTCATTTTTTGACTTTGTACCTCCAGTATGTAGCACAGTACCTGGAACATATAAGTCCTTTATAAATTTTTGCTGAATTGAATTGAGCTGGTACCCACAAAATATTAAGACAACTAGGAGAAGACCATTGACATGTCTGGTAAATCCTCTGGGGGATTTATGGAAAGACTCGGCCAAAATCTGCAGTTTAAAAAAGGAATACATGAGTTGTGTATCAAGCTGGAGAAAAGAGTATAAATGAGATCATGGATCAAAGGATGCACATCAACTCTTGATACCTTTATCAAATATTAGAACTTTATCTTGGGATCTCTAACACACTTCCCCCTTTCTACTTCCATTGGCTTTTTTTTTTCACCTTTGCTTGCTGTAATACTAAGAAATTTTTGGGGGAGAAGGGAATGGATTTGCACTTGTGATTTCATTGGTATAAAGAACTCTCGGTGAAGAAACCAGTTCTACCAGTACATTCTGACAACTGTTTTGCCTGCCTAAGCCTTAAGAGGATGCTTCCTGCCTAGGGTAACATGACCTGAAGGCGAAGCTTCCTGATCCCAAGATTGACTATCTACCTACTGTCTTTATTACACTGCCTCTCCTCAATAGTTTTCACATCAGAACATGATACTTTTAAATCCCCTTATCTAATGTTTACATTTTTAGTTTCCAAACCATATTTGCAGCATAGATTTATCTGTCTTTCCCATGCTCACCTTTGCACTGAAGTCAACGATTATCAAGTAATATGTTGACTTTGTTAGAAGGCTCGTCTAGTTCTTCAAAAACTTTCAATACTTCTTCATCCTCTACAACAGATGTTGGTGCAAAAGCTGCATTTATCTTCATGGTGGTTTGTTTGCTTACGCACACTGTGAGCACTGCAAGGCAAGATGACCAAGTGTGCCATTAAATGATGTTTCTTGTTGCCTTTGAGGATATGATGAAACCAAGTCTGCAATTTCTTTATTTGACTCTCCAAGGAGAACCTGGGAGCCTTTCTTCGATTTAGCTGCAACCTCTTTATGTCTTCTGGCTTCATTATAATAAAAACGACTACATGGATATGGTTCAGTACCCCTCTAGTTCATCAACTTGATGACTTGTATAGAGACTGATCTAAAATAGCAACAGTTTAATTAACTTGGAGATGGTCTGTGATAAACTATAAGTTCCATGAGGGCAAGGAGATAGCTTATGTATCTTTAAATCTCTCCGAGCACCTAGCACAGTGCTTTGTATACAGTAAGAACTCAAGTTACTTAACTTTTTTGGGTTTCAGTTGTTTCTCCTGTAAGATGTAGTTAAATACCCTTACCTGACTAAAGGTAAGAGGTTTTGGCCAGATTTCTAAGATCAACAGGCAAGTCATTTAATTTGCCAGGGTCTTTGTTTCTTCATCTCCAAATAGAGGGGGTTGGACTATTGAGATCCATTTCATCTCAAATAATCTCTGATTCTATGAAACACTGATATACCTGGGGTAAATGGGTATATTCACAAGACAAAAAGGTTGGTTTTGAAATTCTTGAGAAAAGCAACTGTGGTTACCCCATCTGTCTTTGATCCTGGGGTCAATATTCCATTCTTGTCACAAATTTTGAGTTTTTTCACAAATTTGATACCACAGCCTGATCTTAATCTTATTAATTGGCTTGCTTCTTAAACAGATAATTAAGTAGCAATTACAAATACAAACTATTAAAAGATGTTCCTCTACAAACACAAATATCTAAGACTTGAAGCCATTCTCCAGTGGATGTGATCAAATAATAATGAATAGTTTGTAAGCAAATTATAAACTATTCTCAATGATATACAATGTTATTCCAAATTACATTTAATAAAAGAAATGTAATTCAAAACAACTCTTAAATTTTACCTCACATGCAGCAAATTGGCAGAGATAACAAAAGATAAAAATAGTCAATGTTGGTAAAACTGAGGGAAAGACAGGAACATTAACAGAGACACTATTGATGCTATGAGTTGGTCTAATTACTCTGGAAAGTCATTTAGGCTTATGCAAAGAAAGAGACCTAGGCTACGTGTATATCCCAAGGAGAATAAGACATAAAGAAAGGTCCCATATACATTAAAATAATTGCAGTGGTACTTTTTGCAGTAATAAATAATTGGAAACAAGGTAGATATCTATTAACTCCTGAATGGCTAAAAATGTAATTAAGGTAATAGAATGTTATTGTTCTATGAGAAATGATGAATATAAAGACAGGGGATGCTGAGCATTCCAGATTGCCTGCAAATGCTGCGGCCCTGATTGAGAGATATGCCATTCTACTAGGCCCTCGAAATACTCATACTTAGGATTCTACCATCCAGTCCCGTTCCTGGGTGTCCAACTGAGACCCTGGGACGACCAGCATCCAAGCACAGCAGGAGAGCAGGTAAGGCACTCCTGGAACTTCCAAGCAGTTGCAGTACTCAGTCCTTGCCTGGACTTCATGGAGCCCAGGACTAGCCACACCTGAGCTTTCCCCAAGTAACTGATGTGTTTGAGGCATTTCCAGCACAATACTCCTTGCCAAAGCCAGGAAGGTAAACTTAAGCTTTTCCTGAAGTTGTGTTTGGCTCCCTAAGTCCAACTGAAAAAGAAGCAGCCTTCAGGATCACAGGGAGGAGGAAACAGTATAGTGCTTTAGGAAACAGAGGCAGATAGTTGATCAGTCCCCAAAAGGCCCCAACCTAGCCCTAGACTAGCAGAAAGAATGTCCTCAAGGTGTTCCAATAAGAGTCCAGTGAGCCCCAGTGGCCCTATCAAATTGCAAGAGAAAGGCCATAGTCAAAACCCAATCAGAACAGACCCTGAAGCCTACTATGGGAACAAAGTGCAGGAGTATCTGTGAACTCAGCATCAGAGTTGCAAAGGGCCCCAGGGGAAGCCTACATCAGGGAGAAGTCCTAAAGCCTGGTGACAAGAGGCTGCTGAAGCTCCTCCTGGTGAAGGAGGAGCCTATGGTTCCACCATACTGAGGACCAGGCAGACCAGGCCCATACCATTCAATTGCTGATACTGACCAAGTACCACCCCCTTCCCACCATGAGAAAAGCAAGGCAAACTCCAACTACCATGATGTTTAAGGGATTCCCACAGAGAAGATAAAGAGGTTGCTAACATGAGTGATTTGAAGTATCGTGGCACCCTCAACAGACAGAAGTAGTTTGGTGAAGGGGTAGGTTCAAGGGAGGAAGATAAACACACTTGGTCTCACCTACTTCCAGCTACAAGGATTCAGAGCTATGCCATCCCCAGTGCTTTCTCTAGCCTAGTCAAAACCATTACCATGTATGGCGTTCAGCTAATAGGGGACAATGCAGCTGTACTACAGATGGCTATGCTAGAGTTTTTTCCTGTAGCGAGACATGAAACAGCACCAAAGAAACACTAAGAGGGAGTGTGGTGCACTTTGAGTACTCCTGGAGTGGGAAGATCATAGATGGCGATCTGGAAAGGTTCTTAGAGGTCATCCAGTCCAGCTCTGTCCTTTCACAGGTGAAAGAAAACCAGGCTCAGAGAATTTAAATGACCTGCCATGGTGACAGGGAATTGGAAGTCAGAATTAAAACCCAGATGCTCTGACTAAACCCACTAAATCTGAAGATACCTGATTTTGAATCCTGCCCTCCAAAACTTACGAGTTGCATGTATAGGCAAGTCACTTAATTTTCCTTATTTTTCTCATCTGTAAAATGTAGATGATGATAACCACATTACCTACCTAATAGGGCTGATGTGAAAATCAGACTCCATAATGTATGTAAAGAACTCAGCAAACTTCAAAGTGCTACACAAACTTCGGTTGTTATTTTTATTACCACTGCCTTAAATTAACTTGAAATTTAAAATATATTCAGTTATAGGTCAGTTAAGTGATCTCTCCTTCTGCCATCTCCTAGAATTTCAAAGTGGGGATTTGCATATGTGCTCAGGTCCTGCATTCAAACTCAGTGTAAATTCAGTTTTAACCTCTACCAAAACTAGTGTGATGCCTTGTCAAGATATTATTAGGAGACGCCCTGTTTTCCAGAGCTGAGGCCCAGCAAGCAGGCTGTGCCCTGAGCTCAGCATAACAACGATCCTTTGTGCTCACCCTTGGCGTGATCTCACCCACAGCAAAATCCCAGATTTGTTTCTTATAACTGATGTGTTGCTTTGACCAACAAAGCAATGTTCTCTGAGCATCAGACAAGTGTGAACAAGTTCTGGTCATGAAGCCCTGCTATGAATCAAACTGGTCACATTGCTGCTGTTACCCCTCCTTGTCAGGGCTACGGCTCACTAGTATAAGTATTGAGATCTGCCTATAAAGTGGATCCCCAAGGCACATGTGTCCAGTCTGCCTCTTTGCTTACAAGCCTATTCCCTCACTTTGAAATTAAACTCGATTGATTTCTGACTCTCCCATTTCTGTTTGGCTCTGGTCATCCATAGGTTAGAGGCTGGTTTGGTTTGGTTGACACAATAATATTCTAAACTCTAGAATACATATGGAAGTACTTTTTTCTTAATTGGGATATGTTTGAATGGAACTCATATATCCCCCTTGAAAATGAACCTTGTTCATTTATAAATCTGTGATTTTGAATTTTCAAGTTAATCCATAAGTGTATTAAACTTCAAAGAGAGGCCAACACATTGAGGAAAATAACACAATCTATCATACTTAAGCCCTAATCTATTTACCTTTAATTTGTTTTCTGGTAATTTCCCTTAACAATTCTGCTACAAGAGATATTTGTAATTAAACAAAGGTTCATTCCTTCATAGCTCAGTTTTCTTTATTTGGTCCTGCTGAATTAACAATCAATCAGCTCAGAGGAAATATAACCATGTCACAAACTCAGAATTATGGTTGTACTACATTATCGAGGAGGATGAGCTATGAAGATGGAAATTATCATCCAGACTTGTTAGAAATTTTGCCACAGTATTTCCCAGAGAATGGTAATATCTTTTCCTTTCCAAGATGTAAACTTCTTTTTAATTTCAGAAAGAAAAGCATGACAAGAAAACTTGGCAATGACTGAAGTAAATAGATATTCTCAATTAAAAGTGTGTTATTCATTCTCTCCAAGATAAATAATTTTAAATAATTTAATAAGTCTCTTACTGTTTTCAACAACAGTCACAAAGCATTTATTAAGCATCTTATATGTTCTAAGCATTGGGCTAAACAGTGGAGATAAAAAGAAAGACAAAGACTGTTCCTGCCCTCAAGGAATTCACCTTCTGAGGTGAGAGTCAATATGTGAAAGACTATGTACAAACAAGGTATATACAGGGTCAATTGGAAGTAATCACAAAGAAAAGGCATTAGCATTAATTAGCATTAAGGTTTCTTGCAGAAGGCAGTGAACTGGGATTTGAAGGAAGCCAGGGAAGCCAAGAAGTAGAAATCTTTTTTCAGCACTTCCTAAGTCTGTAGTCTAGGCAAGTCCCTTAGCTGATTGCTGGGGTACCTGAATGCAACGAAGAGTCATTGAAGGATTCTGAGGAGTGACATGATCAGACTCATGCATGAGGATGCTTAATAAGCCATTATTTGAAGGACAGATGAAAGAGAATACAGATTAGAGTAAAAAAAAAAATAGAAGTCAAGAGGCCGTTACAAAGTATAAGCAAAGAGAGATGGGGGCCTGAACTAAAATTCAAGCCTAAATGATCACAATGTGTATAAGTAAAAAAGTGTGCCATATTTCACCACATAATCATCACAGATTTTGTCAAATTTTAGCAAAAAAGTGGGGTGCGACCATTATGTGAATCTCAAAAAACAAACAAACAAACAAACCCAAACTTGTGCTGGTATTACTTAAAAATTATTTATTACTAAACTGTCTTTGGTGCAAGATTAGGTTGCACAAAATACTTGTGAATATATGTTAAAACTGAGAAGATGCAAGTCTTACCATATCATGTGACTTAGAGTAGTTTCACCTGCCACCCCCCTTGTACCCACTGCTCTTCACTGCATTGAATGACAATCTCACTATTACTGCAGTGTTCTAAACAAATCATGCAAGTTGGTTTTTGGAACAATGACAATGCATGAGCTGAGAATTCTAGGCTGGTACCTTGCAATGCGTGAAAAATAAGTGCATGTCCATATGTCACTGGTGAATACATTGCTGCTCTGTTTACCTTTTAAGCAGCATGATGAACAGAATTATGCCATTATACTGTGCAACAATTACGAAATGAAAGGTTATAAACCAATTTTGGGACTGAAAAAACAGGGTGTGACAATTATGTGGTAGTGATGATTATACTGTGAAATTCGGTAACCCATGCTTTCATTTATGCAGCAGGAGAAACTAGCTGATAGAGCTAAATAACAGGAACAAGGTGGTCTCCACAAGTCAGGGGCATCCCCAGCACATGTGGCAACTGCAGTAGATCATTCTGAATATTCCTCTCTTCTATATGACAAGTTATTTTCAGTAATAATAATGAAGTGAAACAATTACTAATAATAGTCAGAGGAGAAGCACTCTCAGTCAAACTGATCCTTCACTGAACTTTGTGTTTTTCCTTCTTTCAAAAGATACATTAATGCAGTTATAAGAAGCATTAAGAAGTATTAATTCATTACCTTTTTCCTCTTTTTAAACCATAATATTTTATTTTTAAGATTCTTTTTTTTTTAAACTAGAAAATAAATATAAAAATAAGTGCAGCTGGTTGCACAGTGGCTAGAGCAGTAGGTTGGAGTCAGGAAGGCCTTAGTACAAATCCAGCCTTAGACACAACCTCAGCTGTGTGACCCTGAGCAAGATGCTTTAGGTCTGTTTGCCTCAGTTACAAAATGAGGTTGATAATCATAGCACCCACCTTGAAGGGTTGTTGTGAGGAGCAAATGAGATAATATTTGTAAAGCTCTTAGCACATAGTAGGTGATATATAAACCCTTATCGTTCCCTCTCCCTACTAAATTGTACCACTGATTTTAACATTTTATTTTCTTGATTCATTCTTTAGTTTTAAGACAACTCAATTTAAAAATAATAAGCTTCAATTTTAAAGATGGCATTCATGTTCAAAATATTTCATGTAGAAACTAAAATTTGCACCTACCAAATACAAATATTACACTTATGGTCTGCACTATGCTTCACTATTTACAATTTTAAAAACAAAAACTCCAAAAAGGAATGACAGAACTGAAGTAACCTGAGTTCATTTCTTCGTCTTTATAATCACTGTACTATCACTGTTTATTTAGTACCACAAGAAACAGGTCCAAAGTGATCTTGAAGGGTTCCAAACACTTATGAACTTACTCCTGAAATGAAATGAGTGTGAGCTCCTTGGGTATAAGGAGCCCAGTTGTAGTCACAGCAGCAATCATTTTAACTTAGACCAACAAAAATTTTTTTTCAGGGAGGAGTATTTTATCACTGTCATTGTTTAAAATTGCTAGCACACAGCGATAATAAAAAGCAGAGAAGTCTTAGTTGGCTTTATTATTGTTTTTAAATTCTCTGCAGACCATGTGCTCCCTTATTTCCTGCACCCATGGTGGACTGTTCCCACTGCCCTGCCCTTGGAACTATAAGCTACTAGTACCTTCTGGTAATTCCAGTCATCTTTACTGTGCTATGTACAAACAGCAGCATAAAATATAGTAATTTCCCAATGAAATTGCAAAAGCATCAGCTTTTCCAGAACCAAAATTAGAAGCATAAGAAACACCAGCAGCAATTCGATGGGCTGAGGCTATTTACACATAAAAAAAATTCTCTATTGAATTCTAATGATGCTTGATAATTTGTTTCTTATATATTGAACTATGTGCAAAACTGGTGAAAACTGTAGCATTTTCCCTTATGTCACTGAAAAATCCACATCACAAGTTTGCAACTGTGCTTTAAAATTGGGTTTTCAAATGCTGATGCATCATATCATATATTTAACACACATCAAATTCTTGGGAGAAGATAAAAATAAATTCAACTGCATCACTATCAAAAGTGAAGTTTATAACAAGCCAAATAAGTGTACTAATTGTTGTTGTCGTCCAGTCATTCAGTCATGTCTGACTCTGTGACCCCATGGACCATATTGTCCTTGCGGTTTTCTTGACAAAGATACTGGAGAAGTTTGACATTTTCTTCTCTAGCACAATAAGGCAATGAGAGGTTCAAGCGACTTTCCCAGGGTTACACAGCTAATAAATGTCTCAGACCAGATTTAAACTCAAGTCTTCCTCACTCCAGACTCAGTGCTCTGCCTTTTGAATGATTTAAACAAATGTGCTATTTCTGAACAAGAGCATACATACAGAGAAAAGAAATGTACATGTTTCTCATATGAAAAATGAAGGAGTGGGACTGAATGCTCTCTAAGTCTCTTTAAGCTTTAGAGTATAATAGAGACTATTATCCTATATTTGGAAAAATCTACTTCCCAAAGGAAGTATGGTCTCCAAACTTTTGATTATGTACCCTGTCAGTAAAGAACTTTCAAACATGCATTGCATATAATATGTTATTTGCATTTACTTATATATATGAACTACTATACTAAAATTATGTACATTAGAAAAAATGCTTCAAATAGAAATTTTAAAATGAAATATACACAGATAATATTTTAAAATAATTTTTTTTGTTAGTAGTTCACAAAAGCCTTTTTACTCTCCCTAAAAATTACCCATAATATTGTTAGTGAGACCACTTTGTAATACTTCAGTACTGAAAGTGAACGTAGAGGTAAGGACACGCCTGTCATGTGAGAAGTGGGCTTCCCAGGATAGCTCATATATCATATGAATGGAACAGTCCAACACAGGCTGAGCAATAGTATCCATGTCAATGCACATGCTGAATGATGGGAATAGAGACTGGACTTACGATTCCACTGGTACAGAGAACTCCCATGTGAAAAAGCTTCTTCCACCAACATAGGCTGATATCTTCTCTTAAAGAGTTGATTAGCACACTGAGAAGGTATTTCAATTCAATCCAATAAACATCTATAAGCACCTACTATGTGCTGGGCTCTGTGCTAAGCTTGCTCAAGGTCATACAGTCTATGTCAGAGGCAGGATGTGAACAGAGGTCTTATTTCTTTCTACCCTATCATGCTATTTAATCAGTAGCATTTGAACTGCTACCAACAGAGGGGGCTAGTGAGAACCTAGATCTTACTACTGGTGGGTAGATAGGGATCATAGGTAGATATGGGCCAGCTTTCTACTGCTTAAGTCAGGTTATTATGATTCTGCACTAAAAAGAATGAGCAATTAGAATGAGCATCTAATTTATTATGTTAGCGGTTATTTGAAATACAGAGGTAGGGATGCTGACGCCAACATGCAAAATCACAGACATGAGGTATGCTTATAAATAATCTTATTCTGTGTCTCTCTCTTTAGCCCATCTATAAATAAGGAGGAACCACACAGTTCTTCTGTTATCTGTTTTCTTTAGAAAATCGTGCTGCCCAGTTACTCTTCTTTTCTCATGTTTCTGGATGCACGTGATGGTCACTCCCTCATTGGACTGTGAGCTCCTTGAGGGCAGGGACTGTCTTTTGCCTCTTTTTGTATCCCCAGTGCTTACCACAGTGCCTGGAATATAGTTGGAACTAAATAAATGCTTACTGACTGGTCAAGTTCTAAAATATCTTATTCAATCACTGTTTTGCTGAAGCATTTTTCTTTTGGGCTACCTTCTTATCTTTGGGGGGGGGGTCCTGAGATGTCTAAGTAATTGAACATGTTGTTTTCCTCTTTTATAGAAGCACATGAATTTGGAAGCACATCTAATTCTTCATCCATAAAGTCTACAGTTGTCTGAAATGGGGGAGTGATTTTCTGACAAGTCTCTGAAGATCAGGGCTTCAACCTATCTTTATCTGTGAGCATGGGATGGCTGCCAGTAGCAGAGATCACATGAGACAGGACTCAATGGTCATATCCTCTATGTCCTCAACCCTGTGCCATCTTTCATTTCCCTGTCTGATCTTGACTAGAGCTGTAGCCCAGCCCAGAGGTGTCAAACAAGCAGCCCACAACACTCCCAATGTGGTTCAAGCCAGATTAAACTGTAATTGTGAAATGGTCCACACAATAAATTAAAAAAAGCCAATAAAACATAGATAATATTAAGATGTGGTTTTCTAAGTCACTATGTGACCCATGGGGATCCTTGGGTATGGATTAATGGCCCTTATTTCTATTTGAGCTTGATGCCACTGGCTGAGACTAACTCAGTAAAACACTAAGTGAAAATGCTAGAAACATTCCTTGGAGGGTCAGACCAACGGTCAGAAATCTACTTAGGAGATGAAGCTTCAGTAACTCACTCTTTCCTATACAAACTATATGGAATCACCTACAGAAAGAAGAAAGACATTGAAATCTACACCATTCTGAGATTCCCGCCCCCCCCCCCCTAATTTTCTCCTTCTTTCCCAATATCTTGATATCTACCCCAGTTAGAGACATTTTTTCTTTTGGAAAAATTCCCTCATTTATTATTTTTTTCTTTCAAAGTTTCTGCATCACTTAAATCTGTTTGGAATTTAAGATCCTCCACAAACTGGCCCAACCTATCTTAATACAGCCTTATTACACATTATTCTACTTCATGTACTTTTTCATCCGGCCACATAGGCTTTCTTCCTATTCCTGATACAGGATGTGCTACCTTCCATCTTCAGGTTGGCCCTCACATCTGGAATACACTGCCTCCTTACCTTAGCTTCTGAGAATCCCTAATACTGTTCACGTCAAATGCCAACTTTTTGAACCCTCATTCCCAATGATTTAGTATCTGTTGTGTATATGTATCTATATAGACATTCATACACACACATCTAAATAGCATGACTTTTGCAAAGTCTGGGGTAAAAATGAAAATACTTCAAAAGTGTTTGAAATGTTTAGTCTTACGAATATCAATTCAGTTAGATAAATATGCAATAAAGGATTCTTGACAAAATATGATTGTTAGAGCACTTGACACTAAAAGGATTGTGCTTCCATGTGATTCTATTCATCTTTAGTTATGTTTTCATCCATTTTTATACCTATCTTATTTGTATCTGCTTGTTGATGATCTCCCTGTGCATCAACATCAGTCTCTTCAGACAATTCCCATTTTTCTTCCTTATAAAAATTACTCTTCACTGTGTCTTTAGCTAAAATTTAAACTCAGGTCCTCTGACTCTAAATTCAATGGTTTCAAAAAATTTTCTCCACTACAACTCAGGAAAAATGTCTTACTTCCCAAGATGTGACCACAGCGAAGCTAAGATGGCAAGTAACTTTAACATAATAATATATATTATAAATTTTTATAAAACTGCTTCAGTATTTGAGGAAGGTTTTGATTTAAAATTATTGGTAGAGCAAGTTGATTACTTTAATGAAGAGTATCACATTTATAGGTTCTAGTCATCAGACAAAAGACGTGTAGTCTATCCCTGGGTCATATTTAAAAGCTTTCCAGCCTGGGTAAGTAAGCCTGTAGTCTGCTGAGACAGCCCTCAAAATCCCAGGTTCAACTTACTTCAAGATGTGGCATCAGAGAAGAATTTTAGTGGCGATATTACTTCAATTGAAGAAATCAATAAATGTAAAGTTACCCTTCAGGAAACATGAAAGAGTGAACAGTCAGGAATTTGTGTTTGTTCATTGTACCTTCTCTTTAGTAATGGCAATTCCCTTGTCTGATGGGCATTATCACTGTATCTAAACATACTGTTGTTATCTTTTCATGGCAAAGGATCACATTTAAGTTATTCTTTATGGTAAACAATTTACAGTTTTGAAGAAAAGACTTATAGTATTTTATCAAACATGAAGATGATTAGATAAAGCAGGTAGTACAAAACAAGTGTTTTAGTTTCTTAATCTATTGATCAATTATGTTAAAACTCATAAAATATAGGTTTATCAATCCATATAATACTCAGAGCAATTTAGGGATCTTAAACTTTTCAGGCCACCAGGGTAACATTTTGTAAGGTCTTAAATGGCTAGTAAATTTTCCTAAAGAGTCTTCCCCAGACAGAGCCTTACATATTGAGAAGATCTAACTCATTAGTTCTATATTCTACCAAGGGAGCTAATAGCAAGTTGGTACTAGGGAGATATAATTCTTGTCAATGCTATCATTACAGTAATTATTTATAAAGCTTTGAGGTTGCTACAAAGCATTCTATAAAAATCATATTTTATAAGAATTATTAATCTGTTTCTATTCATTATGTAGTTCATTCCAACATAAAGGGTTGTAATTCTTGAGGAAATCTCATCAGAGAATAACTTAAAATGGAAAAAATGAACAGTTTTAAGGATTATAGTAATATGAATATAACTATACTTCTTGATTTCCTTAGGAATCAAAAGGCAATGTCAGTCATAAAGCTATAAAAGTCTTTAGTATGGGAGACTGCATATTTCTGAGTGAATATTAGGAGGATTTACCAAACTTCAGAGTGCAGAGTTGTTCAACCTGTTCTTCCTTATATTCCATAAAAATTCCATTCAAGTACTTAATTTTCATGTGGAGGTAGTCTGGATTCTTGCTAACTAGGCCAGTACAACATAAGCTCTGTTAGGTTCTGTTACACTAAAAAGGGTTTGAGTATGGTTAGGGTGATAAGTTGATTCTCCTGTCTATGAATCTACCAAGGATGGCCACTAGTTAATTAATTATCTGGCTGACAACTAATGAAATAAAAATACAAATTATCCCTCAGTCCTTGCTGCTTAATGAGCAATGAATCAACATATTATTATAAATAAATCCCATTTATATTGACATTCTTGTGACAAAAAAGAAAGCTGGAAGCAAAAAAGGAGTGGGCAAAGTTGGTTTCATCATATGTCCAAAGGCAATAGTAATCATAATTTCATAGGATGATTGGTCATCTCTTCTAGTAGTGCTCATGATGACCAAAAAACAAAACAAAACAAAATATCCCATGAAGATCCTTGAAGTTTATGTATTAATATCTGCTATAGAAAATAAAGAACAAGAGAATGCTACAAACGCTTGATAAGGTCTTCCAAGTCATATAGACACAAAGGTGCACACAAGCAAAGATGGTGAAAAGCACATTAGAAAATATGGCTCAAAGTTAAGAACTGGAAGAGGTCAAAGGCTTGTAGCCTAATCAGATGCCTCATGCTTACGGATCTATTTAGTAAGTGAGTTTGGAAGGGATTAAACATAGTGAGCAATGAACATCATCACAAATATTAAACAATCTCTTAGAGAAGCAGTACAGCACAGTCAAAAGACAACTGAACTTGGAGATAAGAGATCTGAGTTCAAATCTGAATTTGTGACACTGGTTGTATGATCCTGGGCAAGTCAATTCATCTCTCCATTGCCTCCATTTCTACAAAAAGTAGAAAGTAGGAAAGGGGGTGGTGTGGTGGGGAGAAGGGAAAGTGTCTTGGAAAGTCCTAAAGGGCTATAAAAGTGTGATTAGAACAACTATTACTGTTACCAGGAAAGAAATAACTATTTACTGTTCCAGTTTTTTTTTTAAATCAATTCTATAGTTTCATCACAGCGTGTTCTAATAAGGTCAAAAAATGGGGACTACAAAAAAGGCAAAGATATTGACCTTTATTGTCACTCTATCCTGAGGTAGGTTAGCCACCAGATGGTACTTGGAGCTGGGTCCCTGCTTCATTACTCATCATTCCTATTCAAGGGACCTAAGATAAAACAGGGAGGGCCAACACTGGGCACTTTCTGACACTGGATTTGAAGGCCTCCTGGTCCTAGAATGTGCTACCATATGTGAAGCATTATCTCACACATATTCCTTCACCTAAGTGTCAGAGAAAGATAACCTCACATTTGCCCTTAGTAATCACTTAATACCCCAAAAACATCAGTCCTGTTGGTGCCCAGAGTGGCCTAAAATCACCCAATCATTCATTCAACAGTTCTACTATTAAAGTTCCCCTATGTGCCAGGTGCTGTGCCAGGTGCCAGAGTTATAAAAACAAAAATTAAACAGCCTTGCCTTCAAGAAACTTACATTCTTTTGGAAACCTCAGATTCCAGGCCTCTCAGCACCAAGAACTCAAACAATACCAGAACCTCAGATTCTAGGCTCAACCAGTAACAAAATGCATGTACCACATTCAGGATATTATCTCAAAGTGTCATCTTTCCATGATATTCATGGGTGACACCCCATTGGAGGAAAGTCTTTCAAGATGTATTCTACTATACCAAAACTAATGACTTTTAAATATTTAAAAGTAAACCAACAACAAGAAACATAAGGTCTCGTATTCTTAGTACCTTTCAGGCAATTTTGCAACTGTAAAGATGTGGTCTACTGCAAAATTATCATTTGTAAAAACCTGCCTATTCTCATTTCATCAAAAATGCCCTTGATTATGAGTGTATATTATTTACAGAGAAATTTTTTTTCTAGAGATGGTAAAGGAGGCATAAGGGTCAATAGTTATTGGAGTTTTCTCAAATAACTTTTTTTTCAGTAAAAACATTTGAGATACTTTCAAGTGTTTGGTAAGCCTCCTCTTTCAAAGATTTTGAGAACTGGAGCTTCAATACTTTTAAAATTATTTCATAATATGAGAAATTATAATAAAAGCCCTGCAGGACTTTAGGGTGGACAAAGTTGAATACATACACATACACACACACACATGCACACACAAATAATCTCATTTGCATCATTTACATTCTGTAAGGTAGGTACTAAAGTATTATCCTCATGTTACAGATAAGGAAACTGAGATTCAGAGTTTTACTAACTTGTCTATTGTCACACATAAGTGCTAGAGGTAGAATTCAAACATAGGTCACCTGCCTCTAAGTCTGGAGCACATCTAAGAGGATACAAATTTAGAATGGCACTAGAGATGTGAAATACAGATAGAGATGTCTTAAAAGAAAAGTAATTAAGTTCACTATTAAAGAATTTATAAAATAAGCAACATGGATTTATATATATATACACACACACATACCCACACAGACACATACATATGTGTGTGTGTATATATATGTGTGTGTGTGTGTGTGTGTGTGTGTATGTGTGTGTGTGTGTGTGTAATATATGGATAAGATTAGAAAAGGTGAATTAAGAAAAACTAAAACCTTAAAAAAATTTATAACAAAAAGTTCCTTATGCTCTCCCATCAATCAATTAATCATAAATACTTACGGTATACCCACTACGTGTCATGCATTGTGTTAGGATAGGGAGACTAAAAATAAAAGTTTACGTTCTCAGGGAGTTTGCATTCTATTGAGGGAGGTGAGCTGTATATATACACTATATACATAACACTTCCTAAAAGTGAGAAGCAGCATGTGGGGTAGACGTTTTAAAAAGTTCATGAACAGGGGCGGCCAGGTAGCACAGTGAGTAAGAGCACCAGCTCCAGTGTCGGGATGACCTGGGGATCGAATCCGGGCTCAGACACTTAGCACCCACCCAGAAACACCTGGCCATGTAACCTTGAGCAAGTTACTTAACCCCAATTGCTTAGGGGCAGCCAGGTGACTCAGCAAGTAAGAGCACCGGCTCCAGTGTTGGGATGACCTGGGGATCAAATCCGAGCTCAGATACTCAGCACCACACCCAGAAGTAACTGGCCGTGTAACTTTGAGCAAGTTACTTAACCCCGATTGCTTTAAACAAAAAAAGTTCATGAACAGAATTAGTTCCTCCTAGTTGATCAGCCCCTACCCTCCTGTGGGCAGTGCCATGTGTTCCCAGCTCCTCTCCAAGTCATCTCTTCAAGGGGTTACTATCTCTTTAGTCAGAGCCCTCACTCAGTTCTTGCTGAGGGAGCAGGAATGGGGACAGATTTGTTTTATGTTTAAGTAGTAGTCTGGATTCATATAAACTTTCTCTCTATCTGTATGTATATATTATATATCTGTATGTATATATAAATAGAATACACAGATATCTAGAAATAGATATCTATATACACACATATATGCATGTATGTATATGTATGCATGTTATGTTTTATATGTTATGTTGTATATATTATATTATACATATATAACAACCATATGCATGCATATAAACAATATGAACTGCCCACATGTCTGTTGCTGTTCTGAGTCCCCAGTTTAATCACAGCATGACACTTGGCAATAATAGACTCTTTCTTCCAGAGTTCTGCCTCATTTGCTCCATCCTGGAGACCTTGACCTTAAAGACATACACAAATCAGCAGTACCATAACCAACCATGTTCTCTTAGAGAAACAATTTCTTTTATTTATTTATTTAAAAAAAATTTTTTTTTTGGATGGGGAAAGGCAGGGGAATTGGGGTTAAGTGACTTGCCCAAGGTCACACAGGTAGTAAGTGGCTGGATTTGAATTCAAGTTCTCCTGACTCCGGGGCTGGTGCTCTATTCACTGCACCACCTAGCCACCTTGAAACAAATTTCTTGTAAAACAAATGACCAAACTTCAAGTAACATTCTTGGAGAAATCCTTGGGTCAGCCTGTTTCCGCAGTGCAGCATGTACAGTGCCGTCTAGCTCAGCCCTCAGCATCTCCTCTCCCCTGCTCCCCACCTGCTCTGCGTCCTCATCACCTCCCTTTCCAAAGTCTCCAGGGCTCTTCTCCTGTGCAATGGAAGCAGGCTTGAGGGCTGGTGCTGCAGAAGATAGTGATGTGCTCCTCTCTTCTCAATTCTTTCCATTTGCAAAGCACTTTATGCTCCTTATCTTATTTGATCCTCACAATCCTCCACAACGCAGTGGAGGAGGTGCCATTACTATCCTCATTCGACAAATCAGGAAACCGAGACAGAAGGAGGTTAAGTAATTTGCTCATGGTCTCACAGCTTTTAAATTTATAGGCAAAATGTGAACTTAGGTCTTCTAGACTCTAAGTGCCAAACTCTCTCCACTACTCCATAATACCTAAAAGAATGCTTTAGAAAAAAACCAAGTGTGACAAAGTTCAGCCTTGTGGAGAAGCAAGTCTTTTTTTTTTGGAGGGGCAAAGGCAGGGCCATTGGGATTAAATGACTTGCCCAAGGTCACACAGCTAGTAAGTATGTCTAGTGTCTGAGGAGAGATTTGAACTCAGGTCCTCCTGACTCTACTACTACATGGTACTCTACAAGCTACCCCAGAAGCAAGTCTTTTGACTTGACTTTTTGACACGTGAAGATTTAGAAAAGCAATCTGGTAGGATACAATGAAAGTTACAAAACTAGTCATGCTTTTTTATCCAATAATCCCATTACTGGGAATAGATCCCAAAAGAATCATCAATAAATTAAAAAGAGCTATTGAGGTTAAAAAAAAGATATATACACAAACACGCATATATGCTTAAATTCATATAATACATGTGTACATATATACACATATATTTTTATCTCTATCTCATTCGATATTATTATACCAATGACTAGAAGCAACCTAGATATCTCAAAATTTCTGAGTAAATCATGTCCTATCAATGCAGTAAAACATTATGATGCCATTAAAAGAGACAGATATTTAGAAAAATTTTAAACTGTGAAAATTAAGTAATGCAAAGTGAAGAAAGCAGATCAAAAGGAATAGTATAAACTGCCTAAAATAGTATGAAGAGAAAACACAGGGAAATACAGAGATGAATGGAACCAAAAGAGTGAGAAGAATGAAGGCATATAGCATAGAGTAAATTAAAAGCTATTAAAGGCATGGCAAAGAAATTAATTTTTAATTGTAAAAGTTTATGTAGCCTGTTTTCCATTCTAGTAGGGAGCTCCCAAGGATTGTTGGTTTTAATGTTGGTATTTTGGAAATAGGCATATGGTTAAGTGGTGCAGCTAGAGGGCTGCATTCAAATCCTGTCTCACATACTTACTATGTGTGTAACTCTGACACTTAAAGCTGTTTTCCTCAATTTCCTCACTTGTAAAATGGGGATAAAAACAGCACCTACCTCCTAGGGCTGTTGTAAGGATCAAATAAGATATTTGCAAAGCATTTAGTACTGAGCCTGGCACACAGTAGGAGTTATATAAATGTTTCTTCACTTTCCCTTTATTCAGTTTTGAATCCCTTCTTCACTGTGAAACTATGACACTCTAAATAAAAATAATAATATAAATAACTAATAAGGCTTTAAAGTCAACTGAGGGCTAGAAATTCAGTTATTACCATGCTAACAAACAAAAAACCAGCACAGAATCAATTAAATCATTTAACTGGAGCAGAGAATGAAATGAAATAGACATTAGAAACATCCTTAGCAGCACTCTCCAATTAAGTGCATTTGTACTCCCCAATACAGTCTGGAGAGGTCTCAATTACAAATCAGAGGAAACAATAGAAAATCTTAGCATCCACGAGTCCGGTCACTTATAGCCACTGGATATCAATCTAACCTGGCTGAAGTAAGAGTTATCTCTGCAGATCTGCTGCTCATCTCCTCATAACTGGCCAAGCTACCCCACTGACACCCATGTCTCTGTTCCAGTTCAGCTTTCTGCCTCACACTTCTCATCCACTGTGTCTTATCCATTTTTTAAAATGCAGTCCCCCCATTGGGTTCTCTCATCTTCCTCCTTCTCTTCTCAGAATTTCCATCTCTTCCCTTAGGATGGAACATCCTCTCCAGGGATCAACACTGTGAAATGCTGCTCTGTTTCAACAGTCGTGTCAGCCATAAACTGGAGAATGTAGGTTTGTGCTTGTCTAACCCATTTTTTTATCTGATTTTGTTGTTTAGAGAAATATGCACAAGACATTATTTTAAAAACATAACACAGTATCATATTCTTAGCACCTTGTCCAACAGATCATTGGTATACTTCAAATTAACATCCATTTCAGGTAATTTTGCTATTTTTCATTTTTCTTTATTTAACTGTTTACTTGAAATACATTTCTCTATGGCTAGTAACATCATTTAGCAATTTACACAAAACGTGCTATTTTTCTTGAGTTTTTCCTAAGTTCCTACTTTGAAACTTCATCTACTGAACATCAATCATTTGGAACATCATTTACCGAAACCTGAATCCTAAAGAAAGTCTTTAAATAAACGAACAAGGGGACTAATTATTACACCTGCTGTAAAACTTACATGGCGATGAAAGTGAGGATGAAGATTAACTTCAGTGAAAAGTTAGGGGTCCAGCGCTGTTGTCACCTTAGGAAAAAAAGAACAAAAGGTTGTCATGTCATAAAAAAATAGAACTACTCTGTTAAGGAATTTTTAAACAATATTGTATTAAACCTTAAAGAGAAAAAGTAACTTACCAATCAATTCTCTCCATTGGATCAAAAGGCCTTAAGTAGAAAGCTACTCAAGAGTTGGGTCATTGGGGAAATTATTTCACCTTTGCTGGATCCTTTGATGCTGATGATACTTATTAGTTTCTTGTTTGGAATCACTGAAAGTGACCCTATAAATGATGCAATGCTGTTTATTGTTTCCATAGATGTTAATATAGAAAGAGGTTTACATTATGGTTCATTCATAGCCATATATAAGATGGGATTGCCATTCAGTGAAACCCCTGAAATGCTCTTCCAGCTAGCAGGCAAAGGTATTAAAATATTCTTTACTGGGAGATTAGTATTAACTTCAATAGTTATAGATTTATTAGGATACTGAATTAGCATTGACCTTGTTGAGGCTGACCACCTCTGTTGTAGAAACTGAATGCATAGAATTATATGGGACAATAAGAATTTTTTTAAAAAAGAACTGTTGAGGGTGAGTTTTCCAGTAAAATACTATAAATGTGATCTGTGAAGAGGCTGAAGAAAATGAACTCTATTTCAAGAAAAAATTACATTTCAATACTACAAATATCATCTGCTAACAAGAAAATTCAAAATTTGAATGAGATTAAATGGAACCCTTGCTGCCACTTAGGGTCAACTCTCCCAGTTATCTCTTGCTAAAAGCTGTCTGCTTTTGACTGATAAAGTAGTATTTTGTTAATACATGTTATATATATATTTTTTTTTTCTTTGATTTGTACTGAATGTGAAACTTCAATTTCCTCCTGATTTCTTATCCCAGTAAATACTAATAATGCAACATACATTTGTGCCTAGTATCAAATTAGAATGTTACAGTTCTTGTTACTTTTGAATGAGCCAATCATTTATTTTCTCTGTTTAATGGAAATATATTTTTATTAGTGGAAATACAGACTACACATGCCTATGGTGTTGAACTTCTTTCAGGGCTGGAACTAAACTAAGCCTGACATCCAAGCTGTACATGGGTAATTAAAGTATAATATAAGTAGTGTGAAGGCTTGTATAACTATATCAAGGTGTAACCCACCTAATGTTGCCGATTCTGCTACAGCAGGAAATGAAGTGAACATAGATCTACAACTGGCTATCTCAAATAATCAGACAAAGGAAGGAAACAGCATGCACAGTGAGTTCAGCTTCCAGCAATGATACTACCTATGTGAACTTGGATCAGTAATTAAATTTATGGACTCATCTGTAAAATGAAGGCATTGAACTAGATGACTTCTAAGGCCAATTCCAACTCCTATGATCTAATGAAGTTTTGTGATATTATAGTGGGGTTTGGTTATAACAAATTAAGTATTTTATTGCAAAAAGACATTGGTTATGGAAGGAATGCTATGCAAGATGTACCTATATTTGTAGTAGAGTCAGGAAATAATAATAAAAATGATAAAAATAATAGTGTTGTTAGCACGTCAATAGAGTTGTGGGAACAAGAAGGCAGCAAAAGACCCAATGTGAGCATCAGCCTCTCTTCTTCTCTAAGACTTCTAACTAGAAGTAGATAAAAACAGAGAAAACCTCTGGGTTGTTTTTAAACCAGCTCCCTGGGCAATGGCTACAGAACTAAGTGATAATAAAAGGGAGAGGAAGGTGAGACTTTACTGTTGCAAAGCTGAATTTTGTTCTAAATAATAATATTGAACATCTAGATAATATTGAACACCTTTGAGTGTTCAATTCAGCTCTCAAGGGGAGAAGATCATGGCATCAGAGATGAAGGGTTAGAAGAGAATCTCAGAGGCCAACAAATCCAAGTTCATCATTTTGCAGATGAAGAAACTGGGGCACAAAAAGGTTAAATGATTTGTCCAAGGGCACACAGCTAGTGTCTGAGGTCAGATTTGAATTTATGTCTTCCTGACTCCAGGCTCATCATTCTATCTATTATACCATCCCAGTGTCCTCTCAAATGACAAACAACCCTCTATCACCTGTCCACATGCTTTTGTACTGGCCATCTCTCATGTCTGGAATGCACTCTCTCCTCAACTAATCCCTTACTTCCCACAACACTCAGTTGAAGAGCTCTCTTCTATACTTTCCTGATTCCCTACCCTTCTCTGCTTTGTATTTATTTTTATCTATCTCTCTACTCTGTATTTATTTGTATCTATCTATTCTGTACAGATTCATATATGTATATATTGTCCCCTAATGGAATAGATGTTCCTTGAGAGCAGGAGCTATCATTTTTTGGTCTTTGTAGCACCAGTGTTTGAATCCAGTATCCTTTGTAGAATCCAGTGTTTGGCATATAGTAGGTGCCAAATAAATAACTGTTGAATGCCCATAGATGGCTTTGCCCATATGTCAGTTTTTATGTTTTTCTGTACTATACATGCGTTCTTGGATAAATCATGTGATAATCTGGAATGAAAACTATCTTATGTAGATACACACAGAAACACACACACACACACAAACACCTCAAAGAGTTCTTTGGGCAATAATGACTTTGTATCACAAGGTTAACGGCAACTGTATTTTTGACAACACCTGAAACTCTTCACATTCTTTTGTGAGCACAACTAGCATCATTGGTTGTGGGACCTTGACAATAACAGTTGCTTATATTTGTACAGTAACTGAGCTTACAAAGTGTCCTCACGTGCCTTATTTTACCAGTCTTTAGAATAATCTCATAAAAAGGCTCCATGAGTATTAGTATTCACATTTTATAGATAAGGAAGCTAATTTTCAAGAGGTTGTGACTTGTCCAAAGTCATTCAGCGACTGAGCAGAAATGCTAGGTTTTGAACCCCTATCTTCTAATTGCCAGTTCAATACTCTTTACTTTACACTATAGTGCTTTCATAACCCCACTAGATTACATGGGGTTTTACAAAGAATCTGATATTCTAGACAAACTTGTGAGATAACAGAACTCAACAGACTGATCAATGGTTCAGTGTTTTCTGAATTTGTACTATGGGTCTGTCAAAGATATCCCCATAAAGATGAAGTTATTCTCTTGTACTCTTTCTTTTTAAATCCTATTATCTATGAACTAGGAATGATAATAATCAACTTCTCAAGGATGCAGAATGAATTAACTAAATGATTATGAATACATTAAGAATAAAAGTTCCACATAAATATCACATATTATCATTATGCTGATTGTACAATCACAGAAGGGCTCTAGAAAAGTCATCTTGATTATATTTAAGACAACTGCATCTTCTGGCAAAAGGGTAAAAAAGCAGAAAGAAGAGACAATTCATGTCTACTGTGAATCCCAGAGTGTTTTTCCCACTAAAACTGACATGTATATGAAACTGATGAATGTCTAATTTGTATAGTAAATCAATTTCTTCCAGAATTCACTATTTCAGAAAAAGAAAGTGTGAATGGAGAAATAAGGTTAGATTGAGGATACTGTAATGTTGACAAGGTTTAGAGAAGAAAGTTTCAAGATGGTTAGGATAATCAGTAGTACCAAATGTCAGCTAAGAAGTCAGTCATGGGACATGTAAAGAACCCAGCCTAACCGTGGGAAAAATCAATGGAATCTGTAGCGTTGGCATTTGCTTAAACAAAGACTGTGCTGACCTATGCCAAATAGTTCATTTCTCCTTCAATGGTCACCCACATATACTTTAGAACTGTTTTAATATAATTTAATTATTTCATACACCCTCTACTCAGTGCTACTCACACCAATACTTTATGACCAATTTCGGCTATTATTAGTAAAAAATGTTTACAGATAATATTAGAATTACTTCCTGAAATACTACTCATTTAAAAAATTAAAAGGAAAGAGCATCATTTTCAATCTCCTCTGTAGTCTGCAAAATTACTTACTTTAGTCTATAACAATTTTGCCATTAGAAGATCTAAATTAGTAACCAGATATGGGAAATTATCTGAGCAGCACATATATTCAATCAGCAAGAGTGGTGGATTTGTAGTTAGAATACCTGAGTTCATGATAGAGTCTGAAGACAGATTGAAGCATACTTTTTTTCCTTTCTCTTTCTTTCCTTTTTTCTTTTATCTGTGTTTTCTTTGCAGCATGGCTAATATGGAAATATGTTTTGCATGACTGTACATGTATAACCTAATTGCTTGCTTGCTTGTCTTCTCAGGGAGGGGGAAGGGGAAGGATGGAGAATTTGGAACTCAAAATTTTAAAAGAGGAAAGTTAAAAGAAAAAGAGTACCTGAGCTCAAATCACTGGTTTCTACTACTATTTTGGTGAACTTGAACAGATTCCTTCACTTCGCTGGGTCTCAAAGGTCCTTTCCAGGTCTAAATCAAGGACCCTACGAAATTTAGTTTGGAACGTATCACATCACTGCAACCGAAAATGTGCAGTATTATCTCAGTTACTCGGTGTTCATGTTAACTGATGATGATAATAAACTCAGTGTTTTTTTTCTTTTACATAACTCCACATGCACAAACACATCTCCTGTCTCAGGGAGGGAGGAAGAAACGGAGGGAGACATAGAACCTGAACTCAAAACTTAAAAAAATATGTAAAAATTATTCTAACCTGTAACTGGGGAAAAAACAAAACACTATTAAAATTTACTATACTGGTTATGTGATCTTAACATCTTAGCTCCAGTCAATACTCTAAGGTTGTAAGTTATAGAGAATATGTCAAGATACATTGCTAAAACTCCATATAATAAAATCACAGGTACAGTTCTTACTGCTATTAATGTATGCTTTGATGTTCATCTTGTTTTGAGCTTAATTGTTTTGTTTTAAATTTAATATTTTATTTTTTAAATAACCACATGTACAAACATTTTTAATAATTTGCTTTTCAAAATGATGTTTAAATTCCTTCCCTCCCACCTCTCCTCCTGAGAACACAAGCAATTTGAGAGGTTATACATGCGTAGTCACACAAACCATGTTTTCATGTTAGTCATGTTGTGAAAGAAAACACAAATAAAAAAAACAAGAAAAATAAAAATAGTAAAGAAAAAGTATGCTTTGGTCTCCATTCAGAATCCATCAGTTCTTTCACTAGAGATGGACAGCATTTTTCATTGTAGCATTTTTCACTGTCTTAGATCATTATATTGCTGAGAAGAGCTAAGTCATTCACAGTGATCATCAAACAATATTGCTATTATTGTATACAACATTATACTAGTTCTGATCATTTTACTTTGCATCAGTTCATGTAAGTCTTTCCAGGTTTTTCTGAATGCATCCTCCTTATCATTTCTTATAGCATAATAGTATTCCATCACAATCATGTACAACAACTTGTTCAGCTATTCCCCATTTGATGGACATCCCCTCAATTTCCAATTCTTTGCTGACAGTGGTGTTTTTTTTTTTAAAGATATTTTTCAAAGTTCCCTGTATGCCTTATCTCATTGCCAGGAAGTAGTAATTGTTATATTAAATTTACTATTATGCAGATTGGGCAGATTGATCCTACTTTTTCTTCAAGCCTTGTATTCCTCCTCTTCCCACTCTCTTAGCTATAGACCTTGCCCCTTACTTTATTGAGAAAATTGAGACCACTGGATGTGAGCTCCCTTGCTTATTCTCTTGAATTCAAAACCCTTGATATCATCCCTTACTCTATCTTCCTTTCTTCCCATATTTGATAGTTATTTGGTCCTTTTCCTTGTGAAGGCCAAGTGCATTTACATGTACTCTTGAAACCATCCTCTCCCACTTTTTCTAGCAGGTCTCCCCACCTTGATCATTCTTTTCCCTCCTCTAATTTTTTTAAAAAATGTTTTACTACTGGCTCCTTCCCTGTTGTTTTCAAAGAATCCCTTCACCTCCAACCTTCATTAGACTATACAATTGCCAAAAGGTATCATCCTCTATCTCTCATCCCCTTTTTCAGATAAACTCTTAGAAAAACTACAGTTACTACACTCACTGTCTCTACTTCTTCTCTTCTCAATCTCCTCACTCACTTCTCAATCCTTTGCAATCTGTCTTCTGAACTCATCATTCAACTAAAGCTGCTTTCTCCAAAATTACTGATAATATTAATTTCCAAATCTTAACATCTTTTCTTAGTCCTTGGTTTTGTGTGTGTGGGGGTAGCAATTGGGGCCAAGTGAATTGCTCAGGGTCATACAAGTGTCTGAGGAGAGATTTGAACTCAGGTCCTCCTAACACCAGGGCCAGTGCTCTATCCACTGTGCCATCTACCTGCCCTAGTCCTCATTTTTTAAAATATCTCTGTTAAATGACACTGTTGACCACCTTCTCCTGGACACTCTCCTCTTTGGGTTTTTCTCAACATTATTCTTTCTTGGGTTTCCTCCTGCTTATATGACTACTACTTCTCTGCTTCTCTGTTTCCTCTGCTAGCTTGTCATCCGTGTGTGTGTGTGTGTGTGTGTGTGTGTGTGTGTACATGGCAGCTGGAGGGGAAACCCCTTCCTTTCCCTCTCTACATTTTCCCTCTAGGTGACCACATCAGCTAATATGGATTTAAAATATTATCTCTATGCAGATGACCCACAGATCTATAAATAGATCATAAGCACACATTGTTTCCTCTGATAGAACATAGGTTCCTTGAGAATAGAAAGTATTTCATTTTTTGTCTCTGTATCCCTCAGGCCTAACACAACAGCTGGCACATACAAAGTGCCTAATAAATGCTTGCTGAATGACTGATATTGTTCTTGGTTAACCAACCTTAATATTCCATTGTAATAAAGTGATTTTCCCCCTTTAGACTTTCCCCCTCTCAATCTAACTTTATCACATACTTATTTACATTCATGTACAAGCCACACAATTCTCAATGCAATGTAAAGAAGATAGAAATGGGAGAACAAGTACACAATTAAAATGATGTAAATGGAAAGACTGAAGAGTAGTTAAATGCAAATATGTGAACATCATATTTAGTTTAATTCATCCTAGATTAAATTACTATAAAATATTTGTTGATCCTATCAGAACAATTAACAAAATTATATTAGTAGTACCATTTGGAAATGAATTGAAAGTTTGGAATTTTTAAAATGAGTAATAAAAATAAATATTGAAATACTCTGAAGGCAAATTTTTAGCATTCCTACCTAGGATCAAATATACTACTTCGTAAACTGTGGGTTGCAACCCATGTTACAAAACAGTGATATAAGATTCTGTAATGTACGTAGTAATCACATTATTTGCAAAGCACTTTCAATATCAAGTGGAAATAAAATATGTTATAGTCTTATTGGAGAATTCTTTTATGCAAATTCCATTCAATAAGTATTTAGAAAGTGCCCACTATATACCCGGCACTGTGTTAGGGGCTAAGGATAAAAAGACAAAAATGAAAACATACCTGCTTTCAAGGAACTTACATTCTAATGCAAACACTATTAGTTTCACAGCAGGGAAATAGTGTAAATTAGTATTCAAAGCAATTTCAAACTCATTTGCATTCCATAGCCAGTATAAAAATATACAAATAGAGGAAGTAAACAAGCATTTATTAACATCCCAGTATGTAATAGGACTTCCGGGAGCCCAGATGGCAGAGTAAGCTATAAATCCCTGTAACTGTCCCATAACTACTAACAACCACAAAACCACCTCAAAACAAATCCGGGAACAGCAAAATCAGCAAAAAGACAGGGCAAAACAATTTTTTTTTTGCCCAAGAATCTTGGAAGATTGGTAAGAAACTTCTATCTCACTCAAGTAAAAGGAGAGTGCAGTCTAGGACGGGAAGAGTCCCAGCAAGCCAACAACAAGCCCCATCTCAGCAAACCAGTGGGAGATCCTGAGCCCCAGTGTGGTGGAGCAGGCGAATGCCAACACCAGGCCCCCCCACATGCCTCAGCATAGTCAAGGGAATGGGCAGACTCCAGCTCCAAGAACTGACATGTGCTTCAGCATAGTCCCAAGCAAAAAGGTAGGTGCAAACCATACTGGTGCCTAAGCAAAGAGGCAGCCCTGCCACATGCTTCAGTGTAGTTCAGGGCAAACAGGCAGCCTCCAGTGGACAGACCACCAACAGTGCTTCAGTGCAGCCTGGGGAAATGTAGAAACATCCCCCAGCATCAGAATATACCAGACATCATAACTAAGACCCTGGCTCAGCATCAGGTAAGCTGCCAGACCCCTACAGTCTCCAGAAGCACCAGCTACCCCTACTCCCACCCCCTCAGTGTAGCATCAGACACAAAGGTCACCCATGGGCCTCAGGGCAACATCGGTACAGCACCAGGTAAACAACCAATGCCAGCAGTCTCTGGCACAAAAAGCCTAAGACAGTGCCCCTTCCACCCAGGGAGCAAAGTTCAAATTTAAAAGAAGGGGAAAAGGTCCAAAAAGTGAGCAAAAAACAACAACAAAATAATATGAACACAGAGAGTTATTATGGTAACAGGGAAGATCAAGACACAAACTCAGAAAAGGACAACAGTGTCAAAACACCTATGGGCAACCCCCCCCCCCCCAAATAATAGGAAGTGGTCTCAAGCTCATAAAGAAATCATGGAAGAGCTCAAAACAGGCTTAAAAATCATATTAGAGAGGCAGAAGAAAAATTTGGAAAAGAAATGAGAGTGATGCAAGAGAATTATGGAAAATGAATCAATGGCTTGGAAAAAGAAAACAAACTCCTTAAAAAGAAGAATTGGCAAAATGGAAAAAGAGACACAAAAAATCCACTGAAGAAAATAACTCCTTAAAAAGTACAATTGGTAGGGGGCAGCTAGGTGGTTCAGTGAATAGAGCACCGGCCCTGGAGTCAGGAGGACCTGAGTTCAAATCCGACCTCAGACACCTAACACAAAAACTAGCTGTGTGACCTTGGGCAAGTCACTTAACCCCAATTGCCCTCCAAATAAAAAAAGCACAATTGGTCAAATGGAAGAGGAAGTACAAAAGCTAACTGAGGAAAGCAACTTCTTAAAAGTTAGAATTGGGCAAGTGGAAACTAATAACTCTATGAGACAGCAAGAAGCAATCAAACAAATTCAAAAGAATAAAAAAGTAGAAGAAAATTTAAAAAAATACTTCATGGGAAAAACAACTGACCAGGATAATAGATCCAGGAGAGACAATGTCAGAATCACTGGGCTACTTGAAAGCCATAATAAAAAGGAGGACTTGGACAGTATCTTTCAAGAAATTATCAAGAAAAACTGCCCTGATATCTTAGAACCAGAGGGAAAAATAGGCATTGAAAGAATCCACCAATCTCCTCAGGAAAGAAATCCAAAAATAAGAAATCCAAAGAACATTACAGCCAAATTACAGAACTATCAGGTCAAGGAAAAAAAACAAGTGGCCAGAAAGAAACAATTCGAATACCAGGGTGCCACAATCAGAATTACACAGGACTTAGCAGCAGCAATATTAAATGATAGGAGGTGATGGAACATGATATTTTGGAAGACAAAAGACCTAGGACTACAACCAAGAATCACCTACCCAGCAAAATCACACATAAAACTTCAAGGGAAAAATGGTAATTCAATGAAATAGAAGGATTTCAAGCTTTCATAAGGAAGAGACCAGAACTGAAGAAAAAAATTTGATCTCCAATATCAAGACCTAAGAGAAGCCTAGAAATGGAAAAGAAAACATAAAGGGATTCAATAGAACTTAACTGCTTACATTCCCACATGGGAAGATGATATTTGTAATTCTTAAAAATTGTACCACTAATAGGAGAGCTACAAGGAATATACATAGACAGAGGGTATGGGCATTAGGTGAATTTGAGGGAATAACAAAAAAAAATAATAAGGGATGAGAAAGAGAAGTACAATGGGTGCAGAAGGAGGGGAAGAGGTAGAATGGGGTAAGTTATTTCACATGAAGAGGCACAAAAATCTATTATGTTGGAGGGAAAGATGGGAAAGTGGGTAATGGGCATCACTTGAGCCTTACTCTCATCAATATTGGCTTAAAGAGGGAGTAATATGCGCAATCAGTTGGATATAGAAATCTATCATACCGGAAAAGAAAGTAGGAGGGGGAAAATTATGTAAAGGGAGGGGAGAGACTGGCAGAAGAAGGGGTAGGTCAGGGGAGATAGCAGACAGAAGCAAAATGCTGAGGTGGGAAATGGTGAAAGGAGAGCAAAGACAAACAGGAGGAAAAATAGGAAGAAAGGAAATACATGGCTAACAATTATAACTGTTAATGTGAATGGGATGAACTCTCCCATAAAATGGAAGCAGACAGCAGAGTGGATAAAAAACCAGAATCCTACAATATGTTGTTTACAAGAAACACACTTGATAGGGTGGCTAGGTGGCACAGTGAATAGAGCACTGGCCCTGGAGCCAGGAGGACCTGAGTTCAAATCCGGTCTCAGACACTTAATACTTACTAGCTGTGTGACCTTGGACAAGTCACTTAACCCCAATTGCCCTTTCTTCCCCACTCCAAAAAAAGAAAGAAAGAAACACACTTGAAGCAAAGAGACACACACAGAGTAAAGGTAAGGGGCCAGAGAAGAATCTATTATGCTTCAGCTGAAGTAAAAAAAAGCAGGGGTAGCAATCCTGATCTCAGACAAAACAAAAGCAAAAATAGACCTAATTAAAAGAGTTAAGGAAAGAAACTACATCTTGCTAAAAGGTACCATACACAATGAATTATTATCACTACTAAACATGTATGCACCAAATGGTATAGCATCTAAATTCTTAAAGAAGAAATTAAGTGAATTACAGGTTCACAACCAAACAAGAGATAAAAAGCATTATGAAATGTAAAACAGATAATTTTTATTATATTAAATTAAAAAGCTTTTGCACAAACAAAACCAATGCAACCAAGATTAAAAGGAAAGCAGAAAACTGGGAAATAATCTTTATAGCAAGTGTCTGATAAAGGCCTCATTTCTCAAATATATAGAGAACTGAGCCCAATTTATAAGAATATAAGCCATTCCCCAATCAATAGTCAAAAATATGAATAGGCAGTTTTCAGATGATGAAATCAAAGCCATCTATAGGCATATGAAGAAGTGCTCTAAATCACTACTGATAAGAGAAATACAGGGCAGGTAGGTGACGCAGTGAATAGGGCACCAGCCCTGGAATCAGGAAGATCTGAGTTCAAATCTGGTCTCAGACACTTGACACACTTACGAGCTGTGTGACCTTGGGCAAGTCACTTAACCCCAATTGCCTTGCTTTTCCCCTCCCCCCAAAAAAAGAAAAAAAAGAAAGAAAAAAAGAAAAATGCAAATTAAAACAACTCTGTGGTAATACCTCACACCTATCAATTGGCTAATATACCAAAAAAGGAAAATGATAAATGTTGGAGAGTGTGTGGGAAAATTGGGACACAAATGCATTGTTGGTGGAGTTCTGAACTGATCCAAACATTCTGGAGAGCAATTTGGAACTATAGGACTATAGACTATAGTCTATATATAGTACTATAAAATTGTGTATACCCTTTAACCTAGCAATACCCTTACTAGGTTTGTATCCCAAAGAGATCATAAAAAAGGGAAAAGGACCTACATGTACAAAAATATTTATAAGCAACCTTTTTCATGGTGGCAAAATATTGGAAATTGAAGGTATGCCCATCAATTGGGGAATGGCTGAACAAGCTGTGGTATTTGACTGTAATGGAATACTGTTGTGTAATACGAAATGATGAACACGCAGATTTCAGAAAAACCTGGAGAGACTTGTACAAACTGATGCCAAGTGATAAGCAGAACCAGGAAAACATTGTACACAGTATCAGCAACATTGTGTGATGATCATCTATGAATGATTCAGCTCTTTTCAGCGACACAATGACCCAAGACAAGTACAAAGGACTCATGAAGGAAAATGCTATCCATATTCAGTTAAAGAACTGATGGATTCTGAATGCAGATCAAAGCATATTTTTCCACTTATTTTATTCTTTTTGATGGTTTTTTCTTTGATTCTGTTACTTCTTTTACAACTATAACTAATATGGAAATATGTTTTACATGATAGCACATGTATAACCTATATCAAATTGCCATTTTAGGAAGAGGGGAGGGGAGGAGAGAAAGAGAAAAATTTGAAACTCAAAATCTTGTAAAAACGAATGCTAAAAATTTTCTTGACATGTAACTGAGGTAAAAAATAAAATACTATTTAAAAATTAGTTTAAAAAACACAAACAGCAGATCTGATAGTGTAATTTTAAAAATCAATATTCCTTCAATTTGAAAGACTTTATTAGTTTGAGATACTATATATGCACTGAATGTTGAGTCAAAACCAGAAAATAACAAAGGCACAAAACTTAGAAAGTACTTTTTTCAGAACAAAAGAAGTAAATTTGGCAGATAATCTTACCTGGAACTAGGCCTCGCTTTTACTCCTTCTTTGCCCATCCTTTTGCTTCTACTTTGCTTTCTGGTCTCTGACTGCCTCTCACTTGGCTGTCTTCTTTTCTCATGCTGTTTCTGTTGACTGGACACATCCCCTTCGACTCGTGACCCATCATCACTTTCCACTTGTAAAGCCGAGTTCTGCACCAGGCACTTGGAGGAATGAGAACAGTTAGGTTCCTGCTGGTCACAGTCTCTTTGTATAGGGATAGTTTCAGTTTTTAGTGTCTCTGAAGTGGATGCTGAATTAGCTGACTTATCAACATGATCCGTTTCTTTAGACTTGACCAGATTGTAAGAGGCATTTTTTATAACTTTTCCTGGAGCACATTTAGTCTTTAAGCTTTCTACATGATCCTCCCTGTTGTCCTCACAGCTACCACAACACACGCACGAGTTAATGAGACAATTGGTGGCAGCAATGCCAAGCTGATGGGATTCATTTTCCTCTTCATCAGCTCTCGAGCTGGGCACAGGAGCACAATTACCTGATACTTCTGGTGTAGTTACAGGCGAATCAGAAGAAGTAGGAGATTTAGGATTAAATATGACAGTTGCAGATATCTTCATTCCACCGGTCCGATGGGCTATTATTTCTGCTGTTTCTGCATCTTCAGCATTCACATCCCAGCCATTGAGATATAACTGTGTATCCAAACAAGTGCAAGAATTCTGGACGGAGAGCCCAATTTTCTGCATTTTGCTCTCTTCAATATTATTGTTATTGCTCAAATCGCTTTCTATCTCTTTTGTACGTAAACCATCTCCTGCTTCTCTATTCTCTACATTCTGAGCGTCCCTTTCCTTTGACAGATCCTGACAAGTGCTATTGACCCAAACCAAAGTTTCACTAGCTGACTCTGGCCTAGCAAGTGATTCTCCTGCTCCATCAAGGTCATCCATAAAAAAGACTCTGTCGTCTTCATCATTTAAATGTTCAAGATTTGACCTGCTTGGTGAGGCCTCTGCACTCGAGCTGCTTCTCAGGACAGCTCTATGTGCTGGAGACTGACATACACTGGGTGGAGAAAGGAGAGAGGACATTTCATCTCCTACCCTGTGAACCATCTGATTGAGTTGTTCCAATTCCTGTTCATCATATTGCATTGAACAGGCTAATTCAGCCTCTGTATTTTCTGCAGCGACAGAAAGCTGCTCAGGAGGGAAAGTCGCAGCTAAAGCGGGTGCAATGACAGAGGGCACTTCTGGATCTGCTCTGACAGAAAACTCCATATCTTGGGATATGCAAAGGTTCCGTTCAAGTGTGTGTAGTTCTTCTTCAGTCAATGTTTGCAGTAAATCTCTGCAAATTTCAAAAGGGAAATTAAGAATTAAATTTCTAGAAAAAATTCCTGTCATTTTGCTTAAAAACACATTTGAAAAACAAATTTCTACTACTAGTAGAAAATCAGGAAATTTAAAAAAAATCTATGCATTGTATTAAAATTTTCCCCAAAAGGTATTATACTTTTTCTTAGACATTTGATCTTATTTGATTCAATTTGGATATACTTTACATGAAAATCAAATATCAAATAACTCCTTGGAAAGACTTTCCTCAAATTAAAGAACAATTTCCTTTCACTTAAAAAAAGATTCTAAAAATCAGCTTGGAGAGTTGGTATTTAAATCATTTCCCTTTCTTTTTGAAGGTAACTAATCACTTCTGCATTTATTCTATTTGAAATAATACACAAGATTCTAATTTACTGTGATGCATAAGCAATGCTGTTTAAAGAATTAAAATGAGAAATACAATCATTTCAAGGTCTTAGGGAAGAGTACATTAAAATATTTTATTTAACTCATTTTCCCAATCCACAATTACTCTGCAGTGATCTGAATTCTGAATGCTGAAACTAGGCAACTTGAGTAAATTCTGAAATGTAACAAAACCATAATATATTGTGTAGATCTATTACTTTGCAGTACTGCAATGATTTTAAGAAACGTTATCTTGACAAGAAGATGATAGGTCAACATGGCAATTTCTTTTGCACACTATTCCTTATTTTATCTCTAGTTTTTGCTTTCCTACTGACTAGGAATTATCTTCTGAACATTATTCCATCAGGGAGGCAAGAGAATGGCAATGATAGTCAACATTTTCACCAGTTAAGGTACATTTTAAGTTTTATGGTTATTTACACCATAAGTGTCAAAACAGGAAGCCAGACAGCATTATATGGCCCATGACAGTCTCAGGTATGTTGAAACCAGACTGAAATATAATTGGGAAATACTTAACAAAATTTAAAAAATGATAAAACATAGATAATGTTAATATATTATTTTCTAAGTCAATAAGTGGCCTGTAGGGATCCTTCTACATGCTTTTGTAGCCCTTGTTTCTATTCGAATTTGACATCATGGGGCTAAACCACTTGACTTTAATATTTGATAATAAGGTCAAATAATTTTTTGTTAAATAGTACCAGTAACAATATATACAATGAGACTCTGGGGTGGAGCTGGAGAGAACTAAAAATTGGTAACTGATTAATCAATCAGTATGATATAGCTTAACAGAGACTGACCTATATTACTGGGGCTTCTCCAAAGGTCTGGCTCCCCTGCATGAGTTACTGAAGAGTGGTAACTGTTATATGGAAGTTATATGGAAATGTATAAATCAAGTGAACTAAAATAGATTTTATATTGATGTGTCAACAGTAATTCTAATATCAAATTAAAATTGTTTTATGTTAAGCAGGAATGACACTGGAATGAAAAATTATGAATGAACAGTTGAAAGATCTATGAAGGAACTCGGTATATTTTTATATGATGATGGGTCAGAGATCAAATAAGGCAGTCAAAGAAAAACACAACATAAAAACAACTTGAACAATGAGGCTTATTTATATCCTGTTAGACCAGAGGTATAGGACTTATGGAGGCATTCCATCAAAATGTTTCTCTGTCACTGTTAGGACTGGGTCCCATGCATGAGTCCCCAAATATAGTAACTATGGATTTTGTACAAATATACAAATATGTAAGTGCAAGTGGACAAATTAATTAGGATAAGTGAAACTTTGTAAATAACCTTTGAATATCTGAACCCACATATATTAGTGGCACAGTTCATTGGACAGATGGGTGAGGTAAGTCAGTATACTTTGGAGAAAAATATGCAAAGAAGCAATAGAGAGCTGATTCTATCTGGCTAACTTAGAGTGAAACACTCTCAAGAGGAGGCCTGTACCAAGGTGATTTGATTCAAGACAACATTTATTGAGAACCTACAATGTAACACCCAGGACCTTGTACTATGTGGTAGGACTATATAAGGAGGAGTCTAAGAACTTATCTGGTATGTAAATACATACACAAAGAATTGTATAACAAACTAGGCAAGAAGTATAAAAGAGAAGTCCACATAAAGCGTTATGAGAAACTTTAAGGATGAAAGATCACTTCTATTTAGGGAAGGCTTCATGGGAGAAATGAGACTTGGATTGGGCCTTGAAACAAAGAAATCATTTCAGGCAGATACTTGTGAGCATTTTGTTGTTGTTATTCAGTCATGTCCACCTCTTTGTGACCCCATTTGGAGTTTTCTTGGCAAAGATGCTGGAGAGGTTTGCCATTTCTTTCTCTACTTCTTTTTTAAAGATGAGGAAACTGAGGCAAACTGGGTTAAGTGACTTGCCCAGAGTCACACAGATAGTGTCTGTGGCTGGATTTGAACTCAGGAAGATGAGTCTTCTTGACTTCAGGTCTGGTGCTCTATGCACTTTACCATCTGGTTGCCCCTGTGTGGGCTTAGGGATAGAGTAAAAAGGTCCATGACATGTATGGGGCACAGGCTGAGCAAAGCATGTTGAGGGGAGAAGGCAAGATGAGAATGAGTAGCAGTGAACCGACTAGCTTGGTTTGACCTAGGGTGATGGAAGTAAAAATGGACAAATTGATAGGACTCAGCCACTAGGCAGGCTCCATAAAATGAAAGCCTTGGATAACCTACTAGTAGCTCTTTCTTTTAAAAAGGAGGTGGCACAGTGAATAAAGCACCAGCCCTCGAGTCAGGAGGACCTGAGTTCAAATCTGACCTGAAACACTTAACACACACACAAAAATTAGCCATGTGACGTTGGGCAAGTCACTTAACCCCAATCCCCCTACCTTCCCGCCTCCAAAAAACAAAAAAAATTTTAAAATCATAAAAAATAGAATAAAAAAGAAAAGGCCAAGTTGATAGAATTCTCAAACCCCTATGAGAGTGGAAATAGCATAGATTCTCCCTTACTAAGTGGTAGCCCAAAGACTAGCACTTAATTATTACAGATGTTTCATGTGTATGGCTTTTACCTCTAAAACCTGCTTCTTATGAGTAGAATCCATGCACAACTCAATTTTTGTGTCCTCCATAGTACCTAACACAGCGCTAGGCTAGGAACTCAATAAATATCTGTAGACTACATTAGTTCTAGACAGTGACTGCTCCAGAACAAAGGCATTTTGATCCTAGAGGTAACACAGCAATCTTATGAATAAAGGCTATAATATTGGAGACCATCTAATCCAATATTCTCATTTTACAGATAAAGGAAACTGAGGTCCAGATAAATACAATCACCTGTCCAAAGTTGCAACGTTAGTAAACAGCAGGGGGGAATATGAACTCAGTATCTCTGACCACAAATTCAGCACCTTTTCCTGTACATCAAACTGCCTCTCTAGTACCCAATGCCATTTCATGAATTTTAAGGGATGAACTAAACACACTATTTCTTACAATGAATCATTTGGTTTCTTAGAAATTAACTCATTCCTTTTTAATTCCTCAGAGATAGTTTAGTTGTAAATTAAAGAAAGACCCCAAAGTAAATGGCATACACTAGCAGCATGACTGTTAATAATATAAATTACTCATATTTGATAAAATTAATTATTTTTAATTTTTGCAATTACTCACACTAAATAAAAATATAAGACATTCAGTCCTTTCCCATTTAACAACTTTTATGGTACTGAAATTTCCATACAGAAAACAATATTTTTATAGGTTACACTTCACATACGACTAGGTCCTTCACTCTGTCCCCCCCATGCTCTTTTTTCACATGTCTGTTCATTCAGACATTAATTTCCTAAAATGGGCACAATCTTTTCTAATGTTATTCTTACTATGTTACATTCAGAAATGTCACCAAAGTTATTACTAACATTTTTAAAAATGCTGTATGTAAGTCTTCTGACACTCTGATTACTGGAGATAATAAAAGATAAATGAATATAAATAATCCATTTGTAGATTTCCAAGATCACTTGATGAAAAAATTCTCACCATTTTCATATGTATAATACTGCTTAAACTGTGGTACTGAAAAGTAGTGAATAGACTTACACTGCTTTGTTAGTGAATTTAGAGCTAATGATTAATATAGGAAATTAATAATTTTTAACGAAGAGACAGAGTCTATAAAAATAATCATGGTATGACTACAAGGGAGAGGACTACTCAAGAAACTGTATTATACAACAGTATATAAAAATTAAATTTGTTCATAAAATCTAGTTTTCCATCTTCTCATGATAAAAAGGTCTTATATATACATACATATACACATATACATACTTACATACATATATCTCCATGCTAAATTGTAGCCTTTTGGGGACAATGGGGAGGAAGGGGGAAAATCAAGTAAAAAGTATACAGCAGAGGACAAAATAAAACATACAAGGAAGCAAAGGCAGCTTTGAAAATAATGTGCAGTTTAATATACAGGTTTTCTTGAAATGGACATTTATTGCTTTATACTGAATCCTCTTATGTTCTGTGTATGGGCAATTTTTTTCTTTCCTTATTTTGTATTTTAAGCTTAAAATAAATTCAAATACAATAAAAAAGAATGAGAAAAATAAATTAAAAATAAATTTGCAAAAACTGATTTAACTAAGGATATTATATAACAGCAGAATTCAACTAAATTCAAACCCAATAGTTATAAAGCAGCTACCATGTACCAGCTAGGGGCAGAGCTAGAATGGGAGCCAGGCCTCCTCACTCCCCAGTTTCATGTAGTGATGATGGATGATAATGATGACAGCTAGTATTTATATGACATCTTTTTGATCCTCACAACTCTGGGAGGTAGGTGCTATTATTATTCCCATTTTAGAGTTGGTGAAACTAAAGCAAAAAAAGTTAAGTGACTTGCCCAAGGTCATACAGCTACTAAGTGTACTGAGGTGAGATGTGAACTTGGGTCTTAGAATTAGAAAGCATTTCACATGCAGATCTCAACTATCCTGCGATGGAAGCAGCAATAAATAATAAGTACTGGATTTAGGAAAAGGGGAATAGGATTTCCAAGATATGTCACCAACAGACTAGCTGAGTAGACATTTTCCTCAGTCCCCACTAACTCAAAATCGTTAACAAATTCAATCAGCATTGCTTTTCCACAAGGTTTTGTGCTCTGGCAGGGAAACACTAGCTACCCATAAGGCATCTGTCTGGGATCCACACAAAGATTCTACTCTTGCTGGAGAAACACCATTCTTGGAATTTTCCCCACCCTGTTGCAACAATCTAGAAGATACTGATTTTGTCCAGTCACTCTCATTATGTGAAATAATTTCCCCCAACCTTCCTTTCCCTCTCCCACCCCAGTATATGCCTCTTCTTCTTTCTTTCCATTCTTCTCTTAAATAGAATCCAAAAGAGAACCCATCCCCCCTAAAAGAACCACTTCTATGTTTTGCCTAATTAGACTCTCTCTACAAGACTTGATGATAGGGTTCAGAGGGGACACATGTAGCATGTGCCCATATTTGAATGAAAACAGTTTATTCTTGTTGAGTCCATGATCATCATTCATTCATCTTTTTGTGTTTTTCTTAACTCCTCTGTTGGAATTTCAAAGTTTCTATGCTGCTCTGGTCTTTTCATCAAGAATATTTGGAAGTCCTCTATTTCAATAAAGGTCCACTCTTCCACCTGTAGCATTATAATCAATTTTGTGGGATAAGTTATCCTTGGTGGTAAGTATACTGTATGTCCTTTGCTTTTGGAATACTGTATTTCAAATTCCCCACTTTATAATGGTAGCTGCTAAATCATGTGTGATCTTGACTGTGGCTCCTTGGTACTTTGATTCTTTCTTTCTGGTTGCTTACAATATTATTTTTCTTTGGCCTGGAAGCTCTTGATTTTGTCCATGATGTTCCTGGGAATTTTTATTTTGGGGTTTCTTTCAGGAGGTTATTGATGGGTTCTTTCTATTTCCACTTTGCCCTCTGGGTCTAAGAGATCTGATAAATTTTAAGATATCTTGAAATATGGTATCTACACTCTTTTTTTTGGTCATGGTGTTTATTTATTTATTTATTTTTTGCTTTTTGGAGGACAGTTGTGTTTAAGTGATTTGCCCAAGGTCACATGGCTAGGTTTTTTGTTTGTGTGTGTTAAGTGTCTGAGGCCAGATCTAAAACTCAAGTCCTCCTGACTCCAGGGCCAGCACTCTATTCACTGTGCCACCTAGCCACCCTGGTCATGGTGTTTAGATAGATGGATGATTATTTTTTTTTCTCCTTGATCTGTTTTCCAGGTCAGTTGTTTTTGCTAAAAAATATCTCACATTTTCTTCTTTTTTTTTTTTGTCTTTAGACTTTGTTCTAATCTTTCTTTCTTTTTTCTTTTTCTTTTCTTTCTTTTTTTTAATGCAATTGAGGTTAAGTAACTTGCCCAAGGTTACACGGCCAGCTATTTTGTGTGGGTGTTAAGTATCTAAGGCCAGAACTGATCCCAGGTCCTCCCAACTCTGGGGCCAGCGCTCTCACTCACTGAGCTACCTAGCTGCCCCTGTTCTAATATTTCTTGTTGTTTCATGGAATCACTGGTTTCTATCTGGTCCATTCTAATTTTCATGGAGTTGTTGTTTGGGCAAAGTTTTATACCTCTTGTGCCAAGTTGTTAATTCCCTTTCCAATTCTTTCTTCCCAAATTCTCACTTATTATTCATTTTTTTCTCAAGCACTTTAATTTCATGGATAAAAAAAACATTTTTAAACTAAATTTTAAAAATTCTTTTAAAAAGACCTCTTGATTCTTCTCTTCTGGGAATTCTAGCTGAATTTGCTGTGCCTAAGCTATGGTTTTCTCAGAGGCAATGCTTACAGATACTTTGGAGTCATTCTCTTTTTCTGGATTTGCATTTTAAGTTTCCCTATCACCATAATGGAATGGGCAGATGGGAACAATTTGTTCCAAGGGTCAGAAAGGCAGCTGAAGCAGGTGCTGTGGAGTCTATAGAGTTTGGTCAGACATTGAAGACACTAAGGTCATCTACTGCATCTGGGGCCATCATCAGTCATCTCGACTTCTGTCTTGACACTGAACTTCAATGAAACAACAACAAGCCTCATAATACCTCTTTATAATAAGATTCTTTTTTTGTTTGCTCATTCTTCTGACCTGCTTCCTGACTTTGGACTTGAGAGCAGGACTCTGCTACACTTCTGGATGGAAGTTCTGGGTTGGGTCTGTTGTTTCTTCCTTGGAGCATTAAGTTTTATGTTATTCCAGGATCTCAAGGGGAGGTTGGGGACCTACAGACTTTTAGGACTCTCAAAATGTGATTGCTGCCCCTGGTCTGATCTTTGCAATTTCCTATGAGGGATTTCAATCTGAACAACAAAAGAATGCTACTAGACTCAGCCCCTCAGCCAGCTAGAAAGCTTTGTTAGTTCAGAGTAACAAAATTATAGGCTTCCCTATGGTCCAGGATTCCTACCTTGGTTATTCTTCTGCAGGCTAGATGCTGGAACCCTGTGCTCCTGCTCCTGTTTGCTTCTGAACTTCTTATTTTCTTGGTACATAGCCCAAGGCCTCCATACCCAGTAATACCACTCCCTGGCATTGACCCCATTCTCAATCTGTCTATAACTTGGAACTGGATAGTGGATCACAAAGTTGCCAGTTGGCCCCTTACTCCTCTATGCTGATTCGGGCTAGCCAGATGACTTACTGTGACTTTTTCTGGATTGTTCCAACAGGATTCAGTCTGGTGAATTTTCTAGGTCTGTTTGGTAGAGTTTTGTGGAGGAGAGCTCCACTGTACTGCTTTCTGCTACTCTGCCACCTTGGTCCTGCCTCTTGTACACACAATACTTTTAAGTTTAAGCTGCATTTATAAACACTTTAAGTCCAGATGATCGACAAAACAATAATTCAAGCCCTGATTTGTAGGGAATGATTAGAGGTAAAGCTGTCACCAGCACACCTCTGCCCATGACCTATTCTTCTACCCACCTCAACTAGAAGGTCATACCCTTGATCTTACCATCATCTACAAATATTCCACTTCCATGTTCATGATCTCTGAAATTCCCTTATCTGAACATTATCTGTTCTTTTCCACATCTCCCTCTGTCTTTACCATGACCTCCAATCTTCTTACCATCAGTTCATTGCCAAGCTATCACCTTTGCATTTAGTTATATTCTTCTCCCTTCCCAATCTTGACCCCTTGTTCCAATTTACACTGTCTTCTTCTTTCAAGTCCCTTGTGCCCTTATGTATTTTATTGCTGATTTTGCCTGGTCAAGTCTCAACTTTGGGTCCCTCTCACAATCTACTGCCTTTAGTCTTATTCTTAAACTGCTGAATGAAGCTGGATAAAATCAGGATTTATTAGGTCCTCTACAAATTTAGGTTACATTATCTCAAGTGGGCCTTCATGGTGACAAGTCAATCCTTTTACACTTCTCTAACAGAGTCACTATCCCACTTACCACACTACCTTTTCCAAATCTTACTCTCCTCCCTCAAACTCTCCTTAACTCCCCTTCCCTCTAAGTTGAAAACTTTGTTTCATATCTCACAGGAAAAATGAAGTTTTATCTATCTATATATCCACATATATGTATATATACATGTATGTATATGCATGTATGAACAAATAAGTACATGTGTAAATAATTTCAAACAACACAAAAGAAATGTAGAAAGATAATATTTGTTGATCCAGAAATGTAATTCATGAAGTAACTGCTACGAAGCAGGTTTTTTTAAGAATCTGTGACATTCGTTTGGTACACGGTGTGTACAACCTTATGCTGTTATTGTGTCTATGTTGTATCTCCCCAACCTAAGAGCAAGTATCTTGTCTCATGACTCTTTATAGCTTCTGCACCAAATACAAAGTTCTACATATGGTAAGTGCTTAATCAATACTTGTTGTGGCTGCTAATAGTGAAAGCAGTCTTATTCATCTAAATATGAAAACCAAAAAAAGCTAGAGACAAAGTTTGGCATATGGCAAGATTGGGAAGATGATAAATTTTCTTGAAAAAAACTAAGAGTAAGGAGTTAGAATTAAGATTACAGGCACAGGATCAGGAAGACATATAATTGAAAGATGAAAAAAATTATAAAATATAAATAACTGATTTTATAGGTAGAAGTAATTTTACTTAACCAACACCTACATGACACATATTACATTTTTATATTCAAAAGCCAAAGGAATAAAAAACAAATAGTCTCTGTCCAGTTAAAGAATTCTTTGCATGATAAATGTGTTCTAATAACACAGTATTTCAGTATGTGCTCTTGGGGAAAACTAGTAGAAGGAATTTGCTTAAAAAGGCACATTGAACTTAATTTTAACATAGAAGATAAAGTAATATGCCTGAAAAATATGTCTCTGGTTATCCTAACAGATAGCGGAGTAATAAATGAACTTTACAAACATTAAAAACCACAGCTAAAAAAAGAACAGTCACACCAAGAACATTCTACTGTTTTATGTGGTCCCTAAGTCTAAAATTAAATGAAAATAAATGCTTTCTTTAGGAAGAATCTAGAGGAGCTGGTTGTAGCAATACCAAATATTATGACCAAAATATGAAATGGTTTCTATTTTAACATTTATTAATTCATTAAACCAATATAGTAAGTTATCTACTCTATTCCAGACAACGCACTAGCATGCAAAGGGAACCCCCCCCCACACACACACAAAAACCTCTGTTTCTGCCTTCAAGAAACTGACATTCTATGGGGGAGGAGGAAAGGGACAGAAACATATGTTCAGAAAATTAAATACATACAAAATACAAAGCAATTTCAGCAGGAAAGGCATTAGCAACCATGGGGATCACAACTGGCTTCCCAAAGGAGGTGGCACTTGGGCAGAAGTTTGAAAGAGGTTAGGGATGAATAAATGATGCAGAGGTAAGAGGGGAGTGATTGTAAGCATACAGAAATAAAGAAAATGGAATGCTACATACAGGGATCAGCAAGCTGACCATTGTAGAAGGAAAAGACAATTCATGAAATAGGAATAATATTCTTATACAAGCCTGGAAAAGGAGGCTGGATTCAGAAAGAGGATTAAGACAAATGGTTAGACATGCTATAGTAATGTCAGGAAGAAAAAGACCAACTAAGAGTTTATGGTAATAATCAAGCTGAAGTGATAGAGAACCTAAACTAAGATGTCAGGTATGTCAAGGAGAGAAGGGGATAGTTATGAGAGATAAAGGTGGAATCAAAAGGACTGATTGGATAAGATTGTCAACTGAATAGGGAGTCAATTCTGAATCAGTTGTCTACGTCTACTCATACTCCTGATTTGTTGAAGACCGTTTTTACAAATTTAGCATTAAATCAGAAGAATTAAAAAGAAGTCATCATAAGTAATTGAGGCAAAGCCAACCTAACCCACTTAAAATTTGCTGTTGACACTGAAAAATCAGAAATAGATAGAATGGATATTGACACAAATTATCAAACTTTCTTAAGGAAGTTCACTGACATACATCAATTGTCACATCGAAGAAAAGCCAATTGTAGTTACAAAACACTTGCCCTCCTTGTCAAGTACAAGGGGAACTCTCTTTTAGAGTACCACCTCACCAACAAAATCTTACAAAGGATAGCTAAAGATTATGAGCAGCACTATCATAAAACAGAAGTGAAGGGAAAAACATATTTGCAAAAGCTTGGCAAGATGACTTTATATGTATAATTGATATCATATTGCTTGCCTTCTCAATGGGTGGGGGAGAGGCAGAAGGGAGGGAGAGAATTTGGACCTTAAACTTTTTAAAATGAATGCTATAAATAAAACTTAAAAGCTTGAAAAGATGCTTAGTTAAGCAAAGTGACCCTAAAGACATCTAAGGATGGAATGGGAAGGGCAACAAACAGATGAAAAATGAAAAAGATCTGTAAATGTTGGCCATTATACACAGAGGAAAGCTGTGTTGGTGATAACTCAATTTTGAGAATATGAATTCTCAAAGTACATGAAAGAAGGGTGAATACCAAAGGCTTCTAAAAAATCTCAGGCATCACTATCACACACAAAAAACTGAACAAAAGAATATCAGCAACTACTTACCCATATGTCCATTTTCCCATTTCTACAAAAAATTTGGCCATAATCTATATGTGTATCAACCAATCCTTAATGAAAGTATGTAAAAGGAATATATAGGCTTTTGTCAACATTGTTCTGTAGCTGACCACATTTTTATAGTCACACAAATGACAGAAGTATACAGCAAATACAGCAATATCTTAAAGTGCTTGTCTTTGTTGCTTATAAAAACCCAAAGCATTTGGATTAGTAGAGCAAAATATTGTCTTAAAGGCTCTCCTCCAGCAAGGTATACATTTGTAAAATTTATGATTTCTCAAAAAATATATAACAGAGGTAATTTTGATAATTAATTATTATCTCTGATTATTAATATCACGTGAAACTTAAAACAGAAAAACAAATGCCTGTCAAGTGTGTTTGCCACTATCATGGAAGATAATCAACCCTGAATCAAAGTAAAGAGGGATTCTCTATACAGGGTGAGACCCTTGATATGTTCCTATTTGTAGATGGTACCCCGAACACTGAAGAGTTTCCTAGAGATCTATAATCATTAAAAGATTTGGCCTAAGTATCTCTTTTCAAAGATGCAATGCAAGAAAATTATTTAAAAAGAGAGAGAGAGTTTGGTAAAAGAGACACCAAAAATACTGAAGAAAATAATTCCTAAAAAAGCAGATTAGGTCAAATGGAAAAAGAGATAAAGACCCTCATTAAAGAAAACAATTCTTTAAAGTGGAAGCTAATGACTCTATGAGTCATCAAGAAACAATAAAACAAAAGAAAAAAATAGAAAATGTGAAATATCTCATCAGAAAAACAACTGACAAAAAAAAAAAACCCAACAACTGACCCGGAAAATAGATTGAGGAGAGATAATTTAAGAATTATTGGACTACCAGAAAGCCACGATAAAAAAGAGCTTAAATATCATATTTCAAGAATTATAAAGGAAAACTACCCATATATTTTAGAAACAGAGAGCAAAATAGATATTGAAAGAATCCACTGATCACTTCCTAAAAGAGATCCACAAAATGAAAATGCCCAGGAAGCTTGAAAAGACTGAAAGCAGTCGGAAAGAAATCATTCACATGTTATGGAACCATAATCAGGATCACATAAGTTTCAGCAGCTACCATAATAAAAGAGCAGACAGTTTGGAATGTGATATTCCAGAATGAAAAGGAGCTTTGATGACAACCAAGAAAAATCCATCCAGCAAAATGGAGTATAATTCTTCAAGGAAAGAAAAATAGACATTTAATGAAATAGGGGTCTTTCAAGCATTCTTGATGAAAAGACCAGAGATGAATAGAAAATGTGATATTAAAACATAAGACTTAGGAGAAGCATAAAAAGATAAACATAAAAGAGGAAATCATAAGGGAATTAATGAGGTTAAACTATTTAATTCATATATGAGATGATGCAAGTAACTCCTAAGAACTTTATCGTTATTAGGGTAACTAAAAGTAGTCTACATAAATATAGATGTGAGTCAATTATATTTGGATGACCTCAAAAATGGAAGGGTGAGAGAAAGAGATGAAGGGAGAAGGGAGAAAAAAAAGAAGAAGAATGGGGAAAATCATCTCATATAGAAGAAGTTGACAAGAAAGAGTATTTACAGTAGAGGAGAAAATGGGGGGAGGTGTCAGACAACACTTGAACTCTCATCACTGATGCAAAGAATAAACACACACACACACACACACACTCAACTGGATATAGAAATCTGTCTTAACCAGCAGGGAAGTAAGAGGTGAAGGAGATAAAAGAAAGGTGGGGGTGAGAAAGAGTGCAGAATTAGGGAGGTAGTAGTCAGAAACAAAACAAACTTGAGGAAGGACAGAGTAAAAAAAAGAGACAAGAATGAATGAAAGAAAAGAAAATGGAGGGAAATACACAGTTAATAATAACTATGAATATGAATGGGATGAACTCACCTATTAGACAGAAGCAGATAACAGAATGGATTAGAAACCAGAATCCAAAAATATTGTTGTTTACAAGAAACACACTTGAAACAGAAAGATACAGAGTTAAAATAAGGGGCTGGAATATAATATATGATGCTTCAGCTGAAGTTAAAAAGTCAGTGGTGGCAATCATGAACTCAGACAAAGCAAAAGAAAAAAAACAGACCTAATTAAAAGAGATCATCAGGAAAACTACACTTTGCTAGAAAGTACTCTAGGCAATGAAGTAATATCAATACTCAACATATATGCAGCAAATGGCAGAGTATCCAAATTCTTAAAGAGAAAGTTAGTTAAGTTATAGCAGGAAATAGACAGTAAAACTCTACAAATGAGGGACCTCAATTTACCACTCTTGGAACTAGATAAATCTAGTCATAAAACAAATAACTAAGAAGTTAAAGAGATGAAAAGAATTTTAGAAAAGTTAAATATGATAGCTGTCTGAATAAAACTTAATGGGAATAGAAAAGAATATATGCATGGCACCTTACACAAATTACCATGTATTACTGGGGCATAAAACCTCACAAACAAATGTAGAAAAGTAAAAATATTAAATGTACCCTTTTCAGACCACAATGCAAAAAAAAAATTACATTCAACAAAGGGCTTTGGAATAATATATTTTAAAAAATTAATTGAAAACTAAATAATCTAGTCATAAAGAATGAGTAGGTCAAAGAACAAATCATAGAAACAATCAATAATTTCATTAAAGATGATGATGAAACAAAAATATCAAATTTTGTGGGATGTAGCCAAAGCAATAATCATAGGAAAATTCATATCTTTAAATGTATACATCAATTCAAGAGAGAAAGGAGAATTCAATGAGATTATGCAACTAAAAAAAAACTTTAAAAAGAACAAATTTAAAATCCCCAATTAAACACCAAAAGAGAAATCCTGAAAATCAAAAGGAATATTAATAACACTACAAGTAAAAAATCACTGAACTAATAAAACTAGGAACTGACTTTATGGGGAAGACAGGATAATAAAATAGGTAAGCCATTGGTTATTTTTTTTAAAAGAAGAAAAACAAATTACCAGCAACAAAAATGAAAAGGTGACTGCACCACTAATGAAGATTAAATCAAACCAATAATTAGAAGCTATTTTGCCCAATTATATGCCCCAAAAGCTAGTAATCTCAATTTCAGTGAAATGGAGGAATATTTACAAAAATATGAATTGCCCAGATTTAACAGAAGTGGAAATAGTATACTTAAATAATTCTACCTTAGAAAAAGAAAGTGAACAAGCCATCAATGAACTCCCTAAGAAAAATCCCCATGTCCAGGTGAATTTTACAAATGAATTCTACCAAACATTTAAAGAACAATTAATTCCAATACTATATAAACTTTTTGAAAAAAATAGACAAAAAGGGAGTCCTACTAAAATCCTTCAGTGATACAAATATGGTTTTGCTTCCTAAACCAGGGAGAGCAAAAACAAAGAAAACTATAGTCCAATTTCCCTAATGAATGCTGATGGGGAAAAAAATTAAATAAAATGTTAACAAAGGCAATATAGTGCTGCTATATAGCTGCAAATCACAGAAAGACACAATAAAACATTATAGTTGAACATCATTAGAAGGGCTATGGAGAGGTATATGTTGGGAGTGTGAAAAGGCAATGAATATCTATGAAAAATACAAGAAAAGTAAGATAATAGATGTCTAAACATAGAGCTATGTGATTAGGGAAAATATGAGACGATCATGTAGAAAGAGTGAAGAATAACTATTGGACAGTATGGATTTGCAATGTAATATCAAGAGAGAAAGGTACAAAGAATCTCAACAGGTACTTGAAGGAACTAAAAAAAAGTATTATCATGCACCTGTGGATTAAAATTAATTAACAGAAATAGTAATTAAGCAAATATAGTTATTTGTATTGATTTTTAATGTCATTTCAATGAAAATTTGTTAATAATGAAAAAGAGAGATCTAGAGGAAAGTCCTTAGAATACTAGGTGGAACTCCAGAAGATTTTTAAGAAGATATGAACAAGGACTGCAGCCTTCACTGGAGGGTATACCCATATTGATGAAACCACAGATCTATCCAAACACTGACATAACAACAGGTTATTCAGTCACCAGAGATTATCTCACTTTGGCATTATTGCCCTCAGCAGATATATCTTTCTTCACATTATAATTATACCAAATACATATCAACAAATATTATCACTATTATCTTTCTGCAGAACAGAGACTTTATAGTAAGACAAAACTTATGGAACACTACTGTGCTGTAAGAAAGTATGAGCAGGTTGATTTTTAAAAAAACAGAGAAAGACTTATATGAAATAATGAAGAGTGAAACTAGCAGAACCAAGAGAACATTGAATACAGTAACAACAATATTGTTCCTGGCTAAGTTGTTCTGAGTAACATGAATATTCAAGTCAACTACAAAGAACTTTCAAGAGCAGATGCTATCCACCTCCAGAGAGATATGTGGACGCATAGATTGTAGGATTTCACAAAAATATCTGTATCAAATGTTGACCTTCTCTAGTACAGAGTTGGGAAGGACAGAGACAGGGAGACAGCTTAGAACTCAAAATCTAACCAAAAAAGTAAAATAAACATTTTTTAAAAGGAAAAAACTTAAGAGAACATTTAGTCCAGCTCTTCATTTTATAGATGACTAAACTGAGACCCAGAAAGGCGAAGTGCCATACCCAATTTCAAAGTGGTAGTGAATTCTGGTCCTTTAACTACAAGCCCAGTACTCTTTTTTTACCATACCAAGGTTGTGTCTTAAATTAATGATTTTTTAAAAGTTAATTTCTTAAGCTAGGGGATGCCCTCATTAAAAATTAAAAACTTAAGGGCAAAAGTGATTAAAAGTCACGGAAAGATTAATTTAGTGTAGAATTAATCTAATAAAATTTCTTAGAAGTGAGTTTAGTTTAAGGATATGATACAGGTGAACTGATGGATTAGAAATTAAAAGTTACAATAGAACGTATAAGTTGTATATTTAAAGAAAAGAAGGAACATGGTTACTTCCATAATAATTTTCTAGGATAGCATGAGACATATTCTTTGTAGTTTGTGACCCAGACCTTTATATTTCTTTATACTGCAACTTTTCAAATGAATTTAATGGAAAATTACCAGGTTGACCTGAAGATGGGGGGAAGAGGTCTCTTCATGATAAGGTGCTAAGCTCTAAACACAGGAAAACACAATTTGTGCCATGAGATGCTGAACTGGAGCTGGGAAGACAGAGATCTTCTGGCCAATCGCTCCAAACCTCAGCTTATTTTCAGAATCACAGCAATGCTTCTATTTAAAACACAGACTTTGGTGACTTTGTTGCCTTTACAGACTGAGTTGCTAAGTCTGTTTAAAGATTTAAATAGGTGTAAAGTCATCTATTAAGGTTTCAAAGCCACAGAGAAAGGCAGCAGTTTGCCAAACTCAAAAGGAGAGATGAAGAAACTGTATTCACCTATTGTTTCATCCTAACATTTCTTTGGTTGGCTATCCTTTATAGGAAGCTTCTTTTCACACATTTCCTTATCAGTAAAATTGTTACTATAGCTCTCCTTGTGTAAAAGTATTACTGGACTGGAAGCTGCTTGTCAGAGACTGCTCCTGAAGGATGCTTCAAAGAATGACCCAGGAAGAGGAATTGGCAAGATGGTGTTACCAGCATCAACATACTAGCTATAGAGTAGGCTCTGTTAGAAGTTCCTTGCCTCACAGAAGAGATGCTAAGGACAAGCTGAAATCTAAGGTGAAGGAGAGAAGGGAAAACAAAACCAGAATCCTGTCCAAGAGGACAATACTTCTGTCTTGGAAATTAGAGAGCCTTCTTTGGTGCTAAGAGAAGTTCAACATTTTTCTCTCTGTGTTGTTTGTGGATTCAGAAATTAGAGGAGAATTACAGCCCAAAGAAGCAAACTTACTCAGTTTCACAGAGGAAGCACTGAAGTTTCCTGACCACAACTCCAGAGCTTTCTTCATCATACCAAAGTTGTTTCTTAAATTCTTGATTTTTTAAAAGTTAATTTCTCAAGCTAAGGAATGCTCTTACTAAAAACTGAAAATAAAGGTGCATAAATGATGAAAAGGAAAACTAAATCCTTGATGCCAGTGATATCATGTGTTCAGTCCCTGTCTATATGCTTAGAGTTGGCTTGGGTCAATAACACTGGGTCAGGCAGGAGCACTAGGGTCTAGTCCCCATCCTGCACTCATAATTTGCTACTTGCTGCTGCTACTTGGGCTGTGATGGATACACAAGATGTTGGGGAGACAGAAATGGCAAGACTAGCAAACTGATTAGATATATAGGGTGAGGAGGAATCAGGATTTGAGAATGATTATAGGGGCATGAAAAGGCATGACCGAAGGAGGATGAAATCTTTGTTAGAAAGAGTAAAGTTCAAAAAACGGGGTGAAGTTTTTGTGGGGGTAGAGAAAAACAGTAAGTTCTTTTTTGAATGTGCTGAGTTTGAGATACCTACGGGAAGGACATCTAGTTCAAAATGTCCAATATGGTTAAGTGATGGGGGGACCAGAGTTCAGAAGGAAATTTAGGGCTGGGTATATAAATCTGAATGTCACTTGTATGTACATGGTAACTGAACCTGTGACAGTTAATGAGGTGTCTTAGAAAGTGTGCCCAAAGGAGCCTCAGGGCATACCTATAGTTAGGAGGCAAGATACAGATGATGATTTAGCAAAGGAGATTTAAAAAGACAGGTAGAAGGAAAATCAAGAATCGCCAGAAGAGAGAAGAGAAAGTCCAGTTGAAAACAATCAACAATTTCAAATGTTACAAAGTAGTAAAGAATGGTAAAGATTAAGAAAATGCCATCAAGTTTGGGGGTCAATGATAACTGTAGAGAGTGGCTTCAGTAGTGATGACATCAGAAGTCAAACTGCAAAGAGCTGAAGAACGAGGGAGGAAGGAAGGAGAAGAAATGAGATCAAACATCTTTTTTCCCCCTAAAAACTGAACGGGTTGACTTGGTAGGCAGTGAGTGCCCTTCTCATTAGCAGTCTCCAAACAAAGGTTAAAAGAAGACTTTTCAGGAATGTTGTAAGGGAGGATTCTTGTTCAGGGACAGAATGGCCTTTAAAGCCCCTCCCAACCCTGAGATTCTTTGATGACTGTCACTGTTACTATTATTACTATTTGTAATTAGGCACTTTGTTTCTATGGCTAAAAAAACAATCATTTTCCTCATTGTGAATAACTAGCTATTTCTGAATCACCTGAACCAACTTGATTTGTTAATTTTGATTTTCTTTCCATGAAAGAAGCAACAGTAAAGTGGTGAAATGATCAGTTATTATCTCAAAAGGATAAGAAACCTGGCCATGTTTAGATTTTGCCCAAATCATCATACGGCAAGCTCTGTAAGAGAAAAAGCTTTTTCAAAAGAAATATTTCTCTAGTCAAGCTGCTACTGAACTAGACATTGTCAGCATATGGCCTTCATTATTAAATGGTTCCTATTAAATCATACATGTATGTAGTACCGTAAGCATTGTATTGGCAAGTTAAGTGTTAGAAGTTTATAGTACAATTAAACAATATTAATTTTAATGATCTGGAAGCTCCAGAAAAGACTCAGGAACTGTACAATGAAATAAGGCTCAATGTAACATTGGACCCAAACATAAATTTCATGCTAATTACATTGCTGAAACCATCAAGGCAAAACTGAAAGTTTAAGGCAAACTAAATAACTTCACATATAATCCTGTAATTTAATTTAATGAAAAAACAGAGTAGCAACAATCAAAAGGGGAAAATAGAGCAAAAGTCAACCCATTTTACTTAACGCTTTACATAGTTTACAAGCAAACTATGGAATAAACAGTTCAATTGGCAACTTTTAAACATTTAAATAATTAAATGACTCAGTTTAGGGGTAAAGAATGTAGCATATATTTCTAAAGCAAGAAAGAGGTTTATGGACCCCTTTTTAATGCACTTGGAATACTTCTCAGAAAAATCAAATTCAGGGCATAGATTACAGTTTAACTTCTAGGTTTGATGGATAGCAAACATTAGAAATAGTTTAGAAATAGAATGAAAAGAGATCAATTAAATGTTTAACATGAAGGCTCATTTGTAAAGTAAAAACTATCAAACAAATAATAGTAAATCTCAGAACAGAAGCTACTTATAGCTTCTATGATGCAAAATTGCTAGTGCAAGCAACATATTAAAAAGTGACTGATTTTAACATTAGTGAAATAACTTAAAATCGAATTAAAAAATCTTGACTTTTAATTACAGAGCAATGTAAAAACATATGTAGGTCATTAACAAAGATGTGGAGGTAAGTTAGAGCTGTTTATTCACAATAATACAATATATAGGTCATTCTTGGGCTATGGAAAAATATAAAATAACATATATTAGATAAATGAACTAGTATGCTTTTTTCCTACATGTAAACACTGCTCTTAAGGAAATAAATAATTTCTTTTTTTAAAAATGCTATAATATCTCTCTTTTCTGTTAATAAAATATTTAAGAATCATGGTTAGGTTGAAACCTAAAAGGTATTACTGGGATAAAATGATTATACAAATTACAGAAAAATGAACATTTATTTCTGAGATAAATTTCTTTATTCCCTTTATAAAATGCAAGCTAATATTTGAACAGAAGCAAAAAGCAAATAAAATGCTAATAACAACACAAAAGAAAATTTGAAAATGCCAGAGTTAAGATAGACAGTTGGAAGTAACAGCTGGGTTCACAAAATGGCATATGTGAAGAAAAAAGAAAAAAAGAAAATGATGAAGAAATTGTAAGCATAAGCCATTTCATAGCCTCTTTGATTTATTCTATAATTTCACACATTCTCACTTCAGGAGAAGAAAATTATAACTTGAGGAAAGAGGAGTCAATTACTACTTGCCTTATTTTTCTTAGCAAAGTGTGGAAGGGTCTAAACAGCTCAGACATATCTTCTGCCTTACGGTCCAGGTTCAAAGGTCCTTCAGAGTAAACTACAAGCCCACTGTATTCAAGATACAAAAGTTCCTATTTTATATGAACACTGAATAAATAAAATATACAAGATAAACATCTAAAATAATATTCAAATGTTTACATGGATTTATATCCTTATGAATTGTCCTTGCTACTGGCTACTTTTTCACTTTTGTGTGATGACTTCATTATTAAATTTCATTTAATGCAAAGAAAATTATTAGACTCCTTCAACCAAAATGAGAATCTACTAAAAACAAAACCCTAAAGAATATATCACAAGTTCCTTAAATTTTTAAGTAAAAAGTAATAATAATAGCTTACATTTAGAACTTTAAAATTTAAAAAGTGTTTTTAGCAACTCTGAAGTTGTCAAAGTAGGTATTATTATGCTCATCTTAAAGATGAAGATACTGAGGCCCAGAGAGGTTAACTGATTTGCCTAAGGTCTCCCAACTAATTTGTGGAAGTGTGATAACTTCATCCCAGGTCTTCTGAATTCAGTGGTCTTTCTACTATATCACATGGCCTATTTAAGAAAATTTTCTAACCACTTAAAAATTATTATAAACTTAGTAGCCTTCAGCAAAAATAAACATTAAATATACAAATACATACAAATGAGAATTTAAATGACCATATGTGAAACTATATAATATTTCATTTAAATTATCTACTTTTTACAAAAAAATAGACCTATATATATAGAGGACTTATCTATTAATTTTTCTTAAGCTATAACCCTTCAAAGGGAAAAAAAACCAAAAGTAATCATGCAGGAGAAAACCTCCAGACCAGTCATATTTATTCCCAGAGATCTCAGGGGGCATGTGGAAAAAGAAATTACAGAGACATTCTCATATGTTACTGACTCTATCTTTCAAACAAATTATTTACAGTTTTTCTATTTTAATAACAAAGAAATCCTTCCTTCTATTTCGTGGTCATAAATAGCAAATCTAGCAGTAAAGGGTCATGGTAATCTTGTTTTCTTCAGTGAAAAATATCTGTATATATTTATGTCTGCATATAGATGCAGTGGGTAGTACATAGGCTTTAATTCTTGTATTGGTGTTTCTTTTATTTCTGTTTAACTGCCAATTCTGTAAAAAGGAAGACCTTACCTTCTACTTTACCAAAGTATCCAATATAGTTCTCTACACATAACAGGGATGCAACAGATATTACTGACTGCATTATGACTATTTTCCTTACAAAGGTAACGGCTCGTTAAAAGAAAAAAGAGTTTGAAAATAAAAGAATTCTTTGTTGACTATTTCATGTTTGGTGTTAATCAACCCCCTAATGTGAGACTATGCATCTGTGATGCCTGATTGAAGACAAACATCACACATCTTGACTTCTGCTGTATTGACTGTAACCCGAATTATAACTCTGTTCAACTTACTGTGTAATTTAAAAGATTCAACTGCTGGCAATTTTTACTGTGATTTAAATTTGAATCAAAACAAACTTAAAGAACTAGGCAGAAAGAGACATGAACAGATCTAGTCAAAGAAAGATGAAATTTTGTTGAAGGGTAAACTTAATGACATTGAACTTCTTCCCATTTCTTTTGGCATGTTTTATGAAATATATATTTACTGGTGACCCTTACTAAGTTACAATGACTAAGAGATAATTTGCCAAGACTGAAGTTTTAGTTTCATGAATAAAATAAGGTATATCTGAGAGAGAGAGTGAGAAAAAAAGAAAGAGAGAAGCAGAGGGAGGATGAGGGGAGAGAGAGAGACAGAGAGAGAGAGAGACA
>NW_027185698.1:43285540-43301500 GCF_028583685.1 Petaurus breviceps papuanus | reverse complement strand
AGAGAGAGAGAGAGAGAGAGAGACAGAGAGAGAGAGACAGAGAGAGACAGAGACAGAGACAGAGACAGAGAGAGACAGAGAGAGAGACAGAGACAGAGAGAGACAGAGAGAGAGACAGAGAGAGAGAGGAGAAGGGTTGGTGACAATTTCATCTTTTCACTTGATAAAGAAAGAAACAAGATAAACAGTAGCCACTCTTGAAAATCCTAACCAATATAGGAAAAATTAGCTGGAGATGCAGAAATGGGAACAACCTTGGGAGAAAGTAACTGCATTATCTTGGAGTTGGTAATAAAAAGAAAAAAAGGGGAGGGATGAATAGATAGCACAAAGCCTGGACTTTAAGAAAATCTACAGAAAAATTAGAATTCCACAGCTAGACATGCTGAAGGCAGATGAAAGCTCACATCTGACTAGCTCAATAAAATCTGCAAAGTGCTTTAAATACATTCTTATCTAATTTGATCCTCCTAACAACCTTATGAGGTAGGTACTATTATTATCCCCCATTTTAAGATGAGGGAACTGAGGCTCAGATAAATTAAATGATTTGCCCAGGGTTACACAGCTAGCAAGTGACTGATGTAAGATTAGATGCAGCTGTTTAACTACATCAGCAAACTGGAGAAGGACAAAAGACATTGTTATTTTTAAAGAAGGTGAAAATATGGGTCATGAGAAGTATAGTCAGACTGATATTTGCCCCTGGCAAAATTTTAGAACAATTTGTTAAACAGATTCTTTAGGACAATTTAGGGGAAAAAAAGATAACATGGGATCCTTAATAATAAGTCATGCCTAAATAACTTCATCTAACTATCTATAGCTACATCAAACATCTATATAAATATATAGTGATGTAAGGTATTTTCTTCACAGCCATCCTGTAGGAAGGTAATATGATTATTGTCATAAGGAAAGTGAGACACTGAATTTTTAATTTGTCCAGAGTCACACAGTAGGAAGGACAAGGGACAAGACTTGAACCCATGGACCTGGAGAACTGTAATTCCAATCATTCAAAGAAATATTGACAGGACTGCGTCATGCATGGGATTCCTTATGTTGGAATCAAGAAGGCAGGGGAGAGATGACTCCAAGCACCACTGAAGCAGCAGATACTGGCTGCTGCCCCAGAATCAGAAATCCAAGAGAGTTTGGAACTGAAGAGACAAATGGCAAAGACAGTGATTTCCTGTTGTGGTCTGGGGTCTCTACTAAATAGTCAGTATTCAGGGGAGATGTAAAAAAGGTCCCAGTCTTCTACTACCGTACTTATTGTCCCTCATTTCATTTCTAGTTTCTCTCTCTTCTTCTAACTACTCCCTAGATTGTATTGTAGGTCCAAAAAGTACCTCTAATAAAAGAGGAGAGGAGAAATTTATGACAATGTGTCTGTCATATCATTAACTTCCCAATTTGCAATAGTTTGAATCTCCCTATTAACAGCCTCAGCTGCTGTGTGAGTGAATCCAAGGATGTGACCCCCTAACTCAGCTTGTCTGTCTAGACATGAGTGGGTATTGTGGACATAAAAATGAAACAGAGTGAGCTTTCAAGAGATAACATGCTGCTTGCTTTCATTAACCTGGATACTGGAAGAATACATATTTCTAAAGGTTAGAAAACTGTACTAATAGTCATTTACAGGACATCTCTAATAAAAATTGTTTTCTGCATGAATGAGAATGTTAATTATAGTCTTGTGTAATTTATAATTTCATAGATTCTTTTCTTAGCAGCCTGGTCATCAGATAAAGTAATTGCTGAAGTCTTCCAAGGTAATTAAAATGGACACCTCTCTTTTCTTCCTTTGACTTGTAGTTTGAGCACTTTGTCCTCATCTTAAATTATAAATTGTGCCATCCTCAGCACATGACCTTATTTACTTCCAGGTATGCCATTTCTTATTTAATATTCTTTTACTCCCATCTTTACCCTTTGCCCCTTCAAAATCTAAACTCCATTCATACCTTAAAGTTGGCATATCCCACCTAACATGTTAACTTGTTTTCATAAAAAAGGACACAAGAAATAATATCAGAGGATAAATATAGGGAAAATGTTGCAGTCTAGGAGATATGCTCCTGGGTGGCCAAAATTCAAACTTGAAAACTTAAAATGTGGTATTTCAGAGACTTTGCACTATGATAATGTAGTATGATGCCATCCCAGTTCTCTCTTTCCCACCTTGGTGTCTTAGGCATTCTCTTGTCTTGGAGGCTGGTTTACTGAGAGCTATCTCTCCAATACCCCTCTCTGGGAGACCTGGCATACAGGTACCAAGAATGGGAGGGAGAATTTTTTGATGCTGTGGCACTATCTCCCTGGTGACCAGAGATGTATGTCTACATGTGTCTTGGTTGGGTGGGGTACCATGCAGGACCATGGAAGCAGGCGCCTGGACCTCACTTTTAGAACAGTATACCAGGGCTGCAACCTTGGATGTATGGGCAGGGAAGGAGGACACATATCCAAGTGGCAGTTCCTTGGGGTTCAACGAAAATTCCTTGGGCCTGCCCAGGAATCATTTTATGACTGGCCCAAGTATTTAAGATTTCCAGGAAAGCTATCCTGTTTCTGCTAATCAGAAGAAAATGGGATTTGGGTTTCTGGGGATTGGTCATGTTTAAAGGAAAGTTTTACATGAATAAAAATTGAATCAATCCTTTCTGATCTAGAATAAAACACAGTCAAAACACTGAGGAATAATTATTGATAAATACAGGAAGAGCTGTGAAAAATATGAATTAGATAGGAAAAAAAGGCCTGGTTTACCACATTAAAAAAATAAGTGTTCATCTAAATAAAGCAAAAATACCTAGAAACATATATATATTTTTTGGTCTATACATACTCTCTCTTCTTTAATATAAGAGGGACATGACCAATCACCCTTTGATGTGGGATGTGGATATTGGTCAATATTTTGGTTGAAGTTGCTAAACTGCTTTTTTCCCCCCACTCTCTTTTTGATATCTTTGTTACAGGGATGGCCCACTATAAGTTTATATTCAGAAAAGAATGTTATTAAACAAAAGTTATCAATAAAAATAAGATTAAAACTTTTTAAAAAGAGGTATATGTAATAACTTTCTATAACTATCAGTACAACTATCAGTGCATGGCTTTTTTTCCATACTGACACCAGGATGATTGTAAAAGTGAATAATTTGAAAAGAATTTCAAAGAAAATGAGTTTTTAGCCTCAGAATGACTTTTAAACCATGTCCTTGGTGGATGTAAGCTAGTATACTATATTCTGTTGTGGCCCAAGCATTCATCTGTACATACTTTATTTTAGAGGAGCACTACCTGGATATGTTTGACTCATTTCTTGTCTGAGGCTAGATGAGGGTCCTTGAATATAATCTCAGGATGATGGAGCCAAAAAATTGTTCCCTTAGAACTAAGAGGGAAGTAAGAATTTTTAGGGTGACATTAGCTAAGTGATTAATCTATTTCTTTTAAATAGCCCCATTCTTACTAATTCCTTTACTGGTATAAGCTGAAGTACAAAGATGGGAGAGGAAACTCTTATATTTTAATTAGAAACTGGCTTGACTTCAAAGCAAAAAATCCGCTTAGAAAATGAGATTTTTTTCATTAATGCAACTGATAAAACAGAAGGATATCATATGGTTTAACTCTTCTCTAAAAAGCACAACATTCACGTAAATTCAAAGCAACCCTTAAGGTTGTTCATGCCAGCAATCCCTCTCTTTGCAATCAAAATTATCAAAGAGCTCTGCAAAATCACTGTGGAATATTACTGTCCAATAAGAAATGTTGACTATAATGAATACAAAGGATACTGAAAATATAAATTATGCAGAGAGCAGCAAGCAGAACCAAGAAAACAATATACACAAGGACTAAGGTGATAGAAACACAAAGAACAACAAAACAGAAACTGGCGATATACTAACAATCAAACTTGGCCACAAAGAGAGTAGAGAAAGCGCTTTCTCCTTCCCCTGCCCTTCTGAACTGTCCCACCCAATGCTGCTTCTCTGCAAGAGAGGGGGTATGGGTGTGGAAGACCGTGTGGTTTTTCTGACCTATTGAATCTGATCTACTGGTTAGTTTTGCCGAACTATTTTCTCCTTATTTTTTGTTCTTTATTATCACGGATGGCTTTCTTTAGGAAGGGGAAGGATACAATGAGAAATGTAAGTGGTATAGAAACAGAAAATATCCATATACATTTACTTAATTAAAAAAAACACCTCAAACAAATGATTTTCTCAAAGTTTAAGTCAGGTTTTAAGCTACATTTTCTCTACTGCAGTAAAAAAAAAAAAGGCACTGCCTTTCGCTTTGTTCTTTTTTACTTTTTGAAAAAAGAACCTTAAGGAAAAGGAAACCTAACAATTTAAATAAACAAAGAACAATCTCACTGTTGCCTTGAGGCAAAGAGATATGAATAGGAATATAAAAATTTTAAAGCCTCCGGATGCAGGAATACAGTCAGTCTAATTTTCTTTGAATTTCCAAAATATTTCATTAACTAAAAAAAAATAACATGAATATGATTGTGAAGTTCCATAAATATTTAGTTGGCATTTGTATTTTTTCTAGAAGCAAGTTCCTCCTATGAAAAACTATAGTTACACATTTATTAACTGCACCTGCCATAGCTGCAACATCTGCTGGAGAAGCTTAAGGAAACTCTGATAATTATCTCTCCTTCCACATTAGCAAACACAGTGAAGTGAATAATACTGCATATTATTTTGTGGGAGGCGGTAGGAAAGAAAAGAAGCCCTGATTCTGAATAAACTGAATAATATAAATAAACTCCTAGCCTCTATTTTCAAAGGTTCTTCCCAAATCTTAAAAAACGTGCACCAACCCCGTATTAAGACAAATTACCACAATTACTTGAAGTTGGTGTCAACTGATCCCATGACCATATTTCCTTACAATATGACCCTTTTTTGCAGTAGGGAGAGAGAAACTCCTTGACTACTAAATCCAGACTACCTGAACCTTAACTATCTGAATCACCAGGCACGCAGGTTGCCCTCTTCATCCACCTTCTTTCACTAATGAAATGTGTTCAGGAGGAAAGCAGTCTTGTAAGGAGAAGGTTACACCATTCTATCTCTTCCTATCTCCAATTCCTCCAATTTTACAATAATGATGCAAAAAAAATGCTTAATTTCACTGCATTTTCCTTTTAGGCAATAAGAAAGTCTGAATGATTTTCCCCTAGGTTTTATACAGTTCTATGTCTCCATTTACTGGCCTTGCAGATTTTAACCTAGTCAAGCAGAAAACATTTAGATAACACCTACTCTGTGCCAGACACTGGGGCTACAAAGACAAAAAACAAACAGTTCAAACAGTTCCTCTCCTGAAGGAGTTTATATTCTGTCAATATACTGATACACGCAAAATAGATTCAAAATAAATACAGTGCAGGGTGGGGCAGAAGTGTGTAGTTAGGAGACCAGGAAAGGTCTTGTACAAAAAGATACTGGGACAATTTAAAAGCAAACAGGGGAGTCTAAGAGGCTGTAGGTGAGGAGCAAGCATATTTCAGTTATGTGGGACAGGCAGAGTACAAATACAGGGTGATGGGAAATGATGCAATATGGCCAGTTTGTGTACAAAAAGAGGAATAATGCTTCACAAGGATGTAAAAGTAGTTAGGGGGTCGGTTGTGCAGTGTTTAAACGCCATATTAGGGTATCTATCGCTGATTTCAGAGGCAATACAGAGCTATTTAAGTTTATTACGCAAGACAGTGATGCGATTAGGGGGTAGCTAGGTGGTGCAGTGGATAGAGTGCCAGGCCTGGAATCAGAAGGATCTGAGTTCAAATTTAGCCCCCTATACTTGCTAATTGTATGACTCTGGCAAGTTACTTTACCCTGTTTGCCTTAGTTTCCTTATCTGTAAAATGAGCCAGTGAAGGAAATGGCAAACCCACTCCAGTGTCTCTGCCAGGAAAACCCCAGAAAGGGGTCGTGAAGAGTTGGACTCGACTGAAATGACTGAACAAGAAGAAGGCGTGGTCAGACTTGCACTATAGGAAGCTCACTTGGCCAGCTGTGTGACAGAATAGGTTAGAGGGGGAAGAGACTTGAGGCAAGGAGACCAGCTAGGAAGCTATTGTTTTAGTAGACACAAGAGGCGAGGAAGTCTTGAACCAAGATGGTGGTCATATAAGTAAGAGACGGGAACTCATGAGAGAGATGTGGATGTAGCAACAAGAGTGAGGACGTGACTCTGTGCTTGAGCTGACACTGTGCGAAGGGTGGGGAGGATGGCAAAACTTCAGATTGGGGTGGCCAGATAATCTAATCCTCTACAGAAACTGGGTGCCCGGAGGAGGCGGATTTTTTGGGGAAAGATAACAAGGTCTATTTTAGACATGGTGAGTCTGAGATACTTCTTGGATGCCTAGTCTGAAATGTTCAAGAGGCTGTTGGAATTATATACCTAGAAGGAGTTTAGGAGGGAGACTTAGAAACTCAGGCTAGAGTACACATACACACATACATCTGGAGCTTCCTGCAACATATACATGTATGTGTATATGTATGTACACACATATATGGGAGTTATCTACAAAGAGATGATAATGAAAACCCTGGGAACTAATGAGGTCACTGGAAAAGAAGGTGTAGGGAGAAGAGAGAAGAAGATAGGAGAGGGGAGGGCAGAGCCTAGGGAGATACCCATAGTCAGAGCATGGGATAATAATGATAAACCTGTGCAGAAGCCCAGAGAGGAAGGGTCAGATAAGTGGGAGACCAACACCACAAAAACATGGAAAGGAGAGTGCATCAAAGAGGCAAGGGTGGTCATCAATGACAAATGCTGCAGAGAGGGAGGAGGACTGAGAGAAGGTCTTGGATTTGGCCAAGGAGAGACTTAAGACAGAGAATAATGCCCACTGCCCCTCCCTAGTACAATTTATCCTGAATCCCTGCAGTGTATATGCCAGCACCATGATTCGGTGTATTTGTACTTCCTGACTGCTCCCATCTCAGTTTCAACAAGGGATCTTGAGCCCATCATCTCTGACAATTCCACAGGGCTCTTTCACTCTGGGATATGGCTCTTTCTGGGACTCCTGAAGCAGATTTCTGTTTGTCACTGATTTTGTGCTCTGGGCATCCTGCAACCTGATTTTACCTGTGCTCCATCCCATGTCCTGCACTGGAAGCATGTGGGGACTGCCCAGTATGTATAGCTTTGTATGATAAAGCTCTGGTGCTTTCCTGAAGTCACTATCCACCTTGGTCATAAAACATCAAGTATTCCATTTTCAAGATACAATAATAATGGCAAAAGAGGAATATTGTAAAAGGCCTTTCATTCCCTACATCACAGTAGATTACTTCCATGGTTTAAAAAAGGTGGTGGCAATTTATCTTTTGGGATGTATTTTGGTGCTGTATCAAGAAAATTAGACTAAGAATCAGGAAGGCTTGGTTCTAATTCTGGCTGTATTACTAATGAGCTGTATGACTTGGTACAAGTCACTTTACTTTTCTATGACTTATTATCTTCATCTCTTAAATGGGGATAATAATATTTGCCCTATTTACTTCAAAAAGTTGTTGAAAATATTAAACATTAAAATATAAGTAAATGTCTTTGGAAAGCACAAAATTCTATGCAAAATGTAGTTATTATTTAATATCACCTTAAAACAATCCTGGTTTCTGTTGTCTTACATACCATATTACCAGATTTCCTCAAAACAATTTGCCTTTTCCAAAGGTACCAAATGAAATAGCGAAACCTCCCAAATATTGTCTAATACTTACCATACAATGGCTAATCTTGGAATTGTAAACATTAATGCTGGTTCATAGTCATCAATCATGTCTTGAGTGAGGTATCCAAGCTTTAGAGCTCTAGCCAATTAAAAAAAGAAAATTATTAATAACTTGTTACTTTTTCAGCAATACATTGTCCATACAAATGGACAGTCAGAAAAATTTCCATTTCAATGAGGGAAAAAATAAAGTAATGGCTGTCAATTTTTTGTTTTTTTACACCAATTCACTAATCCAAATGCAAAATTCTTCCCTCCTCCCCACTTCTCCATCCAGCTACACTGATCAAATTAGTAGGAAACAAACACCTTAGACAAGGAACTGATGTTACAGAGTATGGTTAACTCACCATTTTCCTTGGTGATGTCACTGTTAATAACTGATATCTTATAGCTGTATCCCCCACTCCACAATCCCCTGTAATATCACTTTAAAAACCTTTTGGGGAAGCTAGGTGGTGCAGTGAATAGAGTACTGGCCCTAGAATCAGGAGGTCCTGAGTTCAAATCCGGCCGCAGACACAACACACACACCGAAGAAAAAAAAAACCAGCTGTGTGACACTGGGCAAGTCACTTAATCCCAATTGCCTTCCAAAAAGCAAAAAAAAAAAAAAAAATTAAAAAACCTTTTAAATTTTGATTGGAAGGAGAACCACAGAAGGATCCTTTACTTCCTAAACCAGTTCACCAATGCAGGAAAGTTTTGCAAAGAAGTCAAGACTTTTAGAAAGCAACTTTCTGCTGTCAAAGCAGTATTATACTATTGGATCCAGAATTATGATCCCTAAGAAGTCCTGAATGAACAAATGAAAAGTCCTTTACTAATCTTTGAGTGTACAAACTGAAAAAGTAATATAGTCCCTCTTCTCTAGTAGCTCAAGTTCTAACTGGGAGAGCTATCACATAGAAGCAAGGTCAACTTCACGGCAGATGAAAAGGTCCTGAAGTCCCAAAGGGTTTGGGGCCAGGAGTGGATGACAAAGTCCCAGGTCGACAGGGACATAATCTGTCCCCTTTTCTCCACTTACACCATGACTACAGCCCAGGCCATTATCCCCTCCAGCCAGGGTTATTGCACTAGCTTCCTAATTAGTTTATTTGGTTCTTGCCCTTCCTCCCCCTAATCTTTTATTCACATAGTTGTTAAAATATCCTTCCTAGAGTACAATCTGGCTAAGTAATTCCCTTGCACATTTACCTTCACTGGCTCCCTACTGTCTCAAGGATAAAACATTAATTTCTCAGCCTGACATTTAAAGCCATTTACAGTCTGGCTCCTGTCTACCTTTCCCAACTCATTTCATATTTCTTTTCATAACATTTATAAAGCTCCAGTGAACATAATCCAAATTTAAGAATTCATTTTTGGTCTCTGTGCCTTCACAGAATGTGTCCCCAATATCTACAATGCTACCTTCTAGAATCCTTTTCTTCATTTAAGCCTCATCTACCAAATACATATAGTCTTTCCTGATACACCCCAGGCCCTCCCTTGCCTTGTAAATATTCTCTTCCTCCTCACATGACCTCCTATTTCCTTACATAAGGTTACAGTCTATATTCTCTGTCCATTTCCCCTGAAACCTGCTCTGATGGAACACAAGTTCTTGAAAAAGAATGGTTATTTCATTTTTGTTTAGCTACACTATCCTGTACATGTTAGGTGTTTAATAAATGTTGTCCAAATAAACTGAATCAATGAAATGACAGTCCCTGAAATATTGAATGCTAATTTTAATCTTGTTAGCTTCAACCCATCCTTGCTACCTGTTTGAGTTCTTGCTGATAGCTGCCAACTCCATTAAACTGTGTTTACCTTTCTTTATATCTTCAATATTTAGCACAGTTCCTGGCACACAGTAAGTGTGGAATAAATGCTTGTTGACTGACTGGCTGACAATTTATCTGTATCTAAATAATTTAACATAGGTCTCTGTTGCAGCAAGCACCCCAGTGTCCCCAAGGTGCCTGCTCACACAGGTTCTTGGATCTGCTTTGCCAAAGTAAAGCAAATCAAAATGGGTTAACAAGCTTACTTTAATCAGTCAGACATATATCCTTTACCTTGTTCAGGAGAAAAGGTCAGCACCCTGAACCTCAAAGTATACAGACATAATTATCAAGACAGAAACATCAAGTAGACAGATTTCCAAACTGTCCAACCATTACATCCATACCCAGTCAACATCTGGGTTACCACATTCTGGGTTTTTCAAAGCCGGGGGACTCTCAACAACGGCTTCCCATAATTCAGATCAAATCACAGAACACTTCTCAAAGTGAGTCCCAAAACAAAGCTACATATCAGGGCTTATATAGCCTTCTCCTGGCTCAGAGAATGTAACAACCTTATTGACTCACTGGCTAATCAAGAAGTATCTACTGAAAAACAAGCCTCCCACCCCAGGCTTCAGGTGCACATTAGCCTAGGGGCAGGGAAGATCTTTAAAATTTACATTCTTATTACATTGTATCTACTGAAAAAACAAGCCTCCCACCCCAGGCTTCAGGTGCACATTAGCCTAGGGGCAGGGAAGATCTTCAAAATTTACATTCTTATTACAGTCTCCACAAGAAAAATACTCAAAAGTTTCAACACTAATCTAGCTAGGCCCTACGTAGCTACAAGTAATGATTTTGGGTCTTTATCCTCCACAGAAAAGCAGAATTTCCCCCATCCTCACCTCTACCCATCCCTTAGGAAATGATATTTCATAATAATCAGTTACTTGTTTATCCTATGAAAGATTAAAATGCAGGAAACAAAAAGCATAATGAATTAGTATATGTTATATTCTTACCTCTCCACTGTTTCGCAAAAAAGCACGATTACCTCCTGTTGTACATAATATTCTTTTGGTGATTTTACTGGTACCATGGCTGAGACATAACTACAAAGACAACAAAGTGTTATGTTTTAATTACAAAATGCTGTAATTTTGTCTCTCCAAATAGCTTAATATATTTGATTAAAGTCAAATAAACATTTTAATTTTAACACCCTTTTGGGTGAGCAATTTCATAAATGCAGCAATTTTTAATGAGAATAAAAATGAAAATAATTCATAACTATAGTTGCTTAGTTACTGAAGGAAGTGACAGATCTATTAACTGTTTTCTAAGTAATAATATTCTGAAATATTAATATTGGCTTGAATTCCCTAGAATTGTTTACTTCTCAATGTTACAGAATGGTTTGTTTTCTCTAATTTCTAATAAGAAAACAATTAGAAATGAGAACTATAATACTGTGATTCCTATGAAAATTTTAGGTTAGGTAAAACATCACTATGTGAACACCAAAATCCAAAAGAAATAGCAAACTGGTTGCAGGAGTTGAGAGTCAAGTCTTGTATTAAGTACCAATCAAGTGGCAAAATGCAGGACTATTTTTTAATTTAATCTGTCTCCTCAAACCTTTGCCACTTTCTTGATGGCTGCATGCATTCCCTATCTCCAAAATGCATTTATGGTTTCAATCTTGTTTTTTGCTCTTTTTATTTTAGAATTTGTGTTATAGAAGGAAAGGAAATCCAAGTAAAGTTTGACGTGAACTCTAGGCTTTAAGGGAGCAGATTTTCAAAGGGTTCACAGAAGGGATTATATGGAAGTCTTTCCGAGAGGGAGGTAAAGCTCTCAAGAAATCCTGAAGATGGAGTATCTAGGTGACACAGTGAATAGAGCACCAGCCCTAAAGTCAGGAGGACCTGAGTTCAAATCCGGCCGCAGACACTTAATACTTACTTGTTGTATGACCTTGGGCAAGTCACTTAACCCCAATTGCCCTGCCCGCCCCCCTCAAAAAAGCCAAAAAATTAAAAATCAAAAGAAATCCTGAGGAAAAAATATTCAGTAACAAAGGAAAGGAGCATTCTAAAGAGAGTGAAGCAGTTACTGGCAGGTAGATATTTTTGTAATTTATTTATTTTTTTGTTTACACCATTCATTTCCACAAGATTTTGAATTACAAATTTTCTCCCCATTTTTCCCCTACCTACCACCCCCAAACAGAGATCCCACTGAATCTCCCCTCCCCCAATTTGTTCTCTTCTATAACTTCCCCTATTTCCCCTCTGACTTTCCAGTAGGGCATGGTGGATCTCTATGCCCCAGTGCCTGTATATCATATTTCCTAGTTAGATGTAAAATAATAATAATAATGTTTTTTAAACATTTGATTTTAAACCTTTGAATTGCAGATTCTTTCCCTACCTCCCTCGTCACCCACCCTTACTGGGAAGATAAGCAATTCAATATAGGTTGCACATGTGTAGCTATGCAAAACATTTCCATAGTAGATATATTGTGAAAGACTGACTATATTTCCCTCCATCCCATCCCACACCCCACTTGTTCTATTCTCTACTTTGATCTCCCTTTTCAAAAGTGAGTGCTTCCAATTTCTCTCCCCCCCAGCCTGCCCTCCCTTCCATCATCCCCCCTCTCATCCCCTTCCTCCCTACTCTCCTGTAGGTTGAGATACCCTATTTAGTGTGTATGTTATTCCCTTCCTAATCCAAATTCAATGAGAATAAGGTTGACTCATTCCCTTTTGCTTTCCTGTTCTTCCCCTCCATTGTAACAGTTTTCCCTTGCCTCTTCTATATGAGATAATTTACCCCATTCTGTCTCTCCCCATCTCCTCTCATTATATTCCTCTCTCACCTCTTAATTTCACCTTTTAAGTATCATCCCTTCCTATTCAATTGGTCCTGTATCCTCTGTCTATGTATACCTGTACACATATAAACACATACATATTCATACGCCCATATAGACATAAATGTATGTGTACATACACACACACATTTCTATTCCCGTCAACTATTCTCATACTGAGAAAAGTTTCATAAGTTGCAGTTATCATTTTTCCATGTAGGAATGTAAGTAATTCAACTTTGATAAGTTCCTTATGATTTCTTCTTCCTGTTTACTTTCTCATGCTTCTCTTGCTTCTTGTATTTGAATATCAAATTTTCTATTCAACTCTGGTTTTTTCATCAAGAATGCTTGAAAGTGGGGCGGCCAGGTGGTGCAGTGCGCAAAGCTCCAGCCCTGGAGTCAGGAGGACCCGAATTCGGTTCTGGCCTCAGACACTTAACACCCCCACAAAAAACTAGCCGTGTAACCTTGGACAAGTTACTTAACCCCAATTGCCCTCCAAAAGGAAAACAAACAAACAAGCAAAGAATGCTTGAAAGTCCTCTATTCCATTGAATGACCACATTTTCCCCTGAAACATGATACTTAGTTTGGCTGGGTAGGTGATTCTTGGTTTTAATCCCAGTTCCTTTCATCTCCAGAATATCATATTCCAAGCCTCTTCAATCACTCAGTGTAGAAGCTGCCAGATCCTGTGTTATCCTGATTGTGTTTCCAAAGTATTCAAATTATTTCTTCCTGGCTGCTTGCAATATTTTCTCCTTGATCTGGGAACTCTGGGAACCTGGCTATAATATTCCTAGGAGTTTTCTTTCTGGGATCTTTTTCAGAAGGTGATGGGTGGATTCTTTCAACCTCTATTTTGCCCTCTGGTTCTAAAACATCAGGGCAATTTTCCTTGAGAATTTCTTGGAGGATGATTTCTAGGTTCTTTTTTTGATCATGACTTTCAGGTAGTCCAATAATTTTTCAATTATCTCTCCTGGATCTATTTTCCAGGTCAGTGGTTTTTTCAGTGAGATATTTCACATTGCCTTCTATTTTTTTCATTTGTTTGGATCTGTTTAATAGTTTCTTGATTTCTCTTAAAGTCACTAGCTTCCATTTGCTCCAATCTAATTCTGAAGGAATGATTCTCTTCAGTGAACTTTTGAGATTCTTTTTCTATCTGGCAAATTTGTCTTTTTAAGGCATTCTTCTCCTCATTGCCCTTTTGAGCCTCTTTTGCCATTTGAGTTAGTCTATTTTTTTAGGTGTTATTTTCTTCAGTCAGGTTGTTGACTCTCATTTTATAGTTTTCTTGCATTATTCTAATTTCTCTTCCCAATTTTTTCCTCCACTTCTCTTATTTGGTTTTCAAAATCCTTCTTAAGCTCCTCTATGGCCTGTAAGCAGCCTATTATTTTCTTGGAAGCTTCTGGTGCAGGAGTTCTGACTTTGCTATCTTCCTCCTGTTCCATGCCCCTTTTGTACCCAAAAAAGGAGTCCAAAGTTGGATTACTGTGCTTGCCTTGCTTCCCTTGTTTGCTCATTTTTCCACTCAATTTCTTGACTTTTGAGCTCTTTGCCACAGTAGAATTCTGCTACCAGAGCGGGGAGCTTTGTCCCAATGGCTGGGGTTTTCTCAGTTGCTGGAGCTATTAGTTAGGAGGTGCCTTCTCTGAAGTCTCCCCATGCTCTGGCAAACTGGTCACGCACTCCAGGACCTCCACTCTAGAGTGCAATCCAGATCCAAGCAGGTTAAAGCAAGATTGATTACCCCTCAGAATGGTTTCTTTGTCCCCCTACAATCTGCAGGCTAGGAGATCTGAAGCAGCCACGTGGTAGTGGCTACATGGCCATCATGCTTCAGCTGCTTCTCACCCCAGGGGCAAAGGCCAGACCACACTCTTGAACTCACAGGTCCCCAAGTCCACACTGCACTGATCTCTCACTTTGTCCTTAGCATCTATGAATTGATAATTCTGCAAACCACCATAGCTACTGGTGATTTGAAGTCCCTCCAGCCAAAGGCTGGTTCTGGCCACCCTGACGCTAAAACCTCTGGCACACACAGGGCTGGGCTCAGCTCCCAGAGTGTTCTGCTGGCCACTTCCTGCCGGCCTGCCAGGCTGTCCTCAGCAGGAAGTTAGCTTCTCTGTGTCATTTTGTGAGTTCTGTAGCTCCCAATTTTGTTCAGAGTCACTTTTTACATGAATTGGAGGAGGTGGAAGCAGGAGCTCCACAGAAGTCCTGTTTCTACTCTGTCATCTTGACTCCATCCCTGGCAGGTAGATTTTTAATAATTTTTTTCTTCCATATTTTTATATCACATTCATTTCTAAATATTTCTTCTCATGTAAACCTATTAATTGAACTAATTCTTAGTAACAAAGATTAAGAAGGAAAAAATGAGTATCAAACTCAATAAACATACTGTGTTAGCACATCCTTAATCAACCACCTCTACAATGAAGGGAGGGAAGTGTTTTTCTCAACATGTTTTTAGGACTAAAATTAGTCACTTTAATTATGCAGCATTCAATTTCAAGTTTTTGTTCTGCTTTGTTGTTTACATTAACAGTCACTGGGTATATTGTTTTACTGGTTTGGATTATTTAATTTTGAATCAGTTCATATAAGTCTTCAGGTATGAAATCCCAGAAATCACTTTTGTTGCTTCTTATGGTACAATACTAACACACTATTCCTTGCTGCTGTAAGAAGTATGGCTATAAACAGTTTGGTGTAGGGGGGGGGGCCTTGTTATTATATCCTCAGCTAATATGCCAGAAATGGGATCATTGGGTTAAAGATTATGGAAATTTTAGTCTTTTTTGCAGCTTAATTCCACATTACTTTTTAGGGTGGTTCAAACAATAGACAGTTCCACAGTGATTTAGTGTACTGGTCTTCTCATAGGTTCTTCAACAATGACTTCTTACATATTTTGTCATCCTTGCCAATTTGCTGAGTGCAATGTGAAACCTCAGTGTTTTGAAATACATTTCTCTTACTACTAGTGATTTGGAGTAAACTTTCATAAAGTTAATAGCTTGCAATTCTTTTGAGAAACTTTGTTCATAAACTCTGATCACTTTTGCAATGGGAAATGTCTCTTTATTTGATGTTAATTTGTTAATACTGTACATGTCTTAGAAATTAGTAACAGTGTTATCTGACATGCAAGCTTTTTCCCCAACTGAAACTTTTTCTGTTTTTTTCTAAATGCATTGATTTTGTTAATAAAAAAGCTATTCAATCCACATAGTCAAAATTACCTATTTTGTCTTTCGTGGTATCCTGTAGCCCTCATTTGATTAAGAATTCTTGCCCTAGTCAAAGTTTCATTGCTTTGAAAGGTACTCAATTCCCATCATTCATAACCTTTTCCATGGCATGACCAATCACATTCATGTCCCATATTCATTTTGAGCCTATTGTGATATGGTATAAGCCCATACTGTCATACAGATAGATAGATAGATAGATAGATAGATAGATAGATAGATAGATAGA
>NW_027185698.1:43099127-43285530 GCF_028583685.1 Petaurus breviceps papuanus | reverse complement strand
AGATAGATAGATAGATAGCTTTTCTAAAACTAAATTTCTGCTAAACTATTTTTCAGCTTTCCCAGAAATTCTTTTCACACAGGGTGTTCTTTTCCAAATATTTTGTGTCCTCAGGTTAATACAGCACTAAGTGATACTTGCTAATAGTTTGTCACACTCACTTGTTTGTCTTTTTTCTATGTGTTACCAATTAGTTTTGATGACTACTACTTTAGTACATTCCATGTTTATAGTGGTAATGTTCTGTTTTTACCATTCATGCTATTAGTAACTTAATCCATGCATTTTCAATTGAACTGATTGTACCAGGTAGTTTTGGGAGCCCTGTGTGTATATATCAGAATCACAGAATTTTTCAATGTTCCTGAAATCATTCAGTCTTACAGGGAAAAGTATACTCAAATTATTTCAGAAAAGCAATCACCTTCTTTATATGAAATTTCAGTAAAGACCTTTGCTTTGAGCTAACTATGTCAACTGGCTATTAAATGTGAATGTACCAATGAAGACTGATGAGCCACAGATTTAGTAGTAGAAACTCTGGATCTGGTGCAGTTCCTCCTAAGAACCAGGGACTCAACTTGCAAGAGTAAGTAGGAGAGCGGCAGCCAGGTGGTGCAGTGAGTAAGAGTGCCGGCCCCGGAGTTGGGAGACCCAGATCAGATTCAGCCTCAGATACTTAACATAAACATAAAATAACTGGCCGTATAACCTTGAGCAAGTAACTTAACCCCAATTGCTTTAAAAAAAAAAAAGAGTAAGTAGGAGAGCAGCAGATTGAAGAGGGAAAAAAAAGACATTTCAGGTGGGTTGGGATAATATGATTAGGCATGGAGGCAGTAATGAACACTGTATATGAAGGGTAGGAAGACTGATTCCCATTTTACTATTCAGAGTCTAGCACCTCCATGAAATCTTGTGAGATGATGCTCATGCCACCGTACTTGTCTCTAATCTTTGTACTCTTAATACTTAAAACTTTGTGACTTACTCTCTTGAACTGCTTTTGATTCTTGAATTTGTATTCTGTTTGTTTTGTCTCCCAAGCTCCTTGAAGGCAAATAACTTATCTTGGGCTTCTTTTATACTTTTCCAAATCATTTAGAACCAAACATAAGAGATAAACCTTTAAAAATCCATGCAGGAAAAACCAAGTAGATGAAGAGCTACTGCTCAGACCATGATATACACTTGGATGAAGAGACAATACAGAGAGTCTATTAGTATGTTTACTGTACACAGTCACTGCATATGGGCAATGCCTAGGTCCAGAATTGAATAAGAGGAAGAAAACAGGCTAATTTTCTTAAGAAAATTGTGTAGCATTTTTTAAATTTCAAGCTGGTCCATGAAACAAAAACACATTCTCTTAATATTAATATCCTTTCCTATAATGCTATAGGACTATAGATCATAGGATGATATAACCTTAGAAGAAGCAAAACTGAGTGACCCAAAGCACAACTAACTAAGAACTGTAATGTATTTATAATGATGACTTGCATATAAGAAGTGGTAAAAAAAATAGTATCTCTGATTAAGCATTTATGCAACTAGAGTAACAGTTCTCATGTTGGGTCATGCATTAATAATAATGGCAATACTACCCAAATTCAGTGCTATCAAACTACAAAACAAGGCAAAAATAATAAAAATAATATTTGCAGAAAAAAATTCTAGAATATCAAGGGACATAATAAAAAAAATAGGCATTAAATGGAATAGAACATCTCAAATTCCAGAAATCACAATATATTATAAAGTAGTAATAATCAAAACCATTTAGTAGTGGTAAAAAAAAAACAAGAAAGATTTATCAATAGAACAAAGTAGAAAAAAATCAGAAACAACCTAGTGTTCTATAAACCTGAAAACATACATTACCCAGGCAAGAGGCTTCTATTTAATAAAAATTGCTGGAAAAAAATAGAAAGCAGTATGGAAGAAACATAGTTAAAATCAAGATCTTACACCACATGCTACATTAAATTCAAACTGTTATGTCCCAAATATTAAAGATCGCACCATAAAAAAAAAATCAGGCATCTTCACAGCTATGGCTAAGAATTGAATTCTAAATCAAAGTATAGTGGTAATTACAAAAGACAAAGTAGATTACTTCAATCATATGAAATTGAAAGGCTTTTACATGAACAAAATTAAGGCAATTAGGATAAGGGACTGGGAAAAAAATTTTCTACCATATATCTGTGATAAAGATCTGGTATTAAGTTATATAGGTAACTAATAGAAATATATAAGACCTAAAACCATTTCTCAGTAGAAAAGTGGCTAAATATTTATAAATAGCTTTTAAAAGAATTCCAAACTATTAACAACTATATGAAAGAATACACCAAATTACTACTAATAAGAAAAAGACAAACCAAAACAATTCTGAGATTTTACCTCCCACCTCATGGATTGGCCATGATAGCAAAGAGCTGACAGAAAGACAGGCATACTAATTCATTATTGGTAAAGCTATGAACTAGTATAACCATTCCGGAAATCATTTTATAATTATGCTGAGAAAATGACTAAAATATTTATCAAAAATAAAACAATCCACAAGTATTCATTAAATACCTACTATGGGCTAGGGCACTGAGGATACAAGTAACAAGGAAGAAATAATCTCTAATTTCAGTAGGCTCACATCCTAATGGGGGAACAAAACATTTACATATAAAAATATACACTGTTAAAGTAAAAATATATACGAAATGGTTCATTACAAGTTACTTTGGGAGGAGTACACTAGCAATTAGAAGGGCTGAGGAAAGGCTTCATTTAGAAAATGGTGTCTGAGTTGCATCTTAAAAGAGGGGAGAAACTTTATAAAGCAGATGAAAGGAGGGAGGGCATTACAGGCATGAGGGAAGGCCATGGAAAATGGAGATGGTAAATGGAATGTGTGTAGGAAGAATGAAGAGAAGCCAGTTTGGCTATACTGAAGAGTTCGGGGCGGGGGGGGGGAGGCAATGTTCAATGAGGGTGAAAAGATAGGTTGGGTTCAGGAATAGTAGATGACCTTAAAAACTAAACCAAGGAATTTAGCTTATCATAGAGCTAAACATATACCCCAAGGACACAAATGATAAAAAGAAAGTTTTTATTTAATATTTATTTATTTATTTATTAAAATATTTAACGGCACTTTTTGTAGTTGCAAAGAACTGGAAACAAGTGGATGTCCATTAAATGGATGATGGTTAAACAAATTATAGTATATAAACCTAGCAGAATATTACAGTGCTGTAAGAAATAATAAGTAGGACAAATAAGGAGAAATATGAGAAGGCTGAAATAAACTTATAAAAATGGAAAAAAATACACACTGATGACAATATAAATGGGAAGAAAAACCAAAAACAATTGAAACTTAATGCTGTAAAATTATAATGACCAGAAAAAAATATGAGAGGTCACATTCCTCCCTACTTAGTTGAGGTAAAGAACTATGGGTGTAGAATATTACCGATAATGTCAGACTTCTTTCATATGCTGGTCAGTTTTGCTGCATTGTGTTTTTTTCCCCTTTTTATTCTTTGTTATAAGAGACGGATCTCCAGGGATGTGGGAATATGGGGAAATATTTTTCAAGTAAAAACAAAAGATAAAATTGTATTTTTTTCAAATATATATTATCTAGGAGATATATGGTTACGAAAGGAGGTGGGTTAGTTATGTAGTGACAGACGAAAGATGGCCAGCCAAAATTCTATACTGCACTTAATGATAAAAGACCTAGCCTTGAGAGCAAGAATCCTTAATCTGGAGTCCATAAACTTGGTTTTTCAACATTTTGATAAAATTTAAATATTTATTTCATGAATTTAAAAACATTATTCTGAAAAATGATCTGAGTCTGGCTTCATTAGACAGTCAAAGGGATTAGGGCACAAAAAAGGTTAAGAACTGTTCACCTAAAGGAAGGCCTCCTGCATGTTGGGTGAATAAAAGAATATGGATAAGATTTGCACATGATGAGAAGGGGATAGGAATTTGATATGCTCTGAAAAAGGAAGTACTCACATTAATGAGATCATGAATCCACTGAAACATGAGTGCTTAGTAAATGCCTGATTAAATGATTGGTTTCACATGTTGGGGTTTACATACGACTAGAATGGTCTCCTTTCTGTAATTAGTTTTTTGGTCAACTGACTTGCCATAACAATCAATCTTTCTGCTTAGGAAATAAATATAAACCTCAAAGCTTTGAAAATTTAGCCAAATTCATAGAAAAATAATACAAAAGCTATACTTTTTATGGCATTTAAAATTTACCTCAATTCAAATTCAGCAAATAAGACATCAAAATGTTTGAGAGACTCTTTCATTTTTTCAGTATAAATGTTTAAATCTCTTAAGGCTTGGTCCCGAATGAGGTTTCTAAGTTCTTCCAAGCTACGTGTCAGATCCTTGGCTAGTGGCCTCATAGCCATGCTCTCTATTTCACGATTCATGATAATTGAACCTGCAGACAAGCACTGTTAAAACAAGAGAGATGAGAAAGTTAGAGTTTAAACTACAAATATAATTTTTGTCATATAAATTTCCTTAGTTATGACTGTCCAAATAGACAAAAGTAGATCACAATAAATTTTGTTGGTCCTCTGATCCTCATTATTTAGAAAACATCATGAATTAGAGCAAAACAAAGACTGCTTCTATAAATATTTTGCCAAATTGGAAAAAAAGGCTTAAAATTAATTTGCTTTTCCTACATGATTTTTAAGTTCCTATTTTGATGAATTAGTTGCTTGTCTAGTAAGCAGCAAGTGTCAAAAAAATTGTAATTCTAGCAATTTTATGACTGTTTGTTGTGCTAGTATACAGTATAAAGATAATCCTGTGAGAGCATCTTTTTCCCTATGCCAGTCAAAAAAATTTTCATTAATATGTAAAGATAGAGATATAAACAAAACTAGGGCAATGTCTTTGCCATCCCTAACATGATCTATTTATTTAACAGGGTTCCAAGAAACTTCTCCAATTTCCTTTCTCTCAGACTATGCCAGAGTCTTCCAATTCATTTGTTTACTGTGCTTAACCTATATTCAAAAGGGGGGTACAGTGGATAGAGCACCAGGCCTGGCATCAGAACACCTGAGTTCAAATCCAGTTTCATATACCTACTAGCTGTGTGATCCTGGGCAAGTCACTTAACCCTCTCTGCCTCATTTTTCCCATCTGTAAAATGAGCTGAAGAAGGAAATGGCAAACTGCTCTAGTATCTTTGCCAAGAAAACCACAAATGGGGTCACAAAGAGTTAGATGCAACTGAAATGACTCAATGACAACAACAACAAATGGGGATAATAACAGCACCTACCTCCCAGGCTTGTTGTGAAGATCAAATGTACTTTTATAAAGTACTTACCACAGTACCTGGCACACAGAAGGCCCTATATAAAAGTAAGCTATTATTACTACTGAAAGAACCAATAAATACTAGAGGGAAGGAGAAACCTGCTGGAGAAAGGTGGGTGGGTAAATTTTTTGAAAAAAAAATAGAAGAAATAAAGTTTATTTCCATTCACAGTCTCAATGCCATCTGTAAGAATTAGATTGCTTAAAACTTAGATTGGATCTGGGACTCTGAACCTGTTTTGTGTCACAGACCCTTCTGACAGTCTGGTGAAGTCTATGAACCCCTTCCCAGAATAATATTTTAAATGCATAAAATAAAACACGTAGTAAACCACTCACATTGAAATATAGTTATCAAAATACTTTTAAATGAATTCATAGCCCCTAGGTTAAGGACTTCTAGATTATATGATGTCCAAGGTCCCTTTATTGCACTAAATCAATGATACTATTTTATACTCTGGGCAGTTAGGTGACGCAGTGGAAGAAGTGCCTGGACTAGAGTCAGAAGACCTGAGTTCAATGATCTAAGACACCTAATAGTTGTGTGACCTTGAGCAAGTCACTTAACCCTGTTTGCCTCAATTTCCTCATCTGTAAAATGAGCTGGAGAAGGAAATGGCAAACCACTCCAGGAACTTTGACAAGATAATCCCTAATGGGGTCACAAAGAGTCAGACATGACTAACTGACCAATCAATTTCAAACTCTAGGAAATAACAAACCATATAAGTTTTCAAAATCAGCTTCCTTTCTCACTAATACAAACGTGGTAAAGATCTCAAGTCCTCAAGAAAATAAAGTCTACCTCATAAAAAAGTTGAGCACACATGTCCTAGGGAAATATTTCTAATTGGTATGCCCAGGAAAATGACATTTATTAATAGCAGTCCCACCAAATTGAAATTTTAAGATAGCATAATAAGTTACTTTTTTAAAAGGCTCAAAGTTATTCTAAAGTATCAACAGCTTAACTTTACTTAATATTTTTTGCTTTCAAAATTGAAGAAAAAATATATATGTAAATTTAAGCTATGGTTCTCAGCTGTTTGCTCCTGTACTCACTAAAAATAACCAAATCCTCTCCTTTAAACAAAAAGTAACTCTGAGAACAGATGGCAATTTGTCCAATTTAAATCTTATTTTCTTTAATACATGAATAGGAAAACTATGTCCATGGCATGGTGTAAAGGAAAGAGGACTAGGGTAGTTAAAAGACCTAGATTCAGATCCCAGTTCTGTTAACTCTGAGCCATGTGGCCTGGGGTCAGCTGTTTAATTCCTTTCAGTCTCAGATTCCTCACCTGAAAAATAATAACAGAAATAACTGCTTTACTCCCTTTAAAAAAAAAAACTGTTTTGAAGAAAGCAAGCTGAAAAACCTAAAGTAATAGATAGGTACAAGTCTGTGTTGTTTCAACTTCAAGTACCAAGAGAAAACATATTTATTTGTTATTTATACATATTACAAAAATAAAAGCACAGAAATCAAAATCCCTACCTCTGCTCCAAACCAAAGCTGGCCAGCCAGATTGTCATGACGTATCTCCTCTGGGAACTTAACACAAAAGTCCCGATTTGCTCGATCACTTGGAATGCATTCATCCATTATCTGATTTATAATGTTTAACACATTATCCTGAAACAGAAATAGTTTAAAATTATGCAAATAACATTTTCTCCTGCATCACAAACTGAGTTAAAATAATATGGTCAGGTTTAACAAGTATTTTGGAGTTTATCATCTGAAAAGAGACTTCCTTTTATTGGTGAATGACATACACTTGACTCTTTGTGATCTCATTTAGGGTTTTCTTGGCAAAAATTCTGGAATGGTTTGCTACTTCCTTCTCCAGATCATTTTACAGACAAGGAAACAGGCAAACAGGGTTAAGTGATTTGTACAGGGTCACACAGTTAATAAGCATAGGAGGCTGTATTTGAATTCAGGTTTTCCCGACTCCAGATATGGCACTCTGGCCTCTCTGGCCTCAGACACTTAATATCTATGTGACTCTGGGCAAGTCATTTAACCCTATTTACTTCAGTTTTCTCACATGTAAAATGAGCTAGAGGAGGAAATGGCAAACCACCCCAGTAACTTTGTCAAGAAAACCCCAAATGGGGTCATTAAGAGTCTATGGCATTCAAGTTCTGTACAAAAAAACATAAAAACAACCTAGTAAAAGAGTTTATGTGGTCAAGGAAATTTCAGAGAATCATATCATTTCAGAGCCAGAAGAAATCTAACTCCTGTATTTTACAAATTAAATTAACAAGTTAAAAGTTAAAGTTCAAAGAAAAAAAGGGAGTTGCCTAATTCTGGAAAGGTTAGAAGGGGCAAGGTAATGATGAGCTTTAAATGCCAAACAGAGGACTTCATACTTGCTCCTGGAGGTAACATGGAACCCCTGGAGTTCACTGAATGGAAGGGTGACATGAATAGACCTATACTTAAGAAAAATCATTTTGGCTGCTTTGTGGAAGACATATTGGAACAGAGTATGATTTGAGGCAGGGAGAAGGATACTTATTGCAATAGTCTAGGCAAGAGGCAATGAGGGTCAGAACTAAGATTTTTGCTATGTGAATGAAAAGAAGAAGATGTATATGAGAGATACAATGAAGGTAGGAGCAATGAGATTTTTTAATGTATTGTACAGGGTGAATCACAGTGAATAGTTGAGGAAGACTTCAAGGTTGTAAGCCTGGGTGATTAGAATGATGGTGATAAGGGGCAGCCAGGTGGCTGAGCAAGTAAGAGCACCGGCTCCAGTATCAGGATGACCTGGGGATCAAATCCCGGCTCAGATACTTAGCACCACACCCAGAAATAACTGGCCATGTAACCTTCAGCAAGTTACCTAACCCCGATTACTTAAAAAAAAATAATGATGGTGATGGAAAAGGGGGTAAGGGGAAAAGGGAGCACATGAACCAAGGTTCTCTCATTGGAATTGGCTCAAAGGTGGAAAAACATACCCATTCAGTTGGGTATAGAAATCTATCTTATCCTCCAGGAAAGTAGGAGGGGAAGGGCATAAGAGAAAGAGGGTGTGTGATAGAAGGGAGGGTAGATTGGGAGAGGTAAAAATCAGAAGGAAAATACTTTTGAGAATGGACAGGGTGAAAGGAGAGAGCGTAGGATAAACCAGGGTAAATAGGATGGCAGGAAATACATAATTGGTAGCCAATGCCATGAAAAAAACCTTTTACAGCAAGTTTCTCTAATAAAGACTTCATTTCTCAAATATATATAAAATTGAGGGGGCAGCTAGGTGGTGCAGTGAATAGAGATCTAGCCCTGGAGTCAGGAGGACCTGAGTTCAAATCTAACCTCAGACATTAAGTATTTACTAGCGGTGTGACCTTGGTCAAGTCACTTAACCCTGGTTGTCCTTCTTTCCCCTCTCCAAAAAGCAAAAAAACAAACAAACCCAACCTGAGTCAAATTCATAGAAATAAGCCATTCCTCAATTGATAAATGGTCAAAGGATATGAACAGGTAGTTTTCAGAAAAAATAATCAAGCTATCTATTGTCATATGAAAAAAAATGCTCTAAGTCAACTATTGATTAGAGAAATGAAAATTAAAACAACTCTTGAGTTTTTTTCTTTATATTCTTTATTTTTCTTGGGGCTTTTTGTCTGTTTTCTTTCACAGCATGACTTATATGGAAATGTGTCTTGCATAACAACACATGTATAGCTTATGTCAAATTGCTTGACTACTCAAAGAGGTGGGGAGGGAGAGAATTCAGAACTCAAAAATTTGTAAAAAGAATGTTAAAACTGTTTTTAATTGTAACTGGGGGAAAATATTTAAAAGGCAAAAGAAAAAAAGAAAAAGAATGATGGCGATACCCTTTGAAATTATAAGGAAGTTCAGAAAATAGGAGGATATGCTGAAGGGAGGTGGAAGGTGACAGAGAAATAGTTATTTCTTTTTCCAACACATTTTTTGAGAGTGTATGGGACATCTGGTTCAAGATGTCTTTCCTGATTTTCCCATCTATTAACTTCTCTCTACCATTGCTTTCTTCCTTTTTATTTTTTTTTACAATCTCTTGATCTTGTCAACAAGTTCAACTACACACTATACTGTTAAATCTGTTGCCATTTTTTCCTATTAATACCCATGCCTTGCCAAACCCCAACCCAGGGTTACCCCTGTCATCCACTTTTTCTGCTCCTTCTCATATACTACTGAATGCTGCTAATAGAAACCATAGAACCAAGCCAACTAAGTCAGTTACAAATTTATGTTCTCTTTTGTCAACTGCTAAACTGAAACCCTTTTATTCTCCCTGATTGACTCTTCCCCTCCCCCATCCCAGGTTTTATTTTTTATTTAATTTTTTTAAACCATAAAACTCTGCATTCTCTCTCTCCCACCTCACATCAACAACAACAAAAAGAAAAACTACTTTTGTAAATATATATAGTCAAGTAAAACAAATTCTTGCTTGCACTGACTTTGTCTTTAAAAAAAAGTATCTCAAATTTCTCTCTTGAGTTCATCACCTCTCTCCAGAGATGGGTAGTATAGTTCCTTATCAGTCTTCTGGAATTACACTGATCTGAGCCCCTCAGTCTTTCAGATTTGTTTGTCTTTATAATTTTATTCTTATTACATAAATTGTTCCACTGGTTCTTCTTCCATTCTTCTCCTCCTTCTTTCTCCTCCTCCTCCTCCTCCTCCTCCTTCTTCTTCTTCTTCAATTGGGGTTGACTTGCACAATGTCACACGGTTAGTCTTTGTGTTAATTGTCTGAGGCCAGATTTGAACTCAGGTCCTCCTGACTCCAGGGCTGGTGCTCTATTCACTGTGCCACCTAGCCGCCCCTCCACTGGTTCTTCTTACTGAACTCTGCATCAGTTCATAAAAGGCTTCTTGAGTCATCTCTGACACTTACTAGCTACGTGACTATGTACAAGCCACTTAATCTTTATGAGATCTTAGTTTCTTTATCTTTAAAATGGCAACAATAATGTCTGTAGTACCAAATTCAAGGGGATACACAAATTTCAGGTATTTTTATTACTCCTATGGCAACTAGCCTGATAGTTAGAGGAAGGCAGATTTCTCCTTCTCCCTTCCTTTTTAACTGATTACCTTTTTGATTATGCACATGATAGTAGCTTTCATTTTGGAAGGACATGCTTCTTAGTTTATTTAGAATAACAGTATCATGGAGTTATAGGGTTGAAAGGAAGCTTCAAAATCAACTACTCCTATTCCTCTCCTTCTCTTCCCATTTTATGAATAAGGAAACTCAGGGAAGAGCCAAAACTAGTACCGTATTCTTTCTGATATTATACTCCTAATTTTTAGTCTATGTTTTAGTGATTTGTACAGTAAGAAGGAAAAGTTAGTTGTGAATCTTTTAGAAAGACAGAAATAGGAATCTGAATACTTCAGTTTTAGTCCTGGCTTAGCCATTAAATGGCCTTTCCTTGTCTTTCTCATGAGTCTCCTTCTCAAACTGCTCTCCATTTGCTCTATATATTTCATATGTGCATAATTATTTCCTTGCTATTTCTTCTATCTGAATGCAAGCTCATTGAAGGTTTTTGCCTTTCTTTGTATCACCAGTACTTAGCACAGTGTCTGGCACACAGAAAGTGCTTAATAAATGCTTGACAGATCACCCTGGCCTCTGTGTGTGTGTGTTTGTATTTGTGTGTGTGTGTGTGTGTGTATAGTTCTGTCACTGGTTAGTATAAATTGCTCCTGATAGAGCTGAACCAAAATACAGCTTCTGTGTCATATGTAGTATTTTAATAATTAAGGTTTAGTTTCCAAGTAATATTTAGAAATTCAAATCGATTTAGAGATTTTGCTAGAGTTCACCCAATGAACCAATAATTGAGTTACACTAATAAATATCAAGTTTCAAGGTCTAATATCATACTCATTTAAAATTAAACCATCCTGAGTTATATAAAATAAGTTTTAAGGGTAGTAAAATGTGAACTTGAGGTACCTCATTTCAAATTTAACCCATTATAGCAAAAATAAAAGAAACCAAAAAACCACTTGTGATTTTGTTACATTACTGAGGTAATGGTTAAGAAGTTTTCCTTGCTTTCTAATACTGAATAGTAAACACTCAACTGAATTGTTCTCTTTAGTTACTTGATTTTCAGAAGTAACATTCCTCTTTATGACAAATTGTCCAGTTTCTTTGAAAATAAAACATCTCTACACAGCCTAACTTCTGCAAGAATATGGCCTTGTCTAGAGATTGATTCATGATTTAAAATGAATCTCACTGGTTGATAAAAACAGATAAATGTTCTATAACTATTAACTTGAACTGTTTAAATACTGTATATATAGACATTTTAAAAAGTAATTTTCTACATCCCCAATTATTTCATTTTTCACAATTCTATAGTAGTGATTGACTTGTATCCGTGACAGCATTAATAAAAAAAAAATAACTCAGACATCTCATTTCTTTTCTTTATTCTATGAGCTTCTGCCATTATAAAACCTACAAAAGGAATGTGTGATAATTATCTACATGATGAGTTCAGATAGAGTTAACAATCCATACACTGGAAGAATGCCAATAAATTTAGATGAGCTATCCAATGTATAGTAAGCAAATGAATCCCTAGTTTAATAGAGTTTCATGGAACATTCAAATTAGCTAATTAGAGCGAATTGCATTATAAGCTAAACATGAATGTACTCAAACATGTGGGATGTGGTTTAGTTTAGGAAACAAAAAACAATTAGTTGGCTATAAAACACTCAATACTTTATTCAAATGATATTGCTCCAGTGAAACATAAGGGTTCTCATTCCACATCGCTATTATGTTTTATAGTTACCCTTTAGTTCATACACAAGGCCTAATTTCAATAATTAGTATAAAAGTCTTAAATAGAATGGGTAGTAAAGCTGGACTCTCCATTTAAGCTTCAACCCCACATTCCTTGGCTAAGTAAAGAAAAAAAGACATCAAGGAGCACTCATTTTCTATGGAGTTCAAAGGATAATAGCTTTAGAGGTGCAAGAGACTTTACAGTCATTGAATCCAATGCCCTCACTTTGTGGTTGTTCAGTTGTTCAGTCATATCTGACTCTTTGTGACCCCATGGACCACAGCACGCCAGGTCCTTCCATTCTCCACTACCTTTTAAATTCTGTTGTGTTTGTTGCTTCCATGACACTATCTATCCATCTTATCTTCTGCCATCCCCATTTCCTTTTGCCTTCAATCTTTCCCAACTTCAGAGTCTTTTCCAATGGGTCCCATCTTCTCATTATGGAGCCAAAGTATTTAAGCTTCAGCATCTGATTTTCCAGTAAGTATCCTAAATTAATTTCTTTAAGTACTGACTTATTTGATCTCCTGGTTGTCCAAGGGACTCCCAAAAGTCTACTCCAGCACCACAATTTGAAAGCATTAATTCTGTAGCACTCAGCTTTCCTTACAGTCCAACTCTCATAAAAACCGTAGACCTCTGTCAGCAAGGTGATGTTTCTACTTGTTAGTATGCATTCTAAATTTTCCACAGCATTTTTTCCCAAGGAGCAAGTGTCTTTTAATTTTAAAACTGCAGTTACCATCTGAAGTGATCTTTGAGCCCAAGAATATAAAATCTGGCACTGCTTCCGTTTTTTCTCCCTCCATTTGCCAAGAACTGATGGGACTGCTGCCAAGATCTTAATTTTTTTTCCTGATGTTAAGCTTTAAATCAGCTTTTACACTCTCCTCTTTCACCTTATCAAGAGGCTTCTTAATTCCTCTTTACTTTCTGCTATCAGAGTGGTATCATCTACATATCTGAGATTGCTGATATTTCTCTCAGTAACCTTACTTCCAGCTTTTGATTCATCTAGTCTGGCATTTCTGCATGATGTACTCTGCATATAAATTAAACAAATAAGGTGAAAATATACAACCTTGTGGTATTCCTTTCCCAATCTCAAACGAATCATTTGTTCCATGTTTGATTCTAACTCTTGCTTCTTGGCCTGCATACAGGTTCCTCAGAAGACAAGATGATCTACTACTCCCATCTCTTTGAGAACTTGCTACATTCTGTTGTGATCCACATGGTCAAAGGCTTTAGTGAAGTCAATGAAGCAAAAGTATATGTTTTCCTGGAACTACCTTGCTTTCTCCATAATCTAGTAAATGTTGGCAATTTGGTCTCTAGTTCCTCTGCCTCTTTGAAAATCAGATTGCTCTTCTAGTCATTCTTGGTTCACACATTGCTGAAGCCTAGTTTGCAGAATCTTAAGCATAACCTTGTTAGCATGTGAAACAAGACAATCTGAATATTACTTGGCATTGTCCTTCTTTAGGTGCAGTTCTTTAATGGCATCATCTTTTAGGGTTTTAAATAGCTCAGCTAAAATTCCATCACCTCCACCAGCCTTATTGTTAGCAATGATTCCCAAAGCCCACCTGAACTCATTCTCCATGATGGCTGGCTCTAGATTAGTAACCACACCATCATGTTTATCTGTAATGTTAAGATCTTTCTTGTATAGTTCTTTTGTGTATTCTTGCCATCTCTTCTCAGTCTGAGTCACAGAATGACTAAGTGATTGTCTCCAGGTCACACAGGAATAAGAATGGGGAACATAGGTCATCTGACTCCAAATTCAGTACTCTTTCTTTGGTAAAATTTTGCCTCTATAAGAAGGCTTGGAATATGATATTCAGGAAGCCCAAAGAGCTAGAATTACAACCAAGAACAACCTATCCTGCAAAATTTCCTTCAAAAAATCCTTCAGGAGGAAAAAAATAGATATTTAATGAAAAGACCAGAGGTGAATAGAAAATATGACATGCAAACAGACTCAAAAGAAGTATAACAAAGTAAACATGAAAGAGAAGTAATAAGGGACCTAATATGTTTAAACTATATACAAATCTTATATGGGAAAATGATACTTGTATCATTATCATTAGTAGGTGTCTACATAGATAGAGGGCATCCATGTAAGTCAATCACACTGGAATGATCTAAAAAAAAAAAGAAAGAAGAATGCACTGGGAGAAGGGGGAAGGAAGAGGTGGAATGGGGAAATTTTTCTCACATAAAAGAGGCAAACAAGGAGGGGCTTTTACAGTGAAAGAGAAATTGGGGGGGGGACAACACTCAAATCTCACTCTAATCAGATTTGGTTCAAAGAAGGAAGAATATATATATATATGTATATATATATATATATATATATATATACTCAGTTGGATATAAAAATCTATCTGACTCAATAAGGAAATAAGAGAAGAAGAGGATAAACTATATTGGGGGATGATAAAGAGGAGAGTGAATTAAGGGAGGCAATTGTAAGAAGCAAAACAGACTTTTTAGGAGGGAAAGGATAAAAAAGGAGTGAGAAGGATAAACATAAGAAAATAGGATGAAGAGAAATAACTAGTAATCATAACTGTGATGTGAATGGGATGAGCTTACCCATAGAACAGATGTGGCAGAATGGATTAAAAAGCAGAATCTAACAACATGTTGTTCACAAGAGACACAGTTGAAACAGAAAGATATACAAAGAGTTAAAATAAAGGGCTGGAACAAACTCTATTATACTTCAACTGAAGTAGAAAAGGCAGAGGTAGCAATCATGGTTTCAGACAAAGCAAAAGTAAAAAAGATCAAAGAAAAAGAAAAAGTCTTTATGTGTACAAAAATATTTATATTAGATTTTTTGTGGTGATAAAGAATTAGAATGATGCTCATCATCAAATAAAAGATGCTCATCAATTGAAAAATGGCTGAACAAGCCATGGCACATAATTGTGATGGAGTACTACTGTACTATAAAAAATGATGAGGGGGTGGTTTCAGAAAAAACAAAACATGGAAAGACCTATGATATGGACTGATGCAAAGTGAAGTGAAAAGAACCAGGAGACTACTGTTCATAGTAACAGCAATGCAGTAATGATGATCAGCTGTGAAAGACTTACCTACTCTGATCAAAACAATGATCCAGAGGACTCATGATGAAAAAAATGCCATGAACTCTGAGTGCAAACTGAAGTATAACTTTCTAGGGTTTTTTTTCTTTTTTTCTTTTTTGTGGTATGCCTCATATGGAAATATGTTTTTCATTATTTCACATGTATAATTGATATAATTTTGCTTGCCTTCTCAGTGGGTGGTAGAGAGTGGGAGGGAAAAAGAGAACTAGAGCTCAAAATTTAAAAAGAAAAAAAAGTAAAAAAAAAAAAAAAGACTAAAAAAGGGGGCGGCTAGGTGGCACAGTGAGTAAAGCCCCGGCTCTGAAGTCAGGAGGACCCAAGTTCAGTTCCAGCCTCAGACACTTAACACACACACACACACACACACACACACACACACACACACACACACACACACATTTTACTTAACCCTCCAAAGTTACTGCTCTCCAAAAAGAAGGCAAAAAAAAAACCTAAAAAAGAAAATAAATTAGGTTTAGACCAAAATCACACTATATATACCCTAATGATAGATACCCTAGATAGAAATGGCTACAGCATAAACAAATTAAAGGAGAGAGGATGGTGATACCTGTCACAAATATGGAGAGAAGCGTTCTTAACTATAAAGAGATAAACATCACAGAGGATAAAATTAACAATTAGACCTACATAAAATTAAAAAGCTTCTGCCTAAACAAATTCAATACAGCTAAAATCTTAAGGAAAACAATTAACTGGGAAATTATTATAGCAAGTGTCACCAATAAAGGTCAGATATCAGAGATCTAGAATTGGAAGGATCTCCATGACATGAAATTCAGCCCCTACATTGCAAAGAGGAGAAAACCAAGGCCCGAATTAAGTGACTTGCCCAAACACAAAGGTACTGTCAGAGGAGGAATTTGAAGCCAGGGCCTCTGCCACCAACACCAAAGCTCCTTCTAACTGAATGATTCAAATATGCAAGAAGAAGAATCATTTCTCCGTAGATAAATAAATTAAAAGGTAAAACAGGTAGTTGTCAAAATAAGAGAAATAAGCAATCGACATGGGCAACTAGGGGACACAGTGGATAGAGTGCCCATCCTGGAGTCAGGAAGACTCATCTACTTGAGTTCAAATCTGGCCTCAGACACTTACTACTTCTGTGACCCTGGGCAAGTTACATAACCCTGTTTTCCTCAGCTTCCTCATCTGTAAAATGAGCTGGAAAAAGAAATGGCAAAACCATTCTAGTATCTTTACCAAGAAAATCCCAAATGGCATCATGAAGAGTTGGACATGACTGAAAAATGACTGAACGACAACAAGCAATCAACAACCATATTTTTAAAATGCTCCAAATCAGTAATACTAAAAGAAATGCAAATTAACACAATTTTGATGTTCTACCTCAAATGTAACAGATCGGCAAAAGTGATCAAAAAGGAAAATGAAAATTATCAGAGGGACATTGACAGTACATGAACACTAATGTACTTTGGATAGAACTATGAATTTACCTAGCCATTCTGGAATGGATTTGGAGCTATTCCCCTAAAGGTACTAAACTATGCCTTATTTTAACCTATCAATACCAACACTTGGAATGCACCCTAATGAGATCAAATGGGAGGGAAAGAACCTATATGTTCAAAGTAGCACTTCTGGTTGTAGCAAAGAAATAGAAACTATAGGAGTGCCCATTAATTGGAGAATGGATAAACAAACTATGGTATATTAATGTAATGGAATAGTATTACAAGAAATTATTAAAGGGAATATTTTTTAAAAAGTGGGAAAATGGGGGGTGGCTAGGAGGGGTAGTGAATAGAGCACCGGCCCTGGAGTCAGGAGGACCTGAGTTCAAATTCGACCTCAGACACTTAACACTAGCTGTGTGATCTTGGGCAAGTCACTTAACCCCAATTGCCCTCCAAAAAAAAAGTAAAAAAAAGTGGGAAAATGAATCAATTGATGCGGAGGGAAGTTAACCAAAGCTGTAGACCAATTAAAATAATGTCCATAACACCATAAATAAAAAAAAATTCAAAGACTTAATGATTGTTTTTATAAATGCAATGACAAAACATGACTCCAAATAAGACTAATAATGTGACTGGCTTTCTACCTTCTGATAAAGCTTTAATGGATTACACATGCATGAGACATATATTTTTGGACATGGTCAATATATGGATTTGTTTTGCTTGACTATGCTAATGTGTTACAAGAGAAAGGTTGATTTTTTTGGAGGGGAAGGACTTGAGGAGAAGAAAGATGATTATAGCAATTGGATAAAAAGAAAATAAAGAAAAGAACATGAATAAAACATTTTGAAATATGCAAGAATGAAAACAGGAAAAAGTTCAGAAGGGAACACGAACAAGCAGGATAGCTTTGGAATAAATGTAGTGAATTTAGTATATACTTAAAAACCTTTCCATATAGCATGGGAAGTTTCAAATACAATCTTCTTTTAAATTTTTTGTTTATGGGAACATTTATATTTATTTGGTGTTTATCAACTCAGATTATCCAAAAAGATTTAAATTTAATAACATTCTACTGGTATTACATTATGGCAGCAGGGCCTGGAATATAATTGCTTCTGCAGAACTAAAAATGAGCATCACACAGAGGACAAAGGAGAAGAAGTACATGATGGGCATGAGCAGACTAAGATTGTCAACAAAGAACTCAACAGAATAAAAGACATAATAAAAGAAGCCATCAAGGAACTGCAGGTTAAGAAGAAAAGAATGATTAGTTGTTGGACAAGGGCATGGGTTGACAGGTGGACAGTAGAGCATTTCACTGGTACCTTCTCAATGTCAACAGAAAGCAAGAAAGCCCTCGAGTTTGTTGGATGGTCCCCTTCTCCTGGGGAATGTATGGGGGTCATAGACAAGAACTGCACTGGATAAGGGGCATGCACGAGTTAAAATCCGCATGACTGCATAGAGGGACCTTCTGAAATGATGTGATGATCACAGATCCATTTGAGCATCTGAAAGCAAATGTCCTGAATATGTCTAACCCCACTGGCTGTGTCTCATTCTGAATTTTAAATCGTTTTAGTGTAAAGAACAGTGATTTAACAATAAGTTTGCATTAACATAAAGTTAATTGAAAATTTATGTACATATTATTGAAAAAGTAAGTGTATTAAAGGTAAAGGTAGAGATCTAATCAGTTGACAAGATTAAAAAAAAGTCTGAGGAAAACAATTCTCACTCTCCTATTCTAAGACAATTTTGCATAGTACTACGCTGACTAGAATACAGGGGAAATACAAGAAAAAACAATGAAGATGAATCAGCAAGCCTTTGTTAAGCATCGACTATATGCCAGATCTTGTTTTATGTGCTGGAGATACGAAGAAGAACAAAAGATAGTCCAGTGGGGAAGGGGCACAATGTGCCAACTACATGCAGGCAAGTTATATGCAGGATAAATAGGAAATAATCAACACGGAAAAGGCACTAGAATCAAGAGAGACTGGGAAAAGCTTCGTGTACAAAATGGGCTTTTAGGTGGATCTTGAAGGAAGCAAGGGAAACCAGGAAACCAATAAGACACAGATGAAGAAAGATTATAAGAGGGTAGATAATTCTAGGGATGGGGGACAGCCAGTAACAATGCCTGGAGCATTTCTGTGTATTGGATGGAGATTTATATTCCTGAAGAGAGAAGTGACTTTCCTAATAATGTGCAAATTCTATTTCACAATCCATCTTGCCCTACTAGAAAGTGAGGGGGAGAGGGGAAGGATATAAGAGAGAATAGATTGGGGGAAGGGGTATTCAGTAGGCTCGCTATCTTGGGGTGGGGCTAGGGGAGAAATGGAGAAAATTTGTAACTCAAATTCTTGTGGAAATGAATGTTGAAAACTAAAAATAAATAAACAAATTTTTAAAATTCCATCTCATAGGTGCTAGAAGACTGATAAATTCAAAGGTGAAATGATGACTATGATATATAAATCTCTGTGAATCTTCTGCAAGTCTTATCAATGATCTGGGGGTTAATTTGATTTGGGAAAGTACTGTATTTTCTTTAGAAATACTGACAATGTTACTGAGAGAAAAAAGCCTTCATAAAATTCCATTAGAACTGAAGTAGAAAAGAAGAAATGGAAATGAATGAATGATGGAACTGGAAATTTACCTACCTTTTAAATTGATAATTACTGAATTAGGGTTTTTGCTTATAAAATTTTATCTGAATTACTTTTTTACGTTGGCCAGTGGAATGTTAAGATGCAGCCCTTAAATTAACTGTGGCAGAGGGCTACATGAAGTCAGCAAATTTGTGGATTTGAATACATTTTTCTATGTGAAGAATGACTTTGAACAAAAGAAGTCAAAAGATAACAAAATTCTGCTTCCAGATAAGAATCTAACAGCAAAAGTCAGCATAATTTATAAAATTTTCTATATTTTGTATTCTTGATTTTATTCATTTGAATTCTATACAGGTACAAATTGGTTAATTATTAATTTGGTAGATAGCAAATTGTAATGAGAGAGAAACTGGGCCTTGGTTCTCTTCTAACTGTGTATATTTCAGTATTTAGGGTTCAGGTTAATATCAACTACATATATGATCAAATGCCAGTTGACAAAGAAAGTACCAGAGTTGGTACACATTGAATTGCTGCCATTCGCTATGGCAGACTTCTGAATACATTCATCATGGACATCAAATTGGGAAATATAAGACTGGAAATGCTACAAGATGGATAATTATACACTTGTATCCAGAATGCAAAGGAATTTCAAGGAATAAGTAGTTTTATGGATATAAATTAAAAGGGAATGGTCTGTGCCTGGGCCATGTATACATAGATCTGGAGAAAAGATTTCAAAATAGCAGTAAGACGGATCCACTAAACAGTTGGTTGGACAACTTGGAAACCAATGTGGTAGGTAAGGTTCTTCTTACCTCAACTTCTCAACTTCTATTTAGAAGCACTTTATACATATCAAATAGGAAGTCAGACAGGTCACTTGTGATACAGATCTGGGTATCATAGTGTCAAAATGATATTCAGGCAGAGTTTAGGTCACAAGACCAGCAATGAAAAAGATTAATAACTTTTTCTTCTTTAACCCCACTTCTAGCTCTAAAAGGAATGATGTCCTAAATGTAAAGTAATTACAGCTAAACCTAAAATACAACAGAATCCTAAGGAGGTAAATTCCTTATGAAATAGCAGAAAACTCTAAAACTTAGAGTGCATATTTAGCATCTCTCTCCCACCAGTTTCTATGTGCTTGCATAAGATAAGAAAACCTGCAGGCTAACGTGAGGCTTAGCCCTAAGGTAGGGACTCACAGATGCTGCAGTGATCCTGCCAGAACACTCCTCATTTTCTCCATTTCCATATTCTTCCCCACCTTCCAAAGGAAAGGAGAGAAAAGGATAAATCTCGACTGAAAACATCCTTGTTCTCTGATTGAGGCCTAAGATCTAGGACAGGACTTGGAAACCTTCAAAGCTTCAATGACTCTGTTAGGACAGTATTGCCCTACCTTCATCCCACTAGAAGTTGTAGAAACTGATGCTGCCCAGCCAGATAAAGGAAAGATAATAAGCAGGGGGAGAAAATCCAGGGGGCTGCAGCAGGGAAGGAGGGGTGTGAACAGGACAGCTTCTCTAGGCCTGAAGCAAAGGAAAATGAAAATAAGTTGAGGTCAGTCTTGTCCCTCTACCCATCCAGACACTACTCAGAAAAGGGACCCAGTCTGGCAAACCCCATATCCCTCAAAGGGAGGGGGCTGGCAGACCCCATACCCAGCCTTAAAAAAATCTGCTTACCAGCAAAGAAAATGAGTCCAGAAAAATGAATAACAGATAATATAAAAAAAGAACTGGAAAACCAGACATATCAAGAAGAAAAGCTTCAATAAAAGTTCATCATACCTGCTGATAAATCAACAGGGAGGACCTTACAGCCAGAAGGAAGAATGAATAAAATCTCAAAGAGAATACAAAACCCTCTTAACAATTATTATAATAGGAAGGAGAGTGAACCAAAAATGCTTGATGAGAGACAGAATCTTGTGGACTCACCAGAGAGCAGAGAACAACAAAAAAGAACTGCAAAATAGTTCAAAAGAAATAAATTTTACAAAGAGAACAGTCAGAAATTAGAGCCCCTGATGCAAAAAAACAGACAAACAAACAAACCACACACAATTAGAAGATTAGAAAAAAAATGAATCCATGACAAAGAATTTTTCTTAAGGAATAGAATATAAAAACACTGCAGGGTGGAAATCTTGCAGAAGAAAAGCAACAGTGACATTAAAAAAAAAAACAAATTCTGAAGATACTACACTGACCTTGAAGACAAGATGTGCAGAGATAACTTAAGGACTCCCTAAACATCATGATACATCAAAAACAAACCTGAATACAAGAATGTAACAATACAAGAAAACTACACACTACAAAGCTTTGATTGAGACAACCTACATATTACAACCAGGGGGAAAATTATGCTTCAAACTCTAAGGAAAATAGTGGATTAAAAAATTATCAGAAAAAAAAATTCCCAATATGCACCAAAATATTTATAGTTGCATTTTGTGTGGCAACAAAGAACCATAAACAAAATAGGTATCTAGCCATTGAGGAATGGCCAAACAAATTTTGGTACATGAATGTAATGAAATATTACTGATCTACAGAAATGACAAACATACAGAGAAACATAGAAAGACTTACATGAATTGATACAAAGTGAAGTAAGCAGAACCAAGAAAACAACATACAAAATTACTACAACTAATTAAATGGCACGAACAACCATCATATATGAACCAAACGTGAATTATTCTAAATTACAAGGAACGAGCATAACCCAAAGAAGAAGAGACATGGTAGGAAATCTCCCCTATTCCTTTGCAGGGGCAAGGGGAAGAAGGTTCACTTGGTGTGGAACCCAGCATATATTTTTAGATTTTTTTTCAAAATATTGATTAGTTTTGTTGACTGCCTTTTCTCTTTTTCCTCCTTTTTCTTTTAAAAATAGTGTCTGTTATATAGGGGTTGCTTTCTAGGAAGGAGAAGGGGAGGAGCACAGGGAGAAATTTACAAAATATTAAAAGAAAAGATATTAACAAAATTTTATTTTGAAAATAAAACAAAAAGAATCTCAGAATCTACTATATAGAGGTAAATGTCCTCAAAACTGAGAAAATAAAAGAAATAGAATTGAGGATTACCCATAAAAAAATAATATCTCTAAGTTAACACAATACCAAATAGATACTATATTCAATTTCAGAACAAAACTGAAGCAACATGGACTCAACTTACAACCACACTACTGGAAAATGAAGGTAATTTGTGGAACAGGGTGGGAAGGTGTATTAATGGGGATGGGGAGGTGGATGACAGAGGGTAATGGATGCTGTACCCTGATCAAGTCCATGAGCAAAGAGCAAAAGGATGATGGCTCTGATACCAGAATGATATTTTTACAGGCCACTGTTATTCATGGTCTTCCAATATCACATTGCTGTTATTCATTCATCAGATAATTTATTGATTGTCTGCTATATTTACATTACTGTGATAGGTCTTTTCTCTATCAATCCTTACCTGATGAACTTCTATCCATCCTTGTAGTTAACTTCTAAGATTATATGTAAACAAGCTGCCAAAAATTTTACCAGTCCACAAAATGTTCACTAGAACTTTATTTCACTAATCATTTTTATGTACTGTGTGTAGAGCCCCAAGTTAGATGATAGAGAAGGTGCAAAGTTTAGATAAAATAGATGAAATATCTTGATCTTGTGGAGTTACACTCTAGCCAGGTCTTAAGTGAAGAATGATATATGCATGAATAAATGTAATATCAAAACTAGTTCCTCTAAAAAGTCTTCCTTGAACTTTACAATGAATAATGGCCTCTTACCTCTTGGACCTAATGCTGCATTTTGCTTTTTGCTTTCTTGTGCTCTTCTCTATATTATAGGTAATTGCAATTTATTAGTTTATTTTACAATCCTTTGTGTCTGTGTCATGTCCCCTCTTTAGACTATAAGCCCCATAAAGGCAGAGCTTATATTTTATCAAAATATTGGCTCTCCCCTCTGCCTCAACTTAGAACAGTGCTGTAAACACAGTAAATTCTTTTTTAAAAAGTTTAATTTATTTGAATAAATTTAAGTTCTAGTGAAAGTTTTGTGGACTGGTAAAAATTTTGGCAGCTTGCTTAGATATAATTTTAGAAGTTAACTCCAAGAATGGGTAGGAATTCTACGAGGAATTCAACTGATGGAGGAAACAGGCCTATCACAGTAGTGTGAATATAGCGTGCAATCAATTGAACTGATATGCTAGGAGACATCTGCTAGGATGGTAAAAATTTTGGCAGTCTATTAGGTCTATATTTAGAAGAGTTTTCTCTAGATATCTTACATAGAGATTTTTATGCCAGAAGCAGTTTCTAAATTCTCAGTGATGCAAAAGATCATGGCTCTAGAGGTGGAAGAGGCATTAGAATTCATGTAATACAACATTCTACTTTTTACATATAAAGAAACTGAAAAGCATAGGCATTAAGTTACAACACGCAGATAGGAAATGGCAGAGCCAGGATTTGAATCCATATCCTTTGACTTCAAATTCAATCATTCAAGGCAATCCTATATCTAAAGCCTAAAGTAAAGATAATAGCACTGAGATTGATAACCATGTTTACATAATTTTACTTAGCAACTGTATCATTCATCTTTATCTTATTTGCTACTTGGGATATAATGTTCTATCAAATCAGGTCAGGAGGCACAATGATCCTCTTGCAATTCCTTTTGTAATTTTATACTCTGTAACCAGCACTTCCTACATACTACCTGGTTCTCTAAATCTTATTACATACATATTAGTATTTTACTTATGTGTGATTTTTTTTAAAAGAAACGAAAAAGAAGATAGTTCATGTATTTTTTCCCATCTAAACTGTAAGCTCCTTGTTGGGGAGACTATGTTTTATACTTCTTTTATAGCCTATGGAATCTAGACACAACACAGCTGCCAAGAAATACAAATAAACACACACTCACTTAATAAAGTACTTAGCAAAAAATCACATTAGAAATGATTTGATAGGGGCAGAGTCAAGATGGCAGAGTAGAAGCAGGACCTCCGCTGGGCTCTGGCTTCCACCTTCCCCAATCCATGTAAAAAGGGGACTCTAAACAAACTTTGGAGCTACAGAACCCACAAAATGACAGAGAGAAGCTACCCTCAGCAGGCCAGCAGGAATCAGCCAGTGCAGCGCTCTGGGAGCGGAGCCCAGCCCCACACTGAAGCTTTAGCCCCAGGGCAGGCCTGACCAGCCGCAGCAGGAAGGACTCCAGATCAGCAGCAGCTGTGGCCATTTCCAGATTTAACAACACATAGATGCAAAGGACAAAGTGAGAGGTCAGTGCAGTCTGGACTTTGGGACCTAGTAAGTGGGACTGTATAGGCTTTTGCCCCCGGGGCGAGAAGCCGCTGAGACACCAGCACAGCCAGCCAGTGCCACAGGGCAGCTTCTGCTCTTGGCCTGCAGAGTGTAGGGGGACCAAGCATCATTTTGAGGGATAATCGCTCTTGCTTTAACCTTCTTGGATCTGGATTGCAGTCTAGAGTGGAGGTCCTGGGGTGTGTGTCCAGCTTGCCAGAGTGTATGGAGACCCCAGAGAGGGCACCCATCTAATACCTCCAGCAGCTGAGAAAACCCAAGCATTTGGGACGAAAGCTCCCCTATCTGGTGGCAGAATCCTACTGTGGCAAAAAGCCCAGGGTCAAGTGACTGAGGGGCAACATGACAAGGCAAAGGAAACAAAGCAGACAGAAGATTCCAACAATACACTCCTATTTTGGGGACAAAAAGGAGCAAAGCATGGAAGAGGAGGAAAGCAGTGAAGTCAGAACTCCTGCACCAAAAGCTTCAAAGGAAAATACAAGCTGGTTACAGGCCAGAGAGGACCTTAAGAAGTAGATAAGAGAAGTGGAGGAAAAATTGGGAAGAGAAATGAGAACAATGCAAGAAAATTATGAAATGAGAGTCAACAGCCTGAATGAGGAAAATGCCACCTTAAAAAATAGACTAACTCAAATGGCAAAAGAGGCTCAAGAAGGCAATGAAGAGAAGAATGCCTTAAAAAGCCAAATTTGCCAGATGGAAAAAGAATCTCAAAAGCTCACTGAGGTGAATCATTGCTTCAGAATTAGTGTAGAGCAAACAGAAGCTAATGACTTTATGAGAAATCAAGATGCTGTTAAACAGATCCAAACAAATGAAAGAATAGAAGGCAATGTGAAATATCTCATGGAAAAAACCACTGACCTAGAAAATAGATCCAGGAGAGATAATTTAAAAATTATTGGACTACCTGAAAGCCATGATCAAAGTAAGAACCTAGAAATCATCCTCCAGGAAGTTCTCACAGAAAACTGCCCTGATGTTTTAGAACCAGAGTGCAAAATAGAGGTTGAAAGAATCCACAGATCACCTCCTGAAAAGAGATCCCAAAAAGAAAACTCCCAGGTTCTGGAATTCCCAGATTAAGGAGAGAATATTACAAGCAGCCAGGAAGAAACAATTTGAATATTGTGGAAATATAATCAGGATAACCCAGGATCTAGCAGCTTCTACACTGAGTGATCGAAGGGCTTGGAATATGATATTCCGGAGGGCAAAGGAGCTGGGATTAAAACCAAGAATCGCCTACCCAGCAAAACTGAGTATCATGTTTCAGGGGAAAATATGATCATTCAGTGGAATAGAGGACTTTCAAATATTCTTGCTGAAAAAACCAGAGTTGAATAGAAAATTTGATGTTCAGATACAAGAAGCATGAGAAGGTAAACAGGGAAAAGAAATCATAAGGAACTTATCAAAGTCGAACTATTAACATTCCTACATGGAAAAACAATAACTGTAACTTATGAAACTTTTCTCAGTATGAAAATAGGTGAAGAGAATAGAAATATATATATATATATATATATATACACATATATATGTCTGTATATGAGGGTATATGGGCATGAATACATATATGAATGTGTGTATATATGTTTACAGGTATACATAGATAGAGGGCACAGGACCAATTTAACAGGAAGGGATGATACTTAAAAGGTGAAATTAAGAGGTAAGAGAGGAATATAATGAGAGGAGATGGGGAGAGACAGAATGGGGTAAACTATCTCATATAGAAGAGGCAAGGGAAAATGGTTACAATGGAGGGGAAGAATAGGAAGGCAAAAGGGAACGGGTCAACCTTATTCCCATTGAATTTGGCTTGAGGAGGGAATGAAATACACACTAAATAGGGTATCTCACCCTACAGGAGAGTAGGGGGGGGAAGGGGATGAGAGGGGGCATGATGGAAGGGAGGGCAGCCTGGGGGGGAGGGAAGTTGGAAGCACCCACTTTTGAAAAGGGATGGGATCAAAGTAGAGAACAGAACAAGTAGGAGGTGGGATAGGAGGGAGGGAAATATAGTCAGTCTTTTACAATATATCTACTATGTTATTGTTTTGCATTAGCCACACATGTATAACCTATACTGAACTGCTTATCTTCCCAGTAAAGGTGGGAGACAAGGAAGGAAGGGAATGAATCTGGAATTCAAAGTTTTAAAATCAAATATATATATATACTATTATTCATACTATATTACATGTAATTGGGAAATAAGATATACAGGCACTGGGGCATAGATATCCACTGGAAAAATCAAAAGGGGTATGGGAGAAAATATGAGAGAGAGCAGATTGGAGGAGGGGATATCCTGTGGAACTGCTATTTTGGGGTGGTGTGTAGGGGAAAAATGGGGAGAAAATTTGTACCTCAAAATCTGGCAGAAATGAATGATGTAAATCAGAAGTTAATAAAGCATTTGGGAAAAAAAGAAATGATTTGATAAAAATGAGCCCTTAAAAGCTGCTCTTGTCCTACAACATATTATCCTTACCTGACATGAACGAAACTGGTTGACTAGTAATGTGCATCTCTGTGGATCTTTTCTTCCATCCAAGCTGTCCAATTCAGCAGCTACTTGATTTAACTCTTCATCTGCGTAGTAGAACTGAGCAAGAAGTTGTGGATCTGACCTCTGCAAAGATAATATAGATGGACAGTGTTAGCTTACCTGTTCAGGCAGATCCAAATAATGCACCTACTAATATTTGCATATTCACAGGTAAAAAAAAGGGAAGATGATTTCACCAGGGCAGGGCAACACAGGATATGGTAATATTTCTTCAATAGGGTAGTCCTGGCAGCAGTACAGCCCAAAGCATAATATCCTATCTTATGTCCTACCGTGCCCCACTCAAGTCTTCTCAAATGGTGTCAAACTCAAATAGCAACAGAGGCATACCGACTTAGTTCTAAAACATGTTATCTATATTTTATTATATTCTTATTTATTTCATTAAATATTTCCCAAATGCATTTTAAACAAGCTCTGGCACTTGGGAATATTGCCTTCCCATACCTGTGTTCTAAAGGTAGAGATAAGTGGAACAGTGGTTGGATCATCTGCTTAATTTCAGGAAAAAAAGAAAACTTTATTAAACATATGAAGAATTCATAATTTCCACCTCCTCTGGGTAAGCCTTGGAATTTGGTTTTTTACTGTTTGCAATTGCTCTTACTTCCCAATTTTTAGTCTTTGGGCTGGTATGCTCACCAAACCTAACTTAATGAAGGCAGGTCTAAGGTTCCTAGAACAGGACACGCTGCCTTGTTAGACTTCAAAGACTCACTTCTCAGGGTTCTGTGGGTAACCTTGGTGTGTTTGGGGAGGGGGAGATACAGTGCTACTCCTTGCCTGGTGAGCTTCTCATTTACAATAGGCATCTTCATGTGTTTTTCCCTTTGAGGGTAGTGAGACTGAAGTCTTGACTATGCATTTCTTTTGGAAGGGTCTGTTGTGTTTCAGGGCTGGTTAGAATCAGCAATTTCAAAGACATTTTTATTTAGAGATACTGTCCCTTTCATTTGCTTCTGCATAAGGTGTCCTCTATGACAGTGCAAAACTCCTTTGCAATGCCTATGTCAATAAAACTTTTATTAAACACAAGTACCATCACTACTCTGATAGGGATATAAAGACAAAAATGGAACAGTTGATGCCCTCAGAGAGTTTACATTCTATGAGGAGAGAAAACATGTACATAAATTAGTCTAAACATGCTGTTGCAGAAATATTTTTCCTTATTTTATTCTACTTCATAAAATTTGAATTCCAGCTAAACCAGACAACATATTCTCCAAACCTGACATTCCACCTGCCAGCTCCATGCATTTGCACAAACCATCCTCCATGTTTGGAATGAAGCACTTGGGTCCAAATCTTACTTCACTTAGTACCTGTGTTAAATTGCTTAATCTCAGTTTCCTCATTCATGAAATGAGTTTAATAAATAACACCTATTTCAGAGGCTTATAAGAATCAAATGAAATGTATATAAAGCACTTTGAAGAGAGAGTGCCATATTAAGTTTTTGCTTTTACTATTGTCTACATGTCTCAGAATCCTGTTTTCTTCAAAGAACAGATCAAATCATCTATAACTATATATCCCACGTGCACTGATAATCTCAATACTTAAAGTGTCTGATTTCCTTATTTTCTAACATAACTAAGAACCTATTCTGATGCTCATTAATTGTCCCAACTTCGGGTAGAGCCAAGATGGCAGAGTTGAGACAGCAACCCAGCTGAATTTTACCCTCCAAACAACTTTAAAATAACACATCAAATTGAATTAAAGATAAAAATAGTTAACAAAAGGTCAGGGTGAGATATTTTTTGAGCCCAAGACAACTTGGAGGTTGGCAGAAGAGTCTGTGATGCTGAGGTGGCAACTGTCCCAACTGCCTTTACCATATCTACCTGGCCCTAGGGACTGGTACCTGCCCCTGGATCCCTCTAAACCAGAATAAACACTGGTAAAATTTTGAATTCAATATTTTATTGAACATTAACTAGCACTGGGCTTATCCCTATGCAGTATTATCTGGCATGCTCTCTACTCTCAAGCAATTACAATCTTATTGGAGAGAAAAGATACATCTATAACTATATATATATATATATATATATATAGACACGTGTCTATAGTTATTTGTATATAGACAGATGTATAGATATGTAACTCAAGGTTCAAGGCTGGTATATTTGCATAAGACTATTCTCGCTTGTCAAAAAATAATTATTCAACACTCCATGTGTGTATGAGGGATGGTGTTGGCAAGAACTCGGGAGAAGAGAGTTGGCAAGCACTTGGGAGAGCTCAAGGGGAGGCCCCTGGAGAAAGAAATACTTTGGGAATAAGCCAACATGTCTAGGAACCAGAACTTGACATGTCTCTGATTTCCAGCTTGTCACACTAGAGACTTTGGGGGATTTCCTCTTGCGTGATAACAGGCACTCTTTCTTAGTTGAGCTGATATTTCTTACTCTCAGTGGGAAAGCTCATTTACTCTATGTATTGTCTGACATATTGTAATCACATAGATTATAATATATCAACTATTCTGATTTCTGTTCACTATTGCCTGGATAAATAGGTTTATTCACTACCGACTATTTGTGATGGTATTTGTAAAACTAGAATTGGTGGGAAGGTAGTCAAATATATAGCATGGAGCACTCCTCCATTAATATAAAGTGATAAGAAAGACAGATTGAACCTTAAAATTATTTTCCTACACTAGCAATATTTAAGGGGAAGATGGATATAATTTTGAACTCATCATCTCTTTGAAGAAAGCAGGTGGTTCTTGTTTACCTTTAGGAAGGAATCAAAGTCTGTCTTGGAAAGGGATAGGGGAGATTCCAATGTTATTTATTCACAAGTCCCTGTCAACCATTTAGAGAAGACCATGTAGACATAAACGTAACATACATGGGCAACATACACACATATACCCTTCATATAAATGAAATACTTAAAAAATATAATGAAAAGGTTTAATTAAGTACAAAATATATAGTAACATTCAGTTTTGTGAGGTCTCAAAGGATAGAGACATATGGTTAAGATGACATACATCAAATTAAAAGAAAAAAAGTTTGACCCAAAAAGAGAGTGTATTCTGAAACAAAAATACCCAGACTTGCCAAACTTGTTGGGCTCTGAAAACTACTCTCATTCTGTTTATAGATATGTTTAATTAGCAGGAAAAAATACACCAACTATAAGTTTTTGTATGGTGCATTTTATCATAGTTCTGACAGTTTTATATGTCCCTAATAAGTCCTTTTTTGTTTCAATGACAAGACTGCAACTATTTTTTGGTAAAAAGTAACTTCAATCTGAATTAATCACCATCAACGTGAACTGCCACCAAAGGGTCAAAGCAGTCTGGTTAGAGTAGTAAGGCACCCTAAGAGCTCAGAGACAGGGTTGACATGAACCAGGTGAATCAAACAACCACCAGAGCAACTGGACCATCACCTCATCAATTGGAACACCATCTCCCGACAAACCCATGTGAAGGCAGCCAAGTGCTCTAGGCCTAGAGCAGCAGCCCTCAGTTCATTAATCCCACCTTAACTGAGGAGGACAAGTCCCAAGAAGAAGGAACCCAACACCCTTATGACCAATGAAAATGAAATTTGTGTTTCCCTTGATGACTTTCTAAGTTTCTTTCACCCCTCTGAGATTCCCCAGTTGAATTTCATCTATATTATTCAATTTTAATTTTAAATTTTAAAAATGTCCAGTGATGCAATAAACAAACAATTAAAAATGTTTTTATTAAATGCCTGCTATATGCAGGTATTAGCAATACAAAGTACCTGCCCCCTGTGGATTCAGTTAAATCTCCCAAGGGAGGAGGAAGGGGTGATTACTTTTAAGGTACTGTACAAGGCAGCACTCCTAAAACTAGCTCATAAGTCCTCCTTAAGTATAAACACAATAAGCTCAAAGAAAAGACATTTATTGGATGGTATCATAAGAACAATAGTAATAAAGTATTGTCCCTATAAACCTGGGGTATATTTTCCTTCATCAGTGAGAAGCATCATAAACGATGAATATACCAGTAGAAAGGTACATGTTTCAGGAATGCATGTGGTCCAAGGCAACTCATAGCTCAAGCACCCCAGCATACTACTATCCTTTGCATCTTCACGGTTCTTTTTATGTTGATACCCATAATTGCAATGGTTTTGCTGGGCAGGTTGCTTGGCCTGGCTCCCTAATCCGGAGACTTCAATTACTGATGGCCAAGGTTGGTGCTTTCCTCCATTGCTAGACGCCCAGAGTTACCCTCCTGGGTGCACTGTTTTCTACTGGAATATTTCTTTCACCGTAAGACATCAGGGCTGATGGGGAAGGAAGGGAGAAGAAATCATACCCCATCCACTAAAGCAAGGAACAAATTACTCTCAAAGACAGAGTTCTTCCACAGATGAATCTCTTCTCTGCTGTCAGGGGTCATATTCCTCAGAGCTGTTCTCTAATCTAAAAGACTTCTTATAGAGTATATATTGCTTTTTTTTTTAATGCTTCATTAACTTCTGATTTACATCATCCGTTTCCACCAGATTTTGAGTTACAAATTTTCTCCCCATTTCTCCCCCACCCACCACCCCAAAATAGCAGTCCCACAGGATATCCCCTCCTCCAATCTGCTCTCTCCCACATTTTCCCCCATACCTCTTTCCACTTTTCCAGTGGATCTCTATGCCTCAGTGCCTGTACATCCCATTTCCCAATTACATGTAAGATGGTATTAATAATAGTATATATATATATATATATATATATACATATACACACATATACATATATACATATTTGAATATTTGATTTCAAAACTTTCAATTCCAGATTCATTCCCCTCCTTCCCCGTCACCCACCCCTACTGGGAAGGCAGTTCAGTATAGGTTGCACATGTGTGGCTAATGCAAAACAATAACATAGTAGATACATTGTAAAAGACTGATTACACTTCCCTCCCTCCCATCCCACCTCCCACCCGCTCTACTCTCTACTTTGATACCATCTATTTTCAAAAATGAGTGCTTCCAACCTCCCTCCCCCCCAGCCTACCCTCCCTTCTGTCATCCCCCCTCTTATTGCCTTCCCCCCCATTCTCGTGGAGGGTTAGATACCCTATTTAGTGTGTATTTCACTCCCTCCTCAAGCCAAATTCAATGGGAATAAGGTTGACCCATTCCCTTTTGCCTTCCTATTCTTCCCCTCCATTGTGACCATTTTCCCTTGCCTCTTCTGTATGAGATAGTTTACCCCAATGTCTCTCCCCATCTCCTCTCATTATATTCCTCTCTCACCTCTTAATTTCACCTTTTAAGTATCATTCCTTCCTGTTAAATTGGACCTGTGCCCTCTATGTATACCTGTAAACATATATACACACATTCACATATGTATTCATATGCCCATATACCCTCATATATAGACAAATATATATATTTCTAATACCTTCAACTACTGAGAAAAGTTTCATAAATTACAATTATTGTTTTTCCATGTAGGAATGTTAATAGTTCAACTTTGATAAGTTCCTTATGATTCCTTTTCCCTGTTTATCTTCTCATACTTCTCTTGCTTCTTGTATCTGAATGTCAAATTTTCTATTCAACTCTGGTTTTTTCAGCAAGAATGCTTGAAAGTCCTCTACTCCACTGAATAACCATATTTTCCCCTGAAACATGATACTCAGTTTTGCTGGGTAGGTGACTCTTGGTTTTAATCCCAGCTCCTTTGCCCTCTGGAATATCATGTTCCAAGCCCTTCGATCACTCAGTGTAGAAGCTGCCAGATCCTGGGTTATCCTGATTGTGTTTCCACAATATTCAAATTGTTTCTTTCTGGCTGCTTGTAATATTCTCTCCTTAATCTGGGAATTCCAGAACCTGGCTATAATATTCCTAGGAGTTTTCTTTTTGGGATCTTTTTCAGGAGGTGATGGGTGGATTCTTTCAACCTCTATTTTGCCCTCTGGTACTAAAACATCAGGGCAGTTTTCTTTGAGAACTTCCTGGAGGATGATTTCTAGGTTCTTACTTTGATCATGGCTTTCAGGTAGTCCAATAATTTTTAAATTATCTCTCCTGGATCTATTTTCCAGGTCAGTGGTTTTTCCCATGAGATATTTCACATCACCTTCTATTCTTTCATTTGTTTGGATCTGTTTAACAGCATCTTGATTTCTCATAAAGTCATTAGCTTCCATTTGCTCCAATCTAATTCTGAAGCAATGATTCTCCTCATTGAGTTTTTGAGATTCTTTTTCCATCAGGCAAATTCGGCTTTTTAAGGCATTCTTCTCCTCATTGCCTTTTTGGGCCTCCTTTGCCATTTGAGTCAGTCTGTTTTTTAAAGTATTATTTTCCTCAGTCAGGCTGTTGACTCTCATTTCATAATTTTCTTGCATTGTTCTCATTTCTCTTCCCAAATTTTCCTCCACTTCTCTTATTTGGTTTTCAAAATCTTTCTTAAGGTCCTCTCTGGCCTGTAACCAGCTTGTATTTTCCTTTGAAGCTTTTGGTGCAGGAGTTCTGACTTCACTGCTTTCCTCCTCTTCCATGCTTTGCTCCTTTTTGTCCCCAAAATGGGAGTGTATTGTTGGAATCTTCTGTCTGCTTTGTTTCCTTTGCCTGCTCATTTTGCCACTCAATTACTTGACTTATGGGCTTTTTGCCACAGTAGGACTCTGCCACCAGACAGGGGAGCTTTCGTCCCAAATGCTGGGGTTTTCTCCCCTGCCAGAGGTATTAGATGGGTGCCCTCTCTGAGGTCTCCACACGCTCTGGCAAGCTGGACACACACCCCAGAACCTCCACCCTAGACTGCAATCCAGATCCAAGCAGGTTAAAGCAAGAGCGATTACCCCTCAGACTGGTGCTTAGTCCCCCTACACTCTGCAGGCCAAGAGCTGAAGCCACCATATGGCGCTGGCTGGCTGTGCTGGCGTCTCAGCGGCTTTTCGCCCTGGGGGTAAAAGCCAAGCACTCCCACTTACTGGTCCCAAAGTCCAGACTGCACTGACCTCTCACTTTGTCCTTTGTGTCTATGTGTTGATAATTCTGGAAACGGCCACAGATGCTGCTGATGTGGAGTCCCTCTGGCCAGGGGCTAGTCAGGCCCGCCCTAGGGCTAAAGCCTGGGCGTGTGGTGGGTTCGACTCCCAGAGCAATGCGCTGGCCAATTCCTGCTGGCCTGCCGGGCTGTCCTCAGCAGGAGGTTAGCTTCTCTGTCTCATTTTGTGGGTTCCAAAGCTCCAAAGTTTGTTTAGAGTCCCCTTTTTACATGGATTGGGGAAGGTGGAAGCCGGAGCTGAAGGTTGTGCTTCTACTCCGCCATCTTGGCTCCCCCCCCCATATATCGCTTTTTAAAGAGCCACTAATAGTCAACCAATGGCTAACTACCCTCTACCTCCATCCAATTTTGATGGGGAGGGGGATTCTTTACAGCTTCAAAAGGGGTAATTTAACATAAAACCTTTTAAGACCTTAAGATTCATTGTCTCTGTCAGCTGGCCGTTTATATTCTATGATTTTTACCAAGTAAGAGATAGGTATAGGTAGGTGAGATCAAATGATCAGGAGTGTCTTTATCAAACCCCTTCCCACTTTATACAAATAAAAAAAGTGATATAGCTCCTGTACTGAAAAAAAAAAATCATACTCTACTAAGGAAATATAAGACATACCTAAGAGTGATGGTTAGGGAAGGCAACCTTGGTCTAGGCTATCAAATGGATTGTAAGTAAAGCAATAACACAGTAGACTGTCCTGCCCTCTCCAGCAGCAAAGTTAATATTTTATTTAACTGTGTTCCCCCAATAAGAAGTATGAAGAAGAGGGTGAGAGTGACTTCAGAGGCAGGGAAAAGGGCAAGATGTCCACAGTGGCTTGGCCCTGGTGTTTCGAAGAATGACTGGATGGGATGAATAAGATCCCAAAGAGTTCTAACTCTACATTTTGTGACCATTAAATAAATCACTAATTAGACCTCAGCATTGAGAATCTCAAAGTTATATGGTATCCAAATTAGTCATGTGGTTCCATCCACTATCATAAGTCAATGTTAGAACTAAACCATAAAAAATACCATTTCCCCTCTTCTAAATGTCTAAGAAAGCAGATTCTATGAGCTCTCTATGATATCTAATAAAATAAGAGAAGTCTTATAGAATCTGTGTCTGAAATATCTTCTGCTTCAACAAACTTGAATTATTCAATTTTAATTCTGGTAAAAATGAGAGATTAGCAAATTAGCATCTTCCATTTTAATGATCCAGGTCAAACTTATCTAAAGCATGTTCATGGAGTATAATTGCTATGGGACATCTAAGCAAATAGAGAAACTAGTCATTGTGCGTGGCTGAGCATCTCATATATGTGAGTTCTGGCTGGAGCCATAATCAAGTGTTTCAAGATCTGAAAGAGTGAAATTATCTTCAAAGACTTTCTTCAGAGTAATTTTCAACTGACAAATGTTCATCTAACCACTTAATGACTAGTCTTAAATTGTGTATTTTGTGGCACTGAGGAAGCATGTCCAAAAATACAGATGAGTGGTTTTTCTTGTAAGAAAGTACTACTACTGCACAACAGCAAAGCCAGTGTAGGACTTAAATATTCAATTCCTATGAAATTAAGAAGAACTTAACAAGAAAGATAAGTTTACTATTTGGATTCCCTTAAGGAACATGCAAAGATGATTTGGATTGATTGTCCTTTTTATTGACTTTATTAAAGCGGGGGTTATATAGGAAAATTAAGGTCATATAAAATTCAGCGTTCTTTGAAATGGCCATTAGCATTGTATGGTTACATGTAATTTTTATTATATAAAAACATTTCTTACTATACTTTTCATATATTGACAAGAACATATAATTTGTTTCTTTTTTTCCCCTTGACATATGTATGCGAGGTTACTGGACATAGGAAAAAAAAGGTCTTAGAAATCTTCTAATCCAATTCCCTCATTTTATAGATGAAGAAACTGAGGCCTAGAGGGGTTAAGTGATGCTCTCAAGGTCATACAAGTAGCTAAGTAGCAGAGTCAGGATTTCAACTTACATTCTTTGCCTCCAAATTCATTGCTCTTTCCAACATACCATGCTGCTTTTTCAGGAACATGTTTAATGTCCTGTATTGTTTAACATTTTTATCAATTAAGGAATAGATAGCATGGTCTTCCAAGTCACAGATAACACAAATTTAGGACAAAGAATATACATGCTAGATGAAAGAGGTAGAACCCAGAAAGAAACCCTGATAGACTGTAGCATTGCATAAAATCTAATAAGATGAAATTCGAAGTCTTACATGTGAGTTCACAAAATCAACCTCACAAAAATAGAATGGGAAAGGGGGAGGCATGTTAGACAACAGTATACTTGGAAAAGATTTGAGAGTTTTAATGGACTGCAAAGTCAATGAATCAATAATGTGCTATGGCACCTAAAAAAGATAGTACTATCTTGGGTTGCATTAAGAATCATATGGTGATAGGTCCTATGTATTCAGTCCTACTCAAACCAGATAGTACTATGTTCAGATCTGGTTGCCACAGTTTAATAAGCTACAGTGTGTCCAGAAAAGAGCAACCAGGATGGTGAAGGATGTTGGCTCTATGTCACAGAAGGATCGATGTGAAGCAACTAGGGAGGCTTAATCTTGAGAAGGTAAGACTCGGAAGGGATATAACAGTGATCTATTACATTTATGAAGGGCTGTCATGTGGAAAAGGGATTCTACATGTTCTGTTCAGCCCAGGAGCAGAAACAGGATCAATGAATAGGTCAATTTGAAAGGGGGAATGCTCTCCTTGTCAGGTGGGCATAGTGAGGATTCCTTCCAAGTATAAGTAGGACTCAATAGCCATTAAAATTTTTTCTAATTCAAATTCTGTGATTTTAGGAAGACAAACTATACCTAAAACTTTCTCTCATGCAGAACAGAGTTCAAGCCAACTTCCAAAACAGACGGTGTGTCTATACAGACCATCATTTCTGGTGGAGAGACAACAGGAGCAAATGAAAGAAAGAGAAGGCTGACTATATGCAAAGTACTGAGGATGCAAAGAAGGTAAGATAGCCCTTGCTCTGAAGGAGCTCACATTCTAATAGTAGAAGACAACACATATCAAGAGAAGGCTTCAGCCCCAAGTCAGAAGAAAAAGAAAGCCCACAGGTCCTTAGAGTGAAGCAACAAAGTATATACTAATGCACTGTCATTACTGTCATTTCCATTGATAAAATGGCATTTGTTACTAACATGACAATGTTAGTAACCTTGACAATGTCAAGAGTCTTGGTGGTGGGAATTTTCTTTTCTGGATCTTCAATAGCTGTGGTTGCCAAGGAGGTTGGAATCTGTAGTACCTAAAGAGGCAGATGCCAGGCTAGATTTCCTCAAGGGCAAAGTTAGAAGAAGAGCTCATGTTATTTTCCTTATTTTCAGGGCTCTTAGTCTTACTTGGCAGTTGCTTCTGATGGTTGCAGAAACGGCGGGCCCTTTCTCCACATGTTCATTTTGTAAATGTTAGTTCAATTATAAGTAGATAATATAACCCATATGTCCACTTAACCTGTCATAGATAAATTACAAATATCATAATACAATGAACATGAGCAAAAAAGCAAAGTGAAAAAAAAAAAACATCATTGGATTTGGAGTCAAATCCTCTGCTACTCACTACCTTATATGGATCTGATCAAGTATGAAGACTCTCTATGACTCAGATTCCTCCTATGTAAAATGAGATGGACTCCAATGGTGTTTCTATCAAGTGGGGAAGGAGAGAGGTTTCTAAAAACAGTACCTTGGCCATAAGCCCTGTCATTCAATAACCAATACTCTTCTATCTACATTAGAGGAACAGAATTTGAAGACTTTCCACTCTGATTGCAGACTCATGAGGCCAAAGAGAAATGTCCCCACCTGTAACTGCCTCTATATTTATATAGAGATATAAAGGTGGGGGGAGTAACAAGGTGAGGATCTGTAGCTTAGCTCAGCTATGGGATGATTCAGTTTGCAGAAAGAAATAATATATGTGAATTATGACAAAAGTCTAATAGCCTGAGAATACCCATTATGTCACTCTCTTCTCCCATAATTTATGTATATTAATAGTTTTATATTGCTATCTCAGCTGGTAGAGTTACTGTACCATATTAATGAAATCAAGGCTGCATCCCTAACCTAAGGAATTAGGCAAAAATATAGATCAATCATCATAAAGCCATCCCTACCACAGGAAAAACAATTCAAAGCGTATTCTGTACTGATAGCAAGAAATAGTTATAGATGGCTTAAATCTAACATTATCTAAAGATACTAGGTAGAATCAAAGACTCAGATGATTCTTACAACACTGTGGTTCTAGATGCTCAGATTTAATCCTTATGTATGTCACAGAATACTTTTCTATAAGGACAAATTATTTAATTTCATAATAAAATTGTGTCTATGTATATTATCATAATATAGTAGTCCAATAATATCAACACAAAAACAAAACACAAGATTCCAACACAACCTATTCAAGGCAAGTTGGTATTTTGGTTTGCTTAGTTTCCAACTTAGGGAAGGAGATTCTAGTTAAATGAAATAAATATATTTTACTATGTGGAAATGTATCACATTTCTAGCTCTTTAAAATTCCCTTTTTATAAGAACATAAACTGCTGGCTTTCTTTTTATAATTATTCTTTTCAGAATTTAATAAGAATTATTTTTTAAAACAAACATAAACTGCTCAAATTTTCCCCAAAGGCATATACTCTGAAGTATGCCTACAGAAATTCTGATTGTAGTAGATGGAAAGGGGCAGGGGGAAGTATAGATTCTCATTTTGTGTTTTAAGTGCTAAAACCCTTGTCTTCCTAATTCCATGGCCAGCACTCTATCCATTATGCTATGTTGCTTCTCAAATACAAATTAGGATCCCAAAATAAACTTCTATATTAAAATCCTGGAAAAGAAGAATCTGCTACCAAGTTCAATTTAAAGAGTTAAAAAAAGGAAGGGAAAAAAAGAATGATTCTCCACAGAAGACTTAATCTTGATGCTTCACTACTCCCCATATCTAGGGGATCTAGGGATCTCTGGATTCTCAAAAGCCAGAGAAGAGGAACTTAAGCTCTGACAGGTTCTACAAGGCTAAAAAAAAATATTCAAATACGGTCTTGACGACAAACTGCATCTTTAGCTAAGAACCAATCTAGCTGGGCTTGGATGGTTTTATCACAGCTAGCTGGCCAGTAAGTAATAAATCATTTAGCCACAACAGCCTAAAAAAAACAAAGAAAAATACCTACAGTAATGACTCTCAGACCTATGTGTACCCTCTCCATTCTTCAAGAGATGGTGGCCAGAAGGCAGAAAGAGGGCAGGGGCTAAGAAGCATGTAGTTTTTCAATAATCCTTGGCAATCTATGTTGGTGTTATTTCCACAAGCCCTCCTCTAGGAGTTCTCTATACAGATGAAATCACAGGACTGAAAAACAAAACCTAAATGTGAGATCCTCATAAATGAACAAGATCATATGCAACTAGAAGAGAAATGCATCGAGTCAGATATTCCTACTGTTGATGAAATCGGAAGACAAAGAAATTACTGCTTAAATGGTTGGTTGGTTTCATTATATGCCAAAGGCCAGAGTGGTGATGAGGCTGCATGTTCCCAGGGAGTTCAGACTGGAGTAGTTTTACTAAGCTTCTGCTCATCATATCTTCTAGTGGTTCACTTTAGAGGGTGGATCAGCAGCAGGGGCAACAGCAGGTTAGAAGATGGTCAGGGTCTAGGTAAGGTTGCACAATAAAGGCTAGAAGATGAGTCAAAAGATTTCAGAGATGTCAATACCATGGATATTTAAACAACTTCCATAAGATATGAATACATTTACATTAAAATTAAGAAAATAAATTAAAATAATTAAAACAGTGCAGTGTGGTGCAATCTTATCACCAGAGGGAAGCATCAGGAGCAGTGGGTTGAAGGTTCCAAGGGATAAATTTGGGCTTGATGTCAGGAAGAACTAATACAGTTGTCTGAAAGGGAACAGGTAGCTCGGAGGAGGGAAAATAAGTGGAGGGCTTGTCCTAATTGGACCAGATGACCACTTGTCCAGCATGTTATAGTGGGGTTTTTTATAGGTATGGATTGGATTATATCACCAATGAGGTGCCTTCCTACTCTAAAATTTTATGATTCTGAGTATTAGATTTTGCATCAAAGGATGTGGTTTCCAATTGTGGTCCCTAACTACCTATGTAAGCAAGACATTTAGTCTCTCTGAATCTCATCTCCTTATCTTAAAAAAAAAAAAAGATGAACTAGATGACATATGAAGAATTTTCAGCTCAAAAAATATGATTTTGTAATCCTAATTAAATTTATTTTAATTGAACAAGACTTTTATAATATTTTATTAATGGCTTTTTATTTTTATATAACATACAATTCTGAATATAACCTTCATCTTCCCCTACCTACCAAGCTACACCCTTGTATTAAAGTTTTTTTTAAGAGGGGAGAAAAACACATTTCAGTAAAAACAAACCAACACATTAACTTCGTCTGACAGCATATGTAATTATCTACACATAATCACTCAAATCCACCACAAAGGAAGGCCAGGTACAGTTTCTCAATTTTTCTCAGACAATAAATATTTTTTAGGCATCTACAATATTCTAGGCACTAAGCTAAATCCAGGGGATACAAAGGCAAAATACAATCCTTGTCCTCGAGGAATTTACAATCTCATTGGGAAAGACTACACACAAAAGGAAAATGAAAAGAAGGAGGAGAGGTAACTGGTGGCACAATGAATTTTAGAGGAATACAACAGGATGGGAAAATGAAAAAAAAAATAGTTGGCCTGAGCCCTCCTTAAATTGATTTTCTGAGAGCTCACTTCTGAGATTTCTTCAGAGTGAGAGCTCTTCACCCTCAACCCTCCACATTCCACTGTCTTCACCAACAAAAGAAACTTAAGACCCAGAAAAGAAAGCCCTCACTGCCAAAGTCGTTGTCAAATGAATTAGAAATAAATATGGTTTAATTCACAGAAGTCCTATTAAAGAAGATCTGTTAACTATCTATTTTGCCACTGAACCTGAAGAACCATGGATGGAGCTTTTTCCATCTAATCTGATGCTGAAACATCCTAAATGTGTTGTCTCCCCCATTAGAATGTGAACTCATTGAAAAGAGAAACTGTACTCTCATGATGGGACTGTTATTAGCAGTTTCTCTGGGAGGGCAACATCCCAGTGGTGCCATCAGATCTGGGCTGCTGACAAATAACTTTTGTCATTATCTTCTGGGCTTATTCTTTTCCTCCCCTTCTCTTTCCTAGTGCTGCCTTGATATCAGGACATTTAAACACATTTTCGGATTAGTTAAAGCCCCCCTTGGATGACAAAACTCACAGGTCCAGGGTTCTCAGGCTCTGCAGGTGACCTTGGTGCTGTTGGTCTCACACTAACTTGGCCAAAGCCCTGAGAGAAGATGGAACCAGTGCATCTTGGGTCATGTTGGAAAGATTCAGCCATACTCCCACACAGATCTCACCCTCCATTATGGTCATTCTTCAAAATTGTCAGCCGCTAAGTGGGAACAAGCAGCTTCATGTTGGGGCCTTGCAGAGTTCTTTCTGAATAGTGAAGGGGGACAGATTCCACTTCAGCCCATACAAGCAACTTTTTGTGAATTTGGCCCAGAATTATCTTGATGCCCCATCCAACGCGAGTCATAGGCCAGAGCTAAATTTTATTACACTTCCTGCTTTCAGCCTTAGAAAACTAGTGACAGGTAAAACCAGATAATGCCCATGTGCTCTGGAAGAGTTATGTAAGACTGTCACATGGATGTATTTGGGAATGACATTAAAACTTTTAACAAAAAGAAAAAGAGAGAAAAGTCTTGCTTTTCTGTTTATCAGCAGGCCTTACACAGTGTTTTCCTCAGAGTTGGAGCCTTTAATAAAAGCTTTTTATTAATTCCTTCTCTTTCTAGCAATCCGATCCTTCCTTCTCAGGCTCCTTTTTGGATCATCATTTATATTATAACCTTGGAGTCATACCCCAAGGATCCGCCCTGGGCCCTATTTCCTTTGCTTTCTAAACTCTCAGTTCCTGTGGGTTAAATGATCATTTCTATGCCACTGACTCCCAGATCCACACATCTAGCACCAGTTTCTCTCCTGAGCATCCCTTCTGCTTTACCAACTGCCTTGAAATACTAAATCTGAAAAACAATTACTTCACCAAAAAAAATCCATCCTTTCAGTCATGCAAATTTTCAAACTCGGCATCATCCTCAATTCTTCATTCACACTCACTCCACATAAAAACTGCTTGGTCTTGTCATTTCTTTTTTTTATTTTATTTTTTTTTTAAAGCAATCGGGATTAAGTAACTTGCTCAAGGTTACACAGCCAGTTATTTCTGGGTGTGGTGCTGAGTATCTGAGCCCGGATTTGATCCAGGTCATCCCAACACTGGAGCCGGTGCTCTTACTCACTGAGCCACCTGGCCACCCCTAAGCAATTGGGATTAAGTAACTTGCTCAAGGTTACACGGCCAGGTGTTTCTGGGTGGGTGCTAAGTGTCTGAGCCCGGGATTCGATCTACAGGTCATTCTAACACTGGAGCCGGTGCTCTTACTCACTGAGCCACCTGGCCGCCCCGGTCTTGTCACTTCTACCTCCACAATCTCTCATATCCCTCTCTCCTTCCCTCTCCTTATGCAGCTATAGCTGTCACCTTCTTCTGGCCCTCATTTGTATGATTACAATAGCCTCCTCACTGGCCTCCCTCCCTCCAAGTCTCTCTCTTTTCCATCCTTCACACAACTACCCCTAAACTCAATAAACTCCAGTGGCTCCCTTGTCTCTAAGAAAGAATATTAACTCCTCTCTTTAACATTTAATGCCCTTAATAACCTCTCCCCAACCTGCCTTCCCAGCCCTGAATACTATTCATTACTTTCCTTCACACACACACACACACACACACACACACACACACACACATACACACACACACATGCATTTAGACAAAACTGATCTTCTTACAACCCTTATGTAATCTATCTCCTATCTCTGTCTTTGCATTGGTGCCCCCATGCCTAGGATGTACTCTCACCTCACCTTTGCTCCCTCCTTCATTTCTTTCACATCAGGCAAGTCAAGTCAAAAGCATTTGCTCTATGCTAGGCACTAGGGATACAAAGGAAGGTCAAAAACGGGGGAGGGGGAAGAAAGGGAGAGGGAGAAAAATCGAAACTTAAGAGATTGTGGAACTGAATGCTATAAACTAAAAGTAAATAAAAAGACATCAATTTTTTTTAAAAAAAATGGGGGCTCAAGAAGCTCAGACTAATGGGGTGAGACTACAGGCAAACAATTACAACCATACAAGATGTCTAAAGGATAAACTGGAGATAATCACAAAGGGAAGGTGCTAGGATTAGAGAGGATCTGAAAAGGCTTCTTAACAGAGAGTGGGACTTAAGTAGGGTCCTCAAGAAAGTCAGGAAAACAGGAAGGAGAGTGCTTCAGGCATGGGAAACAGCCAGTGCCAGTGCCCAGAGTCGGAAGATGGGGAGTCTTGTGTGAAGAACAAATAATGAAGCCAGTGTCATTAGATGGCAGAGTACATGGAGGAAGAATAAGAGGAATGAAAAGACTGGAAGGGGCCAGGTTATGAATGGCTTCAAAAGACAAACAGAAGAGCTTACACTTAAGGGATGGCTTCTTTATGAAGTCTTTCCTAGTCTCCCAAATGCTGTTAATTTCCCTCTAAAATTATCTTGTATCTATACTGTATCTACTCTTTGATATACATGTTTTTTCCGCAGGCTAAGATCTCCACAGACAGTTACTGTCTCACTTTTATATTTTGTGACATATAAGAAGTTCAAGAGACATAATTTCTGGGTAATTAATCATTTTATTAATCATGCTTGCATATAGTTAATAAAAGGGGTCAGTGACACTCTCAAATGACAAAGACCCCTCATGGAACCCATTCAACACTTATATGCCCTTGGAAGAGTGGGTGTTCCTGATGATGACAACTGACTCTGATTGGTTAACGATTAATGACAAGAATAAATATTAAAATAAGAGGTGGATCTATTCTGATGAAGGACTGTGACTTTGATCACATTATTTACTTCCAAATCACTCCTAGTCTTGGGAAATCTAGACAAAGAATCTATTCTCCCCCCCCAAAAAAAATGAGTAGAACACAATGGGCTACAATTCACCTTAGTTTAAATTCTTTGTAAGATTTTGTGGTTGGGTAAGGCAACAACTCCATCTAGATAAGATAGTCTATGTGGGGTAAATTTTTAGGAGAGGTCAGGGATCTTCCTGTTGTTATTTAATAATAACTTCTCTCAGTCTGTATCTTCTGTATCTAATGCATGCCTGACACATGTTAGGTCCTTATTATAAATCCTTACTGACTAACTAAATAAACATAGGTCCTTACTCCTATAGTTAGGGACCTCTTCCTAGAAAAACAGTAGAAATTAATAAAGTCCTCTGTAGGAATTAGGAATGAAAACAAAACAAGTTCCAGTCAATAAAAGCCACTTGCATACAGTCTATTTTTCCTTCCCCTTTTTCTGCTTACTATTCTGTAAAATGTTAATATGCTTGTGCTTCCATGCCCAACTAACACCTTTAAAAACAAAGCAATGCAGCAAGGCCCTGATTAAGACAAACAATGAAACGCATGAAGTGGTTACATTATTTGAATATACACTGTATACTTCCAAAAGGCTGGAACTAATGACTATATCTTATGTATAACTTATAACTTCAAATAATGTGAATTCAAACAATGTGACCACATCATGAGATTCATTATTCACACTAATCAGGACCTACCCATACACAGGTCATTCTGCTCCTCTTCTCCTTGACCTTTCCAATCTGACTAGATTTTTTCTTCTTATTCCATTATTCCTCATTTATGCTCCCCTCTTCCTGATACCCTCTCAGTATCCCACAATTATTCTCTTACATACTTGTTTATATGGAGACATAAAAGTCCAAGTTTGATCTTGACATTTCATTGGACAGTTAGGTGGCACAGTGGATAGAGAGCTAGGCCTAGAGTCAGGAAGGCCTAAGTTCAAATCTAGCCTTGGACACTTACTAGCCATGACTTCGCAATTCACTTAAAATCTGTTTGCCTCTGCTTCCCCAGTTGTAAAATGGGGATATGAATAGCACCTAACTCCCAGGGTTGGGAGGAATACATGAGATAATAATTGTAAGGTTCTCAGCAGTGTCTGGCACATAATTAAATGCTATATAAATATTAGTTATTAATATTGTAAGTAGTTAAGGGGAAAGGAACTAGTTATTGGTTATCCATGTGCCTTGAAAGCATGACTACCTGAAGATCAAAGGATCCAATGATCTGGAGCCAAATGGACTTTAGAAATCACCTAGTTCAATCTTCATAATTTACAAATGAGGAAATTTAAGCACAAAGAGTTTTAAAAACTTGTCCAAGATTCCACAGCTAGTAAAAAAAAAAAAAAGCAAAAGGAGGATTCAAACCTAGGAGATTCTAAGTTCAAAACAGATTTAGACAAAAACTCTCCTCCTCTTTCAGTGTAATAACTCTGGAATAGTAGAGGGTCACTCTCTCAGTGGTACCATATTTGAAAGACAATACCACTGATGTGATCCTATTTCAAGTCAACGTCAAATGATAAAAGACAACACAAAAATATAAATATTTGTTACTTAACATTTCCATGCCATAAGAAATTTAACTTGGCTTCTTCTCTACCTTTTGTATGATTTCATATAAAGTTTAAAATTCAAATCACTATGGGTATTCTGCATTTTTCTTAATGCATCTACTGTTAATCACCAAGACTACGAAAAAAAAGTACTAAAATAAATGTACATTAGTTATAGTTATTTTCTCATCTACAATTGCAGCTTTCAAATCAGATATATTTTCAACCCCCATGTCCCACCAAAAGTTCGGTTTTAATGCTTGGATATGAATGTCTCTAGAATGAAAGCTTTAAAATATTTGGCAAAAACTTTCCAAAGACATCAAGTTAAAATCTATTGTGAACTTTTAAAAAATTTTTCACATCAATGAACACATATAATAAAACTTGTTGAAAAGTAACAGAAAATTGTCTATATGTAGGCACAAATTTACAGGCTTGTAATGCATATTTTTCAAAAGACAGATTTACAAAGAAAAGCTTTATTATCAAATAACATCAATTCTAGTGAATTAAAAGGTTGACATTTTATGAGGGAAAGAAGTTTGCTTTTGTTACATGTATGACTTAAAATTATAGAATTATCTAATTTTTATAGAACTTTGAGACATTACAGTATAAAATTCAAAATTCCTCACTATCTACTCATCCTTTAACCCTTTCAACTGGGTTTCTCCTGAAACTTCTGTCTCCAAGGCCACTATACTACAGTGACTTTTTGTCTGTCCTCTTCCTCCTTGACATTTTTTTAAGGCATTGAATGTTATGATAATACCTCCTTCTTCTGAATGCCTGCTTATATTTCCATGGCCCTCCTCCTGCTTCTCAGTCAGAAGATATATGAAGAACAACAAGAAGACCAATGTCTCTGGATCACAGAGTACATGGAGGGTACTAAGATGTAAGAATAGTGGGAAGGTAGGAAGTGGTCAGGCTTTGGCTTTTGCTGGTTTCTAATTCTTTCGACATAAGTGTCCCTCATGGTTCAAAACACAGCAATCTTGCCTCTCAATATTCTCTCCCTCAGCTATCTCATTCACTGCCACAACTTCAAAAGCATATACCTCAAAAATGACTATTTCCACCCTTACCCATCCCTAAACTTCCATTCCCATATTTCTAACAGCCTGGTACATAAAGTCATTGAGTTGTCCCCTAGCACCTCAAACATGGTCAAAGCTGTCTTATATGATGTTAACTTCCTGTTAACCCCCAGGAAATACTTGTATTTCTTTGCCCTCTAAACAGAATCTCAAGAATTCTAAGTAGGAAGACCATGGTTCAAGAAAGAGATCTGAAGAGTATCCAGAAAAGAGCAACCAGAACACAAAAGGACCTTAAATGAAGATTGGTGAAGGAATAAAACATGTTTAGCTTTGTGAAGAGAAAACTCAAAGGAACCAACATAACTATCTTCAAATATGTGAAGGCCTGCTGTCTGGAGGAAGGACTAGGAAGGACTCAGAGGGAAGAACTAGGAGCAATCTATGAAAGTTGCAAAGAGACAAATTTAGGCTTGATATTAGGAAAAATTTCCTAATGAATAAAGCTGTCCAAAAGTTGAATGGACTGCCTGGAGAGGTCTGAAGGATGTGAAGGATTCCCCCACCTTAGAGGTCTTCACATTTGGAAGGACAACCCACTATTTGCTAGTTCTGTTATAGTGAGAATTGCTTTAATGTATGCATTGAATTAAATAGTCACTCAAGTTTCTTCCAACTCTCAATTCTGTGACTCCTAGCATCTGCCAAGCTAACTGCTTTAGGTCAGTGGGAGTCTTCTCTCTGTCCCTTTGATAGGACCCTCCATATGCCACCAGAAAGTCCATTGCTACAGGATGCCATATTGCAATATTTAGACATCCAAACATCCCCTCTTCTGCACTGAATCATCACTCCCTCACTTCAATCATGATGTGAGCCATTATTTCAATCTAGTCCTGTGTTCTAAATTAAAGTGGTATAAGCCATGCCTGATTCAAGCTGGTCTGGTAGCTCAGGTTTGAGATTGGAATAGAATGAGACATTCATAGTTAAAAAAAAAGGAAATTTACTTAGCCATAGCATTGGGTGTGAGAGTGGAAAAGATTCCATTCAGGTAGATAAGGTCTCCCTTATCTCCATACAGAAATGTGTCTGGTTAGTTAAGTTTGGTGACTGGAGTAGCAGTGAGTCATTATAAAGCCTGAGGGGCACTGACTCCATGTGGACTGGTCTCTTTTTTGCCTAAAGACCAAAAAAAAAATCTATAAATGGCTCAAAATTTAGCCCTCCAGACCAATCAAGTCTCAGAAACAGCTTTCTTGACTTTTAAGAGTAACAAACTATAGGGTAGGTACCTGGAGAGATATTATCCTTACTATGTATGTAAAAAAAAAAGGTATTAATAAAACAGACAAAAAAGGGCAGTAACCCAACTGTCGAACTAAAGGCCTAAATAGATCCCTGACTGTGTACAAATAAAATGGACCAGGCTGAAACATCATATTCAGAGCCTTGGATAAGTTTCAACAGCAAAAGTTAATCCTCATTAAATAGTAAGAAATTACTAAAAAAAAAAAAAAAAGTACTGGGATATTTCCAACCACTCTCCCAACAATGAAATTCCACATAGTAAATGGAAATATGTATTTTTTTCATTTTCTTTATTTTTCTTGCTTTTCTGTGAAATGGCTAATATAAAAATGTATTTTGCATGTGATTTCACATGCATAATTGATATATTGCTTGCCTCCTCAATGGGTTAGGGAGGTGTGGGAGAGAATTTGGAATTCAATATTTAAAATTAAAAAAGCTTAAAATAAATAAATAAATTTTGAGGGGGAAAAACTCTACATAATGCAATTTCACTAAACAAATATTCACAGAGAATGAATGACAGACTAGACAAACAACTAGCATATCTCAAATTCAGGTGGGCTAACTACAAAAAGACAGGGAACTTCAAATAATATAATAATTTCAAACTTCCTGACAAGAGGACCAATTAAGCAGAAGTGGTAGAAAGACAGGGCTTTTATGACAATGTACTAACCTGATTCTCTTTCCTATGGCTGTTCAGTTTCTATTTCTGGCGCTTTCTAGCACCTAAATGTAGGACTATCCCAAGATCCTGTTTTCATCCTTCTTCCTTTCTCAATATCATCCATTTTCAATTGATTCAACTCTTGTTTTTATGTAATTAACTGCCAGATGTACGTCCCTAGCTCTAAACAAGTTCGAATCCTCCATTTCTGATTACCATCTGGTTGTCCAATTGGCACCTCAAATCTGACATGTCTTAAAGAGAACTAATTATCACCCCTCCCAAACTAACTCCTCTGGATTGGCACCAGTCAAGTTTTCAGTCATATAACTGGCTCAGAATTTTACAATAATCTCTCTCTCTCTCTCTCTCTCTCTCTCTCTCTCTATATATATATATATATATATATATATATATATATATATATATATATATATGCCCTCTTCCTTCCTCCAACATACTAAACTTATTTAACTGAGTCTTGTCAACTCCATGTCTACATTTTATCATATAATCATCCCCTCCCTCCTTTTCTATCATATTATCTACAACTATGTTCAGTCCCCAATTACCAGTTCAATTCAATTCCATTCAATGAAAATGTATCAGGTGTCCACATGTGCTAGGGACTCTTGCCAGGGAGTGGAGATACAAAGACAAAAATGAAACTGTCCTTTCTTACATTCTACTTGGAAAATATACCATGTATTACATAAACTACCCATCCAACTGGCCTCCTCCACTTCTAGTTTTCATGGGTTCATTTAATCCAACACCTCTCTACTTAACTGATGTTAAAGCATAGCTCTTTAAATCTTACTAGATGTTCCAAAAATCTTAAAAGGCTTTTGATTACTTATAGAATCTGGTCCAAGTATATATTTCCAAGCTTACTCATTGCTGTTTCCCTACATGAACCCTGAGTTCCAGTCAAATTGGATCACTTATTATACCAGGAAGAATCTGTGTTTTTATTATTGCATCCCATCTACTTAGAATGTCCCTCACCTGATTGTTATTAAAATACTAAGCCAGGGGGTGAAGCCAAGATGGTGGAGTAGAAGCAGGTCCTCTGCACGGCTCCGGCTTCCACCTTCCCCAATCCATGTAAAAGGGGATTCTGAACAAACTTTGGAGATACAGAACCCACAAAATGACACAGAGAAGCTAACCTCCTGCTGAGGACAGCCCAGCTGGCCACTTGCTTGCAGTGCTCTGGGAGCTGAGCACAGGCCCACATGAGCCGTAGGTTTTATCCCCAGGGCCAGCCTAAGCAGCTGCCAGCAGGAGGGAGTCCAGATCACCAGCAGCTGTGGCCGTTTCCAGATTAATCAACACACAGATGTGAAGGACAAAGTGAGAGGTCAGAGCAATGTGGACTCTGGGACCAGTAGATGGGACAGTGTTGGCTTTTGCCCACAAGGCGAGAAACTGCTGAGCCGCCTTGGATCAGTCTGTGCCACATTGTAGCTTCAGCTCCTGGCCTGCAGACTGTAGGGGGACCAAGCAACCAGTCTGAGGGGTAATCACTCTTGCTTTAACTTGCTTGGATCTGGATTGTGGTCTAGGGTGGAGGTCCTGGGGTGTGTGACCAGCTTGCCAGAGTGTATGGAGGCCTCAGAGAGGGCACCCAACTAATACCTCCAGCAGCTGAGAAAACCCCAGCATTTGGTACAAAAGCTCCCTTGTCTGGTGGCAGAGTCCTACTGTGGCAAAAAGCCCAGGGGTCAAGTGACGGAGTGGCGACATGACCAGGCAAAGGAAGCAAATCAAACAGAAGAATCCAATGTTAAACTCCTATTTTGGGGACAAAAAGGAGCAAAGCATGGAACAGGAGGAAGACAGTGAAGTCAGAACTCCTGCACCAAAAGCTTCAAAGGAAAATACAAGCTGGTTACAGGCCATAGAGGACCTTAAGAAGCAGATAAGAGAAGTGGAGGAATAATTGGGAAGAGAAATGAGAACGATGCAAGAAAATTACGGAATTAGAGTCAACAGCCTGACTGAGGAAAATCACACCTTAAAAAACAGACTAACTCAATTGGCAAAAAAGGCTCAAAAAGGCAATGAGGAGAGGAATGCCTTAAAAAGCTGAATTTGCCAGATGGAAAAAGAATCCCAAAAGCTCAATGAGGAGAATCATTCCCTCAGATTTAGAATGGAGCAAAGGGAAGCTAGTGACTTTATGAGAAATCAAGATGATGTTAAACAGATCCAAACAAATGAAAGAATAGAAGGCAATGTGGAATATCTCATGGGAAAAACCACTGACCTGGAAAATAGATCCAGAAGAGATAATTTAAAAATTATTGGACTACCTGAAAGCCATGATCAAAGAAAGACCCTAGAAATCATCCTCCAAGAAATTCTCAAGGAAAACTGCCCTGATGTTTTAGAACCAGAAGGCAAAATAGAGGTCGAAAGAATCCACCAATCACCTCCTGAATAAGATCCTAAAAAGAAAACTCCTAGGAATATTATAGCCAGGTTCCAGAATTCTAAGATCAAGGAGAAAATATTGCAAGCAGCCAGGAAGAAACAATTTGAATATTGTGGAAACATAATCAGGATAACCCAGGATCTGGCAGCTTCTACACTGAGGGACTGACGGGCCTGGAATATGATATTCCGGAGGGCAGAGGAGCTCGGATTAAAACCAAGAATCACCTACCCAGCAAAACTGAGTATCATGTTTCAGGGGAAAATATGGTCATTCAGTGGAATAGAAGACTTTCAAACATTCTTAATGAAAAAACCAGAGTTGAAGAGAAAATTTGACATTCAGATACAAGAAGCAAGAGAAGCTTGAGAAGGTAAACAGGGAAAAGAAATCATAAGCCACTTATCAAAGTTGAACTATTAACATTCCTACATGGAAAAACAATAATTGTAACTGATGAAACTTTTCTAAGTATGAAAATAGTTGAAGGGACTAGAAATATATATATACATATACATATGTATGTATATATACATATATCTGTGAATGTGTGTATATATGATTACAGGTATACATAGATAGAGGGCAGAGGACCAATTTAATAGGAAGGGATGATACTTAAAAGGTGAAATTAAGAGGTGAGAGAGGAATATAATGAGAGGAGATGGAGAGAGACAGAATGGGATAAACTCTCCCATATAGAAGAGCTAAGGGAAAATGGTTACAATGGAGGGGAAGAATAGGAAGGCAAAAGGGAATAGGTCAACCTTATTCTCATTGAATTTGGCTTGGGGAGGGAATAACATACACACTAATTAGGGTATCTCACCCTACAAGAGTGTAGGGGGGAAGGGACAAGAGGGGTGATGATGGAAGGGAGGGCAGGCTGGGGGGAGGGAAGTTGGAAGTACCCACTTTTGAAAAGGGAAGGGATCAAAGTAGAAAATAGAACAAGTGGGAAGTGGGATAGGAGGGAGGGAAATATAGTCAGTCTTTTACAATATGTCTACTATGTTAAAATTTTGCATTAGCTACGCATGTACAACCTATACTGAACTACTTATCTTCCCAGTAAGGGTGGGTGACAAGGGAGGAAGGGAATGAATCTGGAATTCAAAGTATTAAAATCAACTGTTTAAAATTCTATATATACATACTATTATTAATACTATTTTACATGTAATTGGGAAATAAGATATACAAGCACTGGGGCATAGAGGTCCACCATGCCTTACTGGAAAAGTCGAAGGGGGTATGGGAGAAGATATGGGAGAGAGCAGATTGGAGGAGGGGATATCCTGTGGGATTGCTATTTTGGGGTGGTAGGTAGCGGAAAAACAGGGAGAAAATTTGTAACTCAAAATCTGGTGGAAATTAATGATGGAAATCCGAAGTTAATAAAACATTTGAAAAATGAAAAAAAATTAAAAAACAAAAAAAAGTGAAAATAAAAATAAAAAATAAAATAAAATACTAACCCAGTCTCCAAAGACCAACATGATGCTATTTCCTCCATAACACTGTTCTGATTCCCCCAGGTAGAAGGCTTCTTACAACTCACTGCTTCTCCCTTAGTGAAGACAGCCTTTTATTTCAATTAACGCCTATAAGTGTATTATTCATATTTTTTTAATATTAAGCATTTTTATTTTCTTATTTTTTAAAATTTGTTTTCCTTTTAAAAATATTTATTTATTTATTCTTAGTTTTCAACATTCATTTCCACAAGAATTTGAATTACAATTTTTTCTTCCCATCTTTCCCCTACCCCCACCCGAAAACAGCAAGCCTACTGAATACCCCTTCCCCCAATCTGATCTTATATCCTCCCCCTTCACCTCCATAATTTTCTAGTAGGACAAGATGGATTTCTATATCCCAGTGCCTATATATCTTATTTCCCAGTTGCATGTAAAAAACAATTTTTTTTTTAATATTTGTTTTTAAAACTTTGAATTTCAGAATTTTTCCCTTCTTCTCTCTTCATCCACCCACACTGGGAATATAAGCAATTCAACATATATTGTACATGTGTAGTTACCCACATCATTTCCATAGCAGTTATATTGTGAAAGACTAACTATATTTCCCTCCATCCTATCCCGCCCTCCACTTACTCCATTTTCTCCTTTGACCCTATCCCTTTTCAAAAATGTTTACTTCTAACTACCCTCTCCCCAAATCTGGCCTCCCTTCTATCATCCCCCCTCTTATCCCCTACCCCCTATTTTCCTGTAGGGTAAGATACCCAATTGAATGTGTATGTTATTCCCTCCTTAAGCAAAATTCAATGAGAATAAAGTTGTCCCATTCTCTTTCACCTTCTTGTTCTTCCCCTTCATTGTAACAATTTTCTCTTGCCTCTTTTATATGAGATAATTTACCCTATTCTATCTCTCCCTTTCTCCTTCTCTCAATTAATTCATCTCTCACCTCTTAATTTTATTTTTTAGATATCATTCCTTCATATTCAACTCATCCTGTGCCGTCTGTCTATGTATACATGAACATACATATGCCCACACTCACATATTTATATACACATATACCTCTCCATACATACATATATATGTATGTATACACACACACACACATATATATATATACACACACACATATATATTCCCTTCAACTATCCTCATATTGAGAAAAGTCTTATGAGTTACAATTATCATCTTTCCATGTAGGAATGTAAATAGTTCAACTTTAATAAGTTCCTTATGATTTCTTTTTCCTGTTTACCTGCTAATGCTTCTCTTGCTTTTTGTATCTAAAAGTCAAATTTTCTGTTCAGCTCTGTTCCTTTCACCAAGAATGCTTGAAAATCCTCTATTTCATTGAATGACCATATTTTCCCCTGTAGCATTATACTCAGTTTTGCTGGGTAGGTGGTTCTTGGTTTTAGTCCTAGCTCCTTTGACCTCCAGAATATCATATTCCAAGCCCTTTGATCCCTTAATGTAGAAGCTGCTGGGTCTTGTGTTATTCTGATTGTGTTTCCACAATATGCAAATTGTTTCTTCCTGACTGCATGCAACATTTTCTTCTCGACCTGGGAACTCTGGAATTTGGCTATAATATTCCTAGGAGTTTTCTTTTTGGGATCTTTTTCAAGAGGCAACCAGTGAATTCTTTCAATTTCTATTTTTCCCTCTGGTTCTAGAATACCAGGGAAATTTTGCTTGATAATTTCTTGAAAGATGGTATCTAGGCTCTTTTGTTTATATCATGCCTCTCAGGTAGTCCAATAATTTTTAGATTATCTCTCCTGGATCTATTTTCCAGGTCAGTGGTTTTCCCAACAAGACACTTCACATTGGCTTCTATTCTTTCTTTTTTTTTGGATCTGTTTTACAGTATCTTGATTTCTCATAAAGTCATTAGCTTCCAATTGCTCTAATCTAATTTTGAAGGAATTATTCTCTTCAGTGAGATTTTGAAATTCCTTTTCCAACTGGCTAATTCAGCTTTTTAAAGCATTCTTCTTGTCACTGGATTTTTGGGCCTCTTTTGCCATTAACTCAAATGAGTTAGTCTATTTTTTAAGGTGTTATTTTCTTCAGTGAATTTTTGGGTCTCCTTTAGCAAATTGTTGACTTGCTTTTCCTGATTTTCTTTTCTTTTTTTTTTAAGCAATCGGGGTTAAGTAACTTGCTCAAGGTTACACAGCCAGTTATTTCTGGGTGTGGTGCCAAGTATCTGAGCCTGGATTTTTTTCCAGATATTCTTACGTCATCCTCATTCCTCTTCCCAATTTTTCCTCCACTTCTCTTACTTGATTTTCAAAATCCTTCTTGAGCTCCTCCATGGCCTGTAACTAATTCATATTTTTCTTGGAGGCTTTTGATGCAGGAGTTCTGACTTCACTGTCTTCCTCCCGCTCCATCCCTTGATCCTTTTTGTCCCCCAAAAAAGGATTCTATGGTCTGTTTGTGCTTCCTCTCCTTGCTCATATTGCCAGCCAATTACTTGACTTTTGAGCTCTTTGCCACAGTAGAACTCTGCTTCCAGAGTGGAGATAACTTTGTCACAAAATCATTAGGGTTTTCGCAGCTGCTGAAGCTATTTGGAGGGCACTCTCTCTACAATCCCCACAAGCTCTGGTTCACTGGTCCAGGACCACTACCCAAAACCATGATCCAGATCCAAGCAGTTTAAAGCAAGAGTGATTACCCTCTGAATGGTTGCTTGGTCCCCCTAAATCTGCAGGCCAGGAGCTCCTGGGGCAACCATATGGTGGGGCTGCACAGATGCCATGTCTCTGCTGCTTTTCACCGCTGGGGCAGGGGCTGGACTGTGCTCTTCCATCCCCCCCCCCATTCAACAGAGATCCACACTGACCTTTACTTTGTCTTTGGCATTTATGGGTTGAGAAGTCTGGAGACGTCACAGTTGCTGCTGATTCACTCTCCTGAAGTTTGCTCCAGTTGGTCTGGGCAGTGGTTGGGGCTGCCCTGGGGCCAGGAACCAGGTGGCTCATGTCGGACTGTGCTTGGCTCCCAGCTCAGTGTGATAGACACTTCCTGTCTACCTGCCAGGCTGCCTTCAGCAGGATATTTGTTTCTCTCTGTCTCTTTGTGGGTCCTGTAGCTCTAAAGTTTGTTTACAGTCATTTCTTCACATGTATTGGAAGTGGTGGGAGCCAGAGCCCATGCCAAGTTTGTGCTTCTACTTTGCCATCTTGGCTCTGACATATATTAAGCCTGTATTATTCATCTTTATATCTTCCATACATAGCTGCCTCAATAAGTTGTGCTGGGATACACTGAAAGGATTTGGACATCTTAGGAATGTTATTAAATTAATTTATTAGAACCATGGTTAGAATTATATTGTAGATTGTAATATTTTAAACTGAGACCTGCTTTTTATCAATAAAAGTAGACTAAAAATTCACACATTCACAGTTTCCCAAAGGCTTTTGTTTCAGTAAAACTAGTTCTCAGAAAAATCAGGTTAAAGAAGGATTAATATCTTTCACAATAGCCTGAACTCAAAAGAGTAGTTCCTTATTTGATTTTAGTCAAACTTTGGTCTTCAGGTGCATAAAATATATGTAATGTTAGTTTTTAAAAATAAAAGCATGACTCCATGATATATGTTTTACTTGTATCCCTTTAATTTTTACACTTGTAACCTGTTTGTAAACTATAGATTCCCAACTTGTATTTGCATGCTTTGATTTTTCTACTGTAAATGAAATAATATAGTTAATATATGCTATGATTATTTGTATTATTATATTATATTGATTATTTGTATAAATCTGTTTTAAATGAGTATGAAATAAATAGCTATAGAAGAAAATGGATAAAAATTCAATAAGTTGATTTTACAAAAAATTATAAACTAGTTTTTTTCCCTAAAACATAGTTAAATACAAGTAATAACAAAAGAATCATAAAAATAATTTAATGAAAGTTAGTATTTACTGGTAACTTTAATGAAAATTTCCATTTATAGTTCAGTGAGGATATATTAGTGAGTGGTCCATTGGTAAATCTGCTTTTTCTGCCTACAATTTAGTAACATATCATTTTATAAAACTCACTCTAATTCGTGCTTCCTCTTGTGGCTCTTTATCAACATTTTTGCTCTTTTTTTAAACTGATTTAATTCCCTGTATAACCCAGAGAAATAAAAACAGATCCATTTTTATCACTTTAACATAAAAATAAGCCTTTTAAAAATTCTTTTGTTAAGTTCCTTATCCATGTTTTACTGATACTACAATTTAAATGCCTAGTACTGTTTGTACCAGTTTAATGTGGCAACCCAGATTCATAGATATACATATAATATGTCCATAAATAGGCAATTCCAGAATTTCAATTAATAAAACAAACAACCCTTCATACCCATTTCAGAAACCAGACAAAACAAAAAGAATTTTTCTTGTTGTTCCTTCCTTGGAAGTAGACTTATAGAAGTTCTTTTAAAAAAAAGAATAAGTCTACTATCATCTATTCTTCTCAGAGGCAGCAGTGCATTAAACTGTGCATCTTTAATAAATTTTTGTTAGACTTAATTGAATAAATTATCAGATAAATTATTTTTCATTTCTCCAGAGAATGAAAAAGTTACTGTTATTTTATTTCAGAATATTTACACAACTCTTAACATACCTTAATTTTAACTACTTCATGGTTATGAAATATAAAGTAAGACTACAGGCCTTGACTACTTCCCTTTTCCAAAGAGAAACACCAAATAATTTCCTTCTCTTTTTAAATTACAGCAGAATTCTTAATTGCTTCCAAAGCCTGAACTAGTTTTCCAAAAATATTTTCAACATTATTTTATAGGATAGCACTCTAGATTTCTTCATAGGAGGTTCAAGTATAAATACTTATCTGAGCCAAGAAAACAATATACACAATAACTACAACAATATAAATAGAAAGAACTAACAAAAAATAGAAGTGAATGTTGTAAAATTATAAAGAACACACATGGCTTGAAAGAAGAGATACAAAAAACACTGCCACCTTACCACTTTGCAGTAGTGGGAGGTCTACAAGTGTTTCACACTGCACACATCTTCAGATTTTTTTGATGTACTGATCGGTTATACTAAATTTTTCCACTTTTTTTTCCTTTTTTGTCTTTAAAATATTGTTTTCTATAATGGGATGGTTCTCAGGGAAGGAATGGGGAAAGGATGTTGGGGCACAGTGGTGATATGAAAAATAAATTTATAAAACTTATATTAAAAATAAATGCTTATCTGATACAGCCATGCTTCCTAAATGCAAAAATGGGGAGAAAAAAAGAGTTAACAATCAACTCTGTGTTAATCTGGATAATACACTAGCTCAAAACCTTCAGAGATAAGAAATTTCAGAAAACCAAAGGTACCAACTAAAGAACCCACACTGCTAGGCTCTCAGAGACTGGGAGCTGAGTGTTTCACATCTGAGATGCTTTCTGTACATGCTTCATCCATGCTGTTTTGGGATGAAACCACAGAGGGTTAGTTCAATCTGACCTATAAGTCTTAATCACCAGATACATACTTACCTAAATGCCTGGCCAGAATGCCCAGCTGTCCCTGGCCCTTAATCTCCAATGTTTAACTATCACAGGACCCTGTAGGGATCAGGGTGGTCCACCTGGTCCTTTCACACAGTCCTATAGTTGGCAAACACCTACCTCTTGCCCCCTTATTCCTAAATTTCAAAGTTGCAGTCAACTGAGGAAAAAATACTTCTCCCACCCCCACCTCATTTCTTCACTGCACTAATTCCAATTCATCTCAGCTCTATTTCTTCCCATTCCCTTTCAAACTGTCCTCTGCAACTCCCAGATCTATAACAAACTCCCTTTCATTCCATATCTCTTTATCTCAGAAGCATCCCATCTCCTGAAGTTCAGAGAAACCTGGCTCTCTCTCTCCAGGAGACAATACATCCCTGGTCACCTTATTTAATGAAGTTGGTTTTTATAGTGCCTCACATACTGGTCCAATGAGAGGAGTTAGCCTACCTCTTTCATCCCCCTGTCACTTTGAGACCTTCTCCTTGGCCACTGTCAGTTGACAGTCTCTCCTTCTTTGAGGTAAACTCTATCGTCAATACTTCTGGCATCCACTCCTCCATCTATATCCTTGTTGCTGTAATCTATCAGCCTTTATACCACCCTCCTAGGAATTTGGAACCTGGTTTACAGATCTTCTCTCCACTTTTACTCCTAGCCTTCATAATTAAGAACTTGAGTTTCTGTGGTAAAGGCCCATCAAACACAACCTCCTAGCTTATTAACCTCTTCAATACTCATGCCTCACATCTTTACTCAACCTCAGTGATCCTCAAGGCTAGTCAAACCTTAGAACTCTCATCATCACCCAAAGGCCTCCTCCATGATCTCAGATTTTGAAATTGTCATCTCTATTCATAATCTCCTGACCTTACATGCTTCCTTCTACCTCACTCCTTAACCCCTTCTTCATCTTCCCAGATCAACTGTATAGTGTTCTTCATTCCTCTGAATTTTTTGCCCCTTCTCTACCTCCATTATAATATTTAATTCTAAATTCTGGATTATTCCCACCATTCACCTTCTTAATTACTGACCTGGTACCATCAAATACCACTACCAGCAATCATGCACATATGCTGAGTTCATTAAAAACTTACATCATGTCATCACAGCTGAGCCCTCACTATCATTTTTGCAATACTTTTACTACTCTCTGATCAACTCTATTACTCTTACCAAAGCAGCTGCTCCAAATAGTCTCTCTTCTCAAGATCCCAGTACCACATTTCCATTCCCATGCCTCTCGGTAGAACACATTGCCTCCTACTTTACTGAAACAACAGAAGACATCCATCACAAGCTTTCTCCTCTTCCTCTGCTCCAGTCTTTAAAAAGGAGATGGCCTTTCTCCTTATCAAGGCTAACAACTTTATTGGTACTTCTGATCCACTTCCTTCCTTGTTTCTGCTAGGAGTTTGTTCCATAGATCTTTTCCTCCCTCTCTCCATTTTCCTGCTTACCTACAAACATGCCCAGGCTCTCTCTATCCTCTTAAAAACAAACAAACAAAACCGCCATCATTTTATCTTGTGATCCCCTCAAGCTATCATGTGGCATGTCTTTACATTGCTTGTCCTCTATATTTTCTATATTTTCTCCATAATTTTTTTCCTTCCTCAGTCTGAGGAGTATTGCATATACCTGAAGCACAGAGTACAATACCTAACCCTTTAACCTATCTTACTCACAACTAATTTGTGATTTTTTTCCTTCTTAAAGAGATATTTACCACATAAAGAATGGCCAGATTATGACATAAAGCATTTTGAACTTCAACACCTTTCCTTCATGAACTGCAAAGTAGTATTACATTCAATAAGATAACTAGCATAGTCCAGCCAGAAGTTGCAAATTTTCAATAAATGAAACATGGTGAAGTTCAACGGCTGACAGCTAACCTTGGGCCAAATACATAATCTGTTTCTTTTGTACAGCAAATAAGGAAATTTTAAAATTAATTTTAAAGCAAAGTAAATAAAAACTATGTGCTGTTACTTCATTTGAGAAGTATTAAAAAATAAGTCCTTTATATCTGTAGATGGCCAAATAATGAGCAGTTAAAAACTCTCCAAAATCCTGAGCAGTTAAAGTAACAATATGCCTAGGTCCTAAGAAAACACATGAAAAAAGGAACACACAGAACAAAGGGTGGTAAAAATTAGTTTAAAATAGGATCTAAATACACCACTACATTTTACTTAACATGTACTTCCTTATACTACCATCTAAATGACCTCACATTTTATATCTGCAAAAGGATGACCTGAACATGCTTATGTAGATTCTACTCTTAGTAAACTAAAAAGCAAATGTAAAGAATTAATAACTCTAAACAGGAAGAAGGCCAGCATCTGGAACCAAATATCAGTCCCAATACCCTTCTAAAAGTTTTCTTTCCACTTCTCTGATTTTCGCAACAGAAGTAGCTTAGATGGTGCAGTACATAGCAGACAGCACCCCCTATTTACCTTGACCATTTATCAACTGGGGAAACGCTCTTGTTCTTATGAATTTGAATCAGTTCTTTATATATTTTGAATATCAGACCTTCATCAGAGAATTTGATTGTAAATTTCTTTTCTCCAGTTAACTGCTTTCCTTATAATTTTAACCACAATAAATTTGTCCGGGAAAAAGCTTTTCCATTTTATATAATCAAAATCAACAATTTTACCTTCTACGGTCCTTTCAAACCCTTTTCTGGTCAAGAATTCTTCTATCCATACCTTCAAAAGGTACCCTATTCATTCTCTCCGTTAATTTGTTTACAATATGACCATTTATATCTAGACTACATACCCATTTACAGTGTGGCATGTGGTGCTTTTAGTACAATATTAATTGAATTAAATTTAAACATTTGTGGTTTACAAGTTAAGACATTTTAATTTGTAGTCTGAATATTTTCATACAGAAGTGTAGGGAGAAGTCCAAACAAAGCATAATGAGAGATTCAAATAGGGAGAGATCAAGATCACTCAGAAAAGGAAATTAGAGAAAGCTTCACGGAAGAAAGAGAAGTGAACCTTTAAGGAAGGTATGTTCAGGAAACTTAGAGCAGTCTAATTTGGCTAAATCCCGATGTGAGCTAACAGTCTACAATAATTATAATACATGTGTGTATAGATTATGTACTTGTTTAATTTTCACAAGCCCATTTAATTAGGTTATCACCTCTGTATTACAGATGAGAGCCAAAGCTCAGAAAGGTTAAGTAATCCAACCAAGGTAATAAAACAAAGTAGTGTCAGAACTGGGATCTGAATTTCAGCACACTAATTTAATTTTCTTCTTATTTAAAATTTTTTTTAAATTTATTTTTTAAATTTTTGTCAGTCTTTTTTTATTTTTAAAATTTTATGTTTATTTTTAGTTTATATCATTCATTTCCACAAGATTTTGAATTACAAATTTTCTCCACATCCTTCCCCTACCCACCACCCCTAAACAGCGATCCCACTGTATAGCTCCTTCCCCAATCTGCTCTCTCCTATATCCTCTCCCATACCCCCTCCAACTTTCCAGTAGGGCAAGATGGATCTACATACCACAGTGCCTGTATATCTTATTTCCCAGTTGCATGTAAAAAGAAATAATAATAACATTTTTTTTAACATTTGATTTTAAAATTTTGAATTCCAGATTCTTTCCCTTCCTCCCTTGTTACCCACCCTTACTGGGAAGATAAGCAATTCAATATAGGATGTACATGTGTAGCTACCCAAAACATTTCCATAGAGGATATATTGTGAAAGACTGACTATATTTCCCTACATTCTGTCCCGCCCCCCAACTTGTTCTATTCTCTACTTTGATCTTGTCCCTTTTCAAAAGTGTGTGCTTCTAACTTCCCTCCCCCCTCTCACCCCCTTCCCCCATACTCTCCTGTAGGCTAAGGTACCCTATTTAGTGTGTATGTAATTCCCTCCCTAAGCCAAATTCAATGAAAGTAATATTGACCCATTCCCTTTTGCCTTCCTGTTCTTCCCCTCCATTGTAACAGTTTTCCCTTGCCTCTTCTATATGGGATAAATTTACCCCATTCTGTCTCTCCCCATCTCCTCTCATTATATTCCTCTCTCACCTCTCAATTTCACCTTTTAAGTATCATCCCTTCCTATTCAATTGGTCCTATGCCCTCTGTCTATATATATATATGTACACATATATGCATACACATGTATTCATACACCCATATACCCTCCTATAGAGAAATATATATGCATGTATACATATACATATATACACATTTATATTTCCTTCAACTATTCTAATACTGAGAAAAGTTTGATAAGTTACAATTTATCATTTTTCCAAGTAGGAATGTAAATAGTTCAACTTTTAAAAGTTCCTTATGATTTCTTTTCCCTGCTTACCTTCTCATGCTTCTCTTGTTTCTTGTATCTGAATGTCCAATTTTCTATTCAACTCTGGTTTTTTCATCAAGAATGCTTGAAAGTCATCTATTTCATTGAATAACCATATTTTCCCCTGAAATATGATACTCAGTTTTGCTGGGTAGGTGATTCTTGGTTTTAATTCCAGATCCTTTGACCTCCAGAATATCATATTCCAATCCCTTCGATCCCTCAATGTAGAAGCTGCCTGATCCTGTGTTATCCTGATTGTGTTTCCACAATATTCAAATTGTTTCTTCTTGGCTGCTTGTAATATTTTCTCCTTGACCTGGGAACTCTGGAACCTGGCTATAAATATTCCTAGAAGTTTTATTTTGGGGATCTTTTTCAGGAGGTATTGGGTAGATTCTTTCAACCTATATTTTGCCCTCTGATTCTAAAACATCAGGGCAATTTTTCTTGAGAATTTCTTGAAGGATGATTTCTAGGTTCTTTTTTTTGATCATGGCTTTCAATAATTCCAATAATTTTTAAATTATCTCTCCTCGTTTTCCCAATGAGATATTTCACATTGCCTTCTTTTTTTTTCATTTGTTTGGATCTGTTTAATAGTATCTTGATTTCTCATAAAGTCATTAGCTTCCATTTGCTCCAATCTAATTCTGAAGGAATGATTCTCTTCAGTGAGCTTTTGAGATTCTTTTTCCATCTGGCAAATTCAGCTTTTTAAGGCATTCTTCTCCTCGTTGCCTTTTTGAGCCTCTTTTACCATTTGAGTTAGTCTATTTTTTAAGGTGTTATTTTCTTCAGTCAGGTTGTTGACTCTCATTTTATAGTTTTCTTGCATCATTCTCATTTCTCTCCCCAATTTTCCCTCTACTTCTCTTATTTGGTTTTCAAAATCCTTCATAAGCTCCTCTATGGCCTGTAACCAGTTCATATTTTTCTTGGAAGCTTTTGGTACAGGAGTTCTGACTTTGTTGTCTTCCTCCTGTTCCATGCTTTGATCCTTTTTGTCCCCAAAAAAGGAATCTATGATTTGACTGCTGTGCTTGCTTTGCTTCCTTTGCTTGCTCATGTTGCCACTTATTTACTTGACTTTTGAGCTTTTTGCCACAGTAGAACTCTGCTTCCAGAGAGGAGAGCTTTGTTTTCACAGCTGCTGGAGCTATTAGTTAGGTGCCCTCTCTGAAGCCTCCACCCACTCTGGCACCTGGACACACACCCCAGACCTCCACCCTAGACCACAATCTAGATCCAAGCAGGTTAAAGCAAGAGTGATTACCCCTCCGTTGCTTAGTTGCTCGGTCCCCCTACAATTTGCAGTCCAGGAGTTCAGAAGCAGCCACTTGGTGGCCACCGGGCCTCAACCACTTCTCTCTCTGGGGGCAGAGGCCAGATTGCACTCCCAGACCCCCTGTTCCCAAAGTCCACTGACCTCTCACTTTGTCTTTGACATTTATGGGTTGATAAATCTGGAAACTGCCACAGCTGCTGGTGATCCACTCTCCCAAAGTCTGCTCCAGGGTCAGGGCTGCCTTGAGGCTAAAACTGTGGGCTCACAAGGGGCTGGGCTCTGCTCCCAGTACACTACAATGGACCCTTCCTGTCCTCCTATCAGGCTGCCTTCAGCAGGAGGTTTATCTCTGTCATTTTGTGGGTTCTGTAGCCCTAAAGTTTGTTTAGAGTGATTTTTTTAGGTATTTGAGGTGGTTATGGGGGGAGCGCAGGGAGTTTTCCTGCTACTATGCCGCCATCTTGGTTCCACCCCCTTGGGCATACTAATTTAAAGCAGACAGTACATTTCCCTATACCACACTGGCTAGCCCAGAAATTGGAACTTCATTTTGTGAGCAGTGTGGTACAATGGAAAGAGTTCTAGATGTGGAATCAGAAAATTGCTGTGTGACCCTGGGCAAATCAGTTGACCGATTTAAGCTTCCATTTCCTCTTCCAAAATAGGAAGAATAACACCTGCACTTTCTACTTCACAGGGTCATGAAGAAAGTGCTTTGTGAATCTTAAAGCACTTTAGAAATGTGAGTTACTTTTATTAGGCAATAGACAGGCACTCTAGGTGTTTCTATAAGGAGTAAGATATTATTTAAAATTACCTGCTTTAGAGAGATTACTCTGAGAGGTATGAAAAATGAATTAGTAGGGAGAAGGGACAGAGAGACCAATGAAGGCGGGGTTTTGGCAGCCTAGTGTACCATGCCAACACAATATTCACAGTGCCCAGAATGACTATGAATATACCAGCATAGTTCTCATAGACTCTCCACATAGTAGAGAGAATCAAAACATTTATTCACACACTAAAAAATCAAATTCCAAAACCAGGAAACCAAATCCATCATATCAACAAAGAAGTTAATGCATCATAGCACAGCAGCAAGACACACTGTCCTTTAGTGTTCCACAAACACTCATAAGTCTAGCTGTCACAGTAGGTGGCAAACACTGACAAGTCTAGCTGTCATAGCAGGAGGCAAACACTCACAAGCCTGTCTCCTTAGGTGAGCCCTCTGCTACCTACATCTCTAACTGCTCTGACTCCCAGCTTTCTGTGGGCTCTGTTCCACCCTTCAACAAACTCCTCCTACCACAGGTTCCATGTGATTACATTTGGCCTATTGGGGCAGAGAAGATCTTCGAAGCAGGGAAGATCTTCAAATTACCATTACCATTACACCCAGGTAAAAAGAAATTAATTCAGTTCAATTGAATAAGCACTTACTAATCAATCTAATATATGCCATGTATTGGGCTAGGTGCTGGGTATACAGAGACCAAAAAAAAGAGAAAATCTCTACTCTCAAGAAGTTTATATTATCAACTTAGCTAATAATTATTCCCATTTATTCAGCACTATAGGATTTGCAAAGTGCTTTATATAAACATGTACACAAACAAGTAAATAAAAGGGAGTGGGTCAACAGTGAAGAGCCCCTCCCAGATCTTCCATATAAGGAGGGCAGACAGGACATCCAATTAATCCTTTCCCACCAGCTGCACTCCTGGGTTCATCATGCCCTCGTATCTTGGGTACCCTCTGCCTCCACCACTTTTGGCTTCTTTTTACATGCTGTCTTCTCTCATCAAATTGTAAACTCCTTGAGGGCAAAGACTGTTATTTGTCTCCTTTTTTTTAAAATCTCAATCACTTAGTACAATGCCTGGTAAGCAGTAGATGATTAATAAATATTTAATGACCAACTGATAAACCAAATACTAAGTAACTGGGAGAGGCACTAACTGGGAAAACTAGATGAGGCCTCATGTAGGATAATATTTGAGTAGAGCCTTGAAAGAAAGTTAGGGACTCTATGAAAGAGAGGTGAGAAGAAAGTAGTAGGAGGGAGCCTAGAGAAAGGCATGGACGGAGGCAGATGCCAGAAAGAGGGCCAGTTTGGCTGGAACACAGAGTATAAGAGGGGAAATAAGCCTGACAATATAAACTGGAGCATGCTTGTGACTGGCTTTAAATCTCATACTAGGGCATTTGTTATCTCAGAAGCAATAGGGAGCCACTAGAGCCTCTCAAGCAGTATTATCAAACCTGTTTTGAGGCTGGCTTACAAGAACATTATTATTTGTTGTATTATATACAACAAGCTGTGGCATAAGACAATGTAATTGCTAAGCCAAGATAATGTGTATATCAAAAGGATTGTAAGACAAGTCATGTTGCTAGAGGATATAAGCCTTGCCATACTTTTGTTTAAAGCCACACAGGAAGGATGCCACCCCTGGCATCTATTCCCTGGCCCCAGCCCAAACACCTTAATCCTTAGGCAATCCTGGGTCTGGTTCAGGCCTATTCCGGAGTTTGTGCTAGGGCTCTAAGCCTCTTAAATAGGGCCATCAAGTTCTTGTTCAATTTAGACCCACTCTTGGGACCCTAGCACACCCTGCCAGTATCAATCTTCAGGGTGGACCCAATGAGTGACCTTTTTATGGCCATGAATTTGTCTGAAGCATTATCTTCTTCAGTTTAGTTCAATTTCCACTATGTTTTTTTTTTAAATATTCCTTTCAATATTCTGGTATTTAGCAACCACATTCTAGAAGATTCTAGGTCTCTAGAGCTGGTTCCAATCAAACTCTCAGAGCAGCTGTGTATTTCCTAAGCTTTTTCAATCATTCCCCAAGGGTGGTTTCAATGTTCTTAGAGTCCCCCATGACAAAGGAAAAAAATATATGAGTCAGCTTGTTATAGCATGGGAACTGGAGTCCTGCAGATTGGGCAAATCACAATCTTTTTTCCCTTCAGTTTTCTCATCTGTAAAATAAGGGTTCTGGACCAGATGACCTCAGCATATCCCTTCCGGCTTTAAATCTATGAGCCAAAAGATCTTCTAACCTCTGTGATGTAAAAAAAAAAAAAAAAAAAAAAAGATTGGAAGAAAACGTTCTGGGCAAATATTCAATATCTATCATTTCCAGAGTAGAGCTAATTTGTTTGGATCTGACTGGGAATGTCATATTATTATATTCTATTGTCACTGTTCAAATAAGTACCAAAAGCACCAACAGAGCAGCCAGATGGTGCAATGGATAGAGCATTGGGCCTTGAGTCAGGAAGACTCATCTTCATGAGTTCAAATCTGACTTCAGACACTTACTAGCTGTGTGACTCTGAGCAAGTCACTTAACCCTGTCTGTCTCAGTTTCCTCATCTATAAAATGAGTTAGAGAAGGAAATGGCAAACCATTCCAGTACCTTTGTCAAGAAAACACCAATGGGGTCACAAATAGGTAGACATGATTAAAAAATAACCAAAAAAAAGCATCAACAGGCCTGGGTGATCCATGAGTTTTTCCTTCCTCATCAGCTGACTACCCATCCTGGCACTAAAACTGGCTACCAGCTTGAATCCCAGAAACTATCAGAGGGACTCCTATTAGATATGACTGAAATTTTATCAGATTTATGAACCAAGGATCCAGTCTGTGACCAGGCCACTCAGCTGAACAATGTTTCCCCACAGGGAGGGACTCTTGAAAACCAATTAGAGCCTTAGAAGGGGATTCTCAGAGACCATGTCTCTATTAGCCACCCAAATATCTTTTTTTTTTTTTAAAAGCAATCAGGGTTAAGTAACTTGCTCAAGGTTATACAGTTATTTCTGGGTGTGGTGCTAAGTATCTGAGCCCGGATTTGATCCCCAGGTCATCCCAACACTGGAGCCGGTGCTCTTACTTGCTGTGCTACCTGGCCACCCCCATGCCACCCAAATATCTTAACTGGAAATTGGACTGGTAAAAGATCTTTTAAATTTCTCCAAACTGAAAAAGTCCCTTACTAGATAAGGAGAGGTCAAATTCATAAAGAAAAGTAGAAACTTCTACTGAAGTCTCAAAGTAACACTAGTGTTGGATCTTCGTATTCATTGCCTTAGCAAGCACTTGTGGGGGATGTCTACTGATTTGTGCTTCTGTATCTTTGTGTGTCTATGTTTTTGTGTTTCTGTATTGGGATAGAGTAATGAACTTTTCTTGTGGCTGTGAAAAGTAAGCAGATGCATAAGCATTGAACATAATCAGCTTTAAAACGGCCATGAATTGATTGCATTTGTGGATGTTACTCCTTTGTGGTTACCTCAACACTGTGGAGTTTGTTTCCAGAGAAGAAAAGATTACATACAGACTGTTTTTATTGTTTTAGAAAGTGAGGTTTTTTCCCACACTAGTTTTAAAAGTGTCAGACTGCTGGTAGTTGGCTTCAGTAAGATTTCAAAGACAGTTTACAAGAAGTTTCTTCTTGACCCCAAAAATGAGAGCAGTTTGTTCAGATCAAGGAGAGACTTGAGGGACAATAAAACTCAATCCTTACTTTTAATTAGCTTAAGTAAAATTGATTTTGAACATTAGATATTATCCATCCATATTCAATTAATTTCTGAAACTAAATTTTGCAGATTATGGCCACTTGTACTGTCCATCCCAGAACTTGGAGTAGTTTTCAATTTCCAGAAGAACCTCCTAACTGCTTTAAAAAAAAAAGATTGTGCAAACATGTTAAACATTGAGCAGGTCAAATTTCAGATGATCCACATGACCCTCAAATTATTATTCAGCTTTGACAACCAGTCTCAACCAGTAGTAAGGAAACATTTTTTTTTAATTGCCCAGGGTAGTATGAGAAAAGAAGTGATGAGATAAATGATATAGCCCAGCATGACCAATAGGGAAAAAATAAGGGGAAAGAAAAAGGTCCAGGCTAGATATTCTACTGTCTGAAAGAAAGTCATGTTGCTAAGAACTATAAGAGAAGTGGTGGGAAGTCATTCCCCAATTGATAAATGGTCAAAGGATATGAACAAGTAGTTTTCAGATGAAGAAATTAAAGCTATCTATAGTCATATGAAAAAAAATGCTCTAAATCTTTATTGATTAGAGAAATGCAAATCAAAACAATTCTGAGGTACTACATCACACCTATCAGATTGGCTAACATAACAAAAGAAGAAAATCATAAATGCTGGAAAAGATGTGGGAAAATTGGATCTCCAATGCATTATTGGTGGAGTTGTAAACTGATTCAACTGTTCTGGAGAGTAATTTGAAACTATGCCCAAAGGACTACAAAAATGTGCATATTTTTTTGACAATAATACCACTTCTAGGTCTGTATCACAAAGAGATCATAAAAATGGGAAAAGGACCCACATGTACAAAAATTTTTATAGCAGCTCTTTTTGTGGTGTCAAAGAATTGGAAATTGAGAGGATGCCCATCATTTGGGGAATGGCTGAACAATGGAATACTATTGTGCTATAAGAAATGATGAGCAAATAGACTTCAAAAAAAACCTGGAAAGACTTGAATGAACTGATGCTGAGTGACGTAAGCAGAACCAGGAGAAAATTGTACATAGTAACAGCCACAATGTGTGATGACTAGCTTTGATAGACATCTCTTCTTAGCAATGCAAGGATCCAAGACTCATGATAGAAAATGCTATTCTCATCCAGAAAAAGCACTATGGAGTCTGAATGCAAATGGAAGCATATTATTTATTCTCTTTTTTTCTTTTTTTGTTTGTTTTTCTTTTTCTTGCAATTTCTCTCATTGGTTCTAATTCTTCTTTACAACATGACTAATGTGAAAATAGGTTCAATATGAATGTATACATAGAGTCTGTATCAAATTACACGCTGCCTTGGGGCAGGGGAAAGGGAGAGATGGAGAGAACATTTGAAACTCAAAATCTTATGAAGTGAATGTTGAAAACTAAAAATAAATTAATTATTTTAAAAAAAAAGAAGTGGTGGGAATATTTGTGGAATAGGTATGGCACAAAGAAGAATGATATGAGGAATTAAATATAGACCTTAAAGTAAAACTAGTCCTGGGGGATATTAGATATAGATTACTGCTGTTGAGCTTAATTTTCATGTTGCCTCACAATAGTTGAGATTAGGGCAATGTGTTTAAAAACTTCAAAAATAAGCTTTTGTCCTTAAAGTATACTATGATCAAGATTTCTCTATATTTGGTTTTAAACACAATCAATTTAGAACGTCAGATGTTAATGTTTTAAAATGTATGCTACTGTTGTAAAACCATTGTGTAAGAAATGTTATGAATTGAAAAATGCAATTCTCTTGATCTGGACATTATAGAATATTATCTGGGTATTTTAAAAGAAAGGAGGGGGATACTGAATCTACAGAGGAAACTCTAGATTCTGAAATGGGGAAAGTGGATGAGCTTTTCATCACACTTTCCCCAAAGAGTGACAAGTTTATTGTTTTAAAAGGGGAAGAGAAAAAAGGGGAACTAAATCAGTTTGTAATCTTCAGAGTTTTGTCTCAAGTTTACTAAAACAATTAAGCTCATAAAACATACTTGCAAATTGAAAGTTTACTTACTTTTAATCCGGTCACAAGTCTTTCTCTTTTCATGGAGGCAGTTCTTAAGAGCAAGATAAATTTAAGCTGCCAACTGTTCCTGAAAATTCACTGATACTTAAGAGCTATCTGCAGTTCCAATCCTCTTTTTACTGCTCCTTGCAAATGGGTCCAATTCCCTTTTTTTTCTCTTTCCTCTTTAAAACAATAAACTTGTCACTTTTGGGGGAAAGAGTGATTAAAAGCTAATCCACTTTCTACTTTCCAGAATCTAAATACTGAATATGTTAGGCCTGAAGAGATTATGTGGTGTTAAAAAGTTAGTATGTGGTGTTAGCCTCTCCAACACTACTTGTTGCAACAGCACTTTTAAGCTTGGTGTTGATTTTCTAATGCTTTGCACTCCGATGTCCCCTCTCAGGGGACATCGGAATTCTAGCATATCACTCGGATGTCCCCTCTCAGGGGACATCAGAATTCTAACATCACTCGGATGTCCCCTCTCAGGGGACATTGCAGTTTATTAGTGATTACGGGGAATTGAGTTATTTCAACGCAACTTTTTGAGACATGCATGTTTCCCTGAAGTTTTATCTTGAAATGGCACAAGAAATTAAATCAAAATATCATAAAATTACTAAGATATATACAAGAAATGTCAGCGGGTTTTGTGTCAGACGAGAACGTGAGATGCGTGCTCACAACAGTCCGAGCACTTCGCGACGCCACTTGAAAAGAGCAATAAGGGGAGTTTGAAGAAGAAAGGTCGGTTTTCGAACACAGCGCACTGTATAGTGAGATATATAATTACAAATAAACAAGTCTACATCTGGAGGAAAAGATTTTCAAAGCTGAGCACATTTTGGTTTGAAGCTTCGAGCAGTGCACATAGATTTAACGAGTGAGAAAATCGGAAAAGTGATTCTTTTCTTAGTGAATAAATTGTTTGGTAAAAGCTATTTTGGTAAATATCATCTTGTCAGTTAGTAATAACAATTAGAAATTTTCAACCCATACATTTATTCATATTTTTTATTAGAACAATGGCAAAGCGTCCAACCACAAATGAGTCTCATGACACAAGTAGTAATGAAGATGAGCTCCAGATAGACCTCTATACAGACATGTTAGAAAGACTAACTGTAGAACAAAACGACAGCAGTGATAGTGATATCGTTCAACCTAGAAGGCGACGAATTGTTCGCATAGATAGCGAAAGCGATAATAGTAGTACGGAAGAAAACACACGGCAACATGACAAAGTATCATCAAGTGAAGAGTGGAAAAGATGTTACCGAATCGGACATTCCTCTAGCCACGATAAATTTTGATTTACACGAAGAAATAGCCAGACCACAAGTCCCGAGTAACATAAAAGAGCCCATAGACTATTTCACATTATATTTTACTGAAGAATTAGTAGACAGCATAATAAAAGAGACAAACAATTATGCCAAAGAAGAAATTGGAAAGAAACAGCTTTCCCGAAAGTCAACTTGGCACAAGTGGTATTCCAGGATTCCGCTACATTTATTCAAGAAATTATTAGAAAGAGTTCCTGATGCAAAAGGATACCACATGTTCACTGACAGGTACTATACCAGCATCCTCTTAGCAGAAGAACTGCTAAAGATGAATTGTCATCTTACTGGCACTATAAAGATAAATCGAAAAGGTGTACCGACACAAATAAAAAAAAACAAAATTTTCAACCACTAAAACAGTTGCATACAGAAAGAATAATACTACGCTTCTTGCGTGGAAAGATAAAAGAATTATTACCATGCTCACCAATTATTATAACACAAACCTACAATCTACCCAGAGAACATTATGCGGTGGACATATCGTAACAGTCAGTAAGCCTGAAATGGTGTTAGAATATAAGGCAAATATGGGTGGTGTGGATCATGCGGATCAATACGCTTTGACGTATTGTTTCCTCCGTAAATTGCTCAAATGGTGGAGGAAGTTATTTTTTGGGGGGTTGGAAATGTGTGTGATAAACTCATACATAATGTATCGCATTGAAAAACAAACAAGTAATGAAATGCCAATGACACACCACAAGTTTGTCAAGACACTCGTCGACCAATTAAAGGGCGATTTTCCTGTATCGAGAACGCGTCCATCCACATCTTCTGTGGACAATAGATTAAACAATAAACTACATATTCCCAATGTGGGACAAAGAAAATGGGACTGCATTGTGTGTTCCAACAGGAAAACACCTGGTGGCAGGCGTCAAACCACTTATTACTGTCAAACATGCACTAATCAGCCTGCAATGCATATTGGGGAGTGTTTCAAAACTTATCATACTGTACAAAATTACAAACAATAAAATATTGGTTTTTTTGCAAATATACATTCCTCGATGTGACCCAATTCATATAAGTCCAATATCATTATAATAAGTTACTTGGTTCCAAAATTATACTAAATAATACAAGGGTCTGTAAATGCACGTTTCTGCCACAAAGTAGCATTGAGTAGCTGGTAGCCAATGTCCAGAATGGTTCAGAGTGCAAAGGGCTAATTTTCCTTAAACCCATAAAGGCTAGTATACCATCTTATGTCAAAATTTTTATCAGTCAACTGATCTAAGAAGGATAAAATTGTGTAATTAACTATATTGTTCCACTAACTATGTGAGTTAGTTGACACTGAATATTATTGAAAAAGAGATTAATTTTAAAAATAATTAACTGATGAGGCAGTTAGATGGCTCAGTGGATATGGCACTAGACCTGGAAGCAGGAAGACCTGAGTTCAAATCCAGCCTCAGACACTTACTAGCTGTGTGACCCTGGGCAAGTCACTTAAGCTCTGCTTGCCTTAATCCACTGGAGAAAGAGATACCAAAACACTGTGGTATATGCAAGAAAACCCATGGAGTCATGAAGAGTCAAGACATGAATGAACAATAATTGATAAGTACTGAAAATGCAAAGTAAAAGTCAACAAAACTAATTCTATTAATAATCTGGCATATGATTGGGAAATTAACTAGGAGAGAATTAAGAAAACTTTTCCTGTTAGCAATTTTAAACAGGCAGTGCTCTGTCCTTAAAAACCCCCTTCCCAAGGTTAATATAGAACAGTATATGCAGAAAATGGCAATTGTCTCTATGTAAAGTGAAGCTACCCTCTTGAAGTATACATAAGGCTACATTAAAAACAAAAGGGATAGATTTAGCTTTTTGAGTGATTTGGATGAGAATAAAGAAAAGGTTTATAGGAATGTGAAAAATGCTACCAGGAATCTTTGAAAATAAGTCAAATTGATAACAATAGGCTTTTGGTTTAAAAGTGCCGGCATCTAATAGTCTTGTGTAAATTGAGGTTTTAAATGGTATCATCTGTGATTGTAAAACCAGAAGCTATTTTATTTGATTAACATTTATCTTAGAGGTGGCTAGGTGGCAAAGCGAGTAAAAGCACCGGCCCTGGAGTCGGGAGGACCTGGGTTCAGTTCCAGCCTCAGACACTTAACACAAAAAACTAGCCGTGTAACCTTGGGCAAGTTACTTAACCCCAATTGCCCTCCAAAAAGCAAAAAAAACAACAACCCCAAAACAAAAAAACAATAACATTTATCTTAAAGCTAATTTAAGGAGAAATGTGTTTCCTTATTAGGGTAATTAGTTAGAGCCTTTTGCCTGGACCACCACCTAGAATAGCAGAGTGAGAAAGTTTAACAACAATATCTCATAATATTTAACACAGCATACTCTGAGCTGACCTAACAATAACAGTTGTGAATTTAAACCAGTAGAGCACAGCATTTTTCCCCCAGTAATTTTAATGTGAGACTCATTTGTCTTATATGACTTCATTTACAACGAGGCATATCTTCCTATTGGAACAAGTAGTCAGGACTTATGACCACTCCTTATCTCCTGTATTTTCTGGTCTAAAGTGATAAGTAAAAACATCTACTTTCCCCACCCCTAGTTGTCCCATGTTTGTGTTACCTTCTTGTTGTGCCAGTTGTGTCTTTAATGAAATGTGTTTTGCACTAATGCTTTTCCAGATTATGAGGATTTGAGTTTAAAAACCACTTGTAATAGAATGAATAGTTCTCTATGAAGGATGATTGGGAAATACATTTATCTACACTGCTATCATCTAAACTTGTTATAGGATTTGTGTCATGCTGTTACTGTTACTGTATTCCTATCATGTCTCTGAGATTTCTGATATCTGAACAGAAATAATACCTTGCTCTTAAAATTGTGTTACGAACAACTCTTCAAATTGCCCTTGCCTGCAGATTGTCAACTTTGCTCACCACAGCCTTCTGATCCCAAGTTGTAAAATTGCTAAGCATTAGCACCCAGCCACAGTGAGGAAACTTAAAGGATATTTATTTTTATTTTCTTGGACCACTACACAATCCTTATAAAATTATATCTGGTAATGTATTGGAGTCAGCCATCATGTTACTTACTCACTCTGAGATTTTGCTATTCAAGGTAAAAAGTTGTTGGATTGTAATTTGACATTACTCTGCATTTTGATACCAGGTATGAAAAATCAGAAATCACCAACAATAATGAGTTCAAGGAAATGTGTTTCAGTCTGGCAACTGCTACAGGTAGATAGCTGTCCCTGGGAAAAGTTAAGGGGATGATCTTAGCATGGAGTAAGTATTCTCTTGACTTAGTTTCCTAAACAAGAACATTTCCCACTTAGTCAATTATAAGCCTGTCTTCCATACTCTGAATAATGAGATACTTTCTTGCATCACTGGCTGTTAAATAACTCATGCCTAGAGTCAAACAGAGTTAGTGGAGTATTTTCTCCCTAATATAATAACTAAGTCCCTCCCTTTCCCCTTTCTATAGCAAGTTTCTCTATCAGAGCAGGTAGCCACTTGACTTACTGCTGGCTCCTATCAAAAACACTAAGATGCCAGTAGGGTATCTAAATTCCCTAATCAACTAAATAAAAAGAATTTTTGAGCTTGTCGCCCCTTTAAGAATTGTGCGTTGATATATAAGAATGTGTTTTCTTTCAGGCTGATATGGTGACATTATCCTTACATAAAGATGTAAAGTAAAGATGTAATGTAAATGTTCTTTTCTTTCAAAATTGAATGAAGTAGAAGATTTATTTTTTTAAAGTTTAATTTAAAACGGAAGGCTTTTCTCTTATGTCTTTGTATTTACCTACTTTGATAAACATTAATCTTTACTAGAAAAACTCATCTTACAAGTCAGGCCCTTATGAATTTCTTTTTAGAATTCTCCTTTTAGCCTGCTTATAGCAGTGTCCATATCAGGAACAAGGATTAGGTAACAGCAGGAGAGATATAAAAACTTAAATTCTCTGAAGTTTTAGGTGAATTAGAAGTTCCTGACACTTGAGCTAGTTATTGGAAAATCAAACTCAGGAGAGTGTACAAAATTGTATTGAGGTCTGTTTCACAAAAGATTACAGCAGAAACATCTAAGAATCTCTCCAAGTAACTCGAACCAAGTAGATCTTCTAGGAAAAGCCTCTGTCTTTAGAGTGCTCTGAGAACAGGCCCATTCTAGAATGTCCAAAAGGAGCAGATGTTTCAGAAATCAGATGATGGCATGAGACATCTGAGCCCTAAAATATGATGTGCTAACGAAATGGACATCAAGCATGAGTTACTAGGAAAAAGACTGAACTTCCACCCTTCCTCTCGTTCCTTCTCCATGCACCATTGTTTCTGTAAGCCTTACTTACCAAAGAGGACTGCCCCCCTCCATGGAGTTTGGTCATGTATACATTAGTCATGGATGGTTTCAAAGACCATGGGATGAATAAGATTGGGCCTGATGATTTTGAGGCCATCCTCTCTCGTTAGTCCTATTAAAGCAGAATATCTGGGATAAAATTTCTTTACTCCCTATTCCCATATATTAGAGTTACAGCATTAGAACAAGCAGAAATTGTAGCCTCTTTTTCACAAGCACTTCTTCAATCATCACTTCAGCTTTACTAAGCATTATGGGGTAATAAGACTTACATGATTTTTATTATACCTTGATTTGTAACTTTAATTGGGCTAAATGATTCATGGAAAGTGAGGCCTCCCAAGAATCAAAGAGGAGAACTGAGAAAACTAAATTGATTTTGTGCCATTTTTTATTTGATTTTATTCTGTAATTAATCCTTTTCTGTATTTTGTGTAACTATCTATAACAAGCCTCTCTGTCTCTAAATTAAGTTCATTAGTACAGAGATTTAAAAGTTTAGCCTTTGATTCTGAGTTAAGATTTAAAAGTTGTTTCCTTTAAGTCACTTTGATTAGAAGAAACTTATTATCTTTTATATCCTTAAGGTGTCCTGGTGGAATTCCAGAATATCTGCTGTTATCTCTATGTTGTCAGTTAGCCTAATATAGTTCCAGGAAATATATTATCTCTAACTATCCTTATGGGGAACTTACAGGGGAAACCTTGCATACCAATGTACAATTAAAGGGGATCTGTCATCTCACTAACAAGCTTTGCAGGATGCAGAAAGGCACCAAGAATCTGTTACCCCTGTCCCATCAAGAAACCTTGTAGACTGAAAAACTCAATCAACAATCCTTAGTCACAAGAAGGGATGGTTACTAATCCCACATTCCCCACTTCCAGCCAATCATATTTTTTCTTCCCCCATGATTCTGTCACCTCATTAACCAATCAGAGTGTTTCCCTGCCTACCAAGTTCAGTCCTTTGTTCTAGGCTTATAAAAATGAGCTGCCTCCCTTCCTATATAAGGTCTTTGGCATTATTGAGATATCCATTGACCCACTTTGTTAATGGATTCTTGTTCTACCAATAAACTGAAAATTCAGACCTCGACACCTCCAGCTACCTTTGTTAACAAATGTGACTGGAAAATAAAATTGAAAATGCCCATACTTACCTTAAATTCACTAAATTCGTCAAGCCTCTGTTGTCCCTAAAAAGGTATGACTTTTGTATATTGTTTTCCTAAAATAGATTTTGGAGGAAATGATTCAAAAACCTTTTAAGGTACAGTCTAAACTACTAGCATTTTTGTCAATGTCTATATAGTCTTTAAAGCAATTGCCACATCCACACCACAAAATAAAGTTAATTAGTTTCTATAGTCTTGAAAACCTTTGCCCTCTCTCTTGAGCCAGTTTTACTCTTCTGATTTTATTTTTCACAAAGGAAAATAAACCAAGCATTTCAATAGAAAAAGATATTACCAAAAAAATTCTCATTACATATCTCTAAAAGCAAATTCTGAAGGCAATTAGGTGGCTTGGTAAATAGAGCACTGGGCTGAAAGAAGGAAGAACTGAGTTCAAATGTGGCCTCAGACACTAGCTGTGCAAGTCATAACTTCTGTTTGCCTCAATCCACTGGAGAAGGAAATGGCCAACCACTCCAGTATCTTTGCCAAGAAAATCCCATGGACAGTACTGGTGTCCACATTGTCCACAGGCTCACTAAAAGTTGGACATGACTGAACAATTCCACCACAACAGTAAATACTAACACATCAATCATATTTTGCATTGAACATGCTCTAGGCTAATTCAGTACTTTCAGAATCAGTTGATTTTTTTGTGTAAGGGTAGACAGAGAGGCAAATGACTATGAACATTTGAATTTTGTCGCTCAATATATGCAAATATGTAAAATGGTTTTTGCTTCATATGCTTAGCATATGGCTCACCACAGCTCTAAAATTCCCAAGTTACTCATTAATAAGTTCATTGCTAGTTTTCTTAAAAACCTAATCATGTTTAATGCCTCTAGGATCAAATACAAACTCCCCTGTTTGGCTTTTAAAGCCCTTAACATTTGAACCCAATCTACCTTTCCAGTCTCATTATTTGTTATTCCCCTTCATTAACTCTATGGTCCAGTCAAACTTACCTCCTTACCATTCTTCAAACACAGAAATCCATTTCCTTTCTCCACATGCTTTTATACACACTCCCCTCTCACCTACAGGGTTTAGAATTCCAGGTTCTTTCAAAGCTCAAATCAAGTGTTAGCTTATGTATGAAGCTTTTCCTGATACCCCTCCAGCTACTAGTACTTCCAGACCTCCAAACTCACCTTGTATGTACTTTGTATAAAAAGGACATTTGTGTAAGGGGAAAACAGTAGAACCTGATGGGCTTTAAAGTTTAAAACAAGGGTTCTTAGAAGTTTGTGTCATGGATCCCTTTTAGCAGTCTAGCAAAGTCTAGGTAAAGTAAGGATTTTTCCTCAGAAGGTTTCTAAATGCGTAAAATAAAATAGAATTAAAAAAAAGGAAACCAAAGGTTATTGGACATAAGGGTAAATTTTTTTTTCTGTCCAAGGTCATGGACTTCCTGATTTATCCATGGATCCCAAGTTAAGAACCCTGCTTTAAGGAAAATTCCCACCAGAACTCAGAAATTGAAATTCTGTCCCTGGGGTCCTGATAGGTGAGGCCCCGCTACTACAATTTTCCATGGTTAGTCTCCATATGTGTTTTCTTCCCTTATTAGAATATAAGCTCTTTGAGGGCAAGGACTGTCTTGCTTGTTTGTATCTTGAGCACTTAGCACAACAGTAGGCATATGGGAAGCATTTAAATGCTTTGGCACTCATCAAGCCACAAATCTCCCTGAAGAAATTCATAACCATTGAAGAGTTTAGCTTAATCATATGCATAGAAAAAAAACTGGATGAAGAACACTTATTGTCCAGATACAAACATGCTCCTAGATAGATAGCCTATAGAATCTGTCCAGCACCAGTATCTTGGACAGATACTGTAAAAGGAAAATGAGGTGGGCCCATAATTGAAAGAGAACAGGCTTGGTGATCTTTAGGAAACTGTAAAGCTCCTTTAATGACCCTAAACTTCTTCCAGAAAAAGAGGGTTCATCTTTTTAACACTAATATTTTACCAGTGTTGTTATGTGGCTCTGTATCATGGAAGATTACAGTCCCTAAAAAATAAAAAATGATTATCAATCAGAGGGCAACGTGGGCAATGGATGTGAGCAAGCTGTGCTATATCAAGCCCTAAATCTGAACACTATGAACTACAAACAAGAACCAAAGTAAACAATGTCATCGGAGAAATGAACAGCAGAAGGAGAAAACAAACTCAGAGAAGGCTGTAAGAAGAGAAGATGACAAAAGCAAAGGATATCCAGTGGACAGACAGTCCATGTGTCCTACTGGCATCTTCCTAAGGTTGGTATTAAGTGAAGAAGCCATCAACATTTTGAGTGGATGTTCTATGGAAAACTCAAGGAAGCAGTTTTACAGGGGTTGCACAGGATGCTTGGATGGTTGACTTTTATCACTAGAAGTAATGTCTACACTGATGAGATAAAAATCATACTTGGGTATTCAAACAAATACATAAATTTTACAGTTTCCTTAATGTAACTGGAGACATCTTGGATTACTTCAAATTCAGAATGTAGAAAGACTACCCAAGAAACAATCAATAAATCAATCAATGAAAAAGCATTTATTGAGCAGTTACCACATACTGCTGTGCTAGATGTTAGGGATACAGAGACAAACACAAAATAACCCCTGACTTTAAGGAGTTTATATTCCATCAAGGGATAAAACATGATGACATCTACTGAGATGACACAGTAGATAAAGTATTGGGTTTGGAGTCAGAAAGACCTGGGCATGAAATCTTGTTTCACACACTTATTCACTATATACTTAACCTTCAGTTTCCTCATCTGCGAAATAAATTGGATTTGACCTCCAAGGTCCTTCCAAGCTCTAACCCCATAAACAAACAAAAGCTGGAAGCACAGAATTGCCTTGCCAATCATGTAGAAATGGCAAAAAGTGATAAGACTTCTTAATATAGAAAGCTAAAGGTACATTGGCAGTCATAATCATAAAAATCACACAGTGAATAACAATCAAAATATGATTATTTGGTTAATGGTGGAAAACAAAAATGCTAATGTCAAAAAGGGTCTTTAATAAAAAATCAATGAAAAAGACATAACCAAAAATATTTATCCTACTATCATGTTAGCATGCAAAAGTTCTGCAGTAAAAGCATTCAAAAAACATTAAGATTCTAAAGAGGGTGTTTTTCTGAGGTCCAAAAATTTTGGGCCCATGTGTGGCAATGGCCTTGCTTACTAAACTCCCTTTGATATAGACAGAGTCATTTTTCCACGAAACAGAAAAAGACCAAAATACTTCAATACTAACCTGAACAATGAGGAAAATATGTTAGAATATTGGAAGTCCAGGACAACTTTCAAGAGAAAAGGCAAGATTCCACCCTCAACTACATAAGCAATCCACAATTTGATTAGGCAGTTTGTGAATTGAAAAGGGGTTATCTTTAATATGTGCCAGTTACCTCTTGAGAGTATGAATGAATAAATGAAAAAGTATTTAGGTGTTAACTGTGAGCCAGGAACTATGAAAAGGTACTAACACAGTTCTTGTCCTGGAAAAAGGAAGGCATATTCTTATAGGAAGATACAACACATGAACGGTAAGAGTGGTGGCCTGAGAAGGGTATTTTGGTTTAAGGACCTCACAGGGAAGGCATGGAAAACAAAAGGGCTATCAATTGACATGCCTTTTCCAGAAGCAATTGGTAATAGGGATCTGATTATGATTCTAAGAACAAGAGGTAGAAAAAGAGAATAGAAATACCAGTAACAAAGGTAAGGAAACAGTAGGGTAAAAGGTGGATTTGCTCTCTCTTTCCCCGCCCCCATTCCCCAACATGTGAGGAGGTCTCGTGAGTCAGGCAGCAAAGTCTCATAGCAGAAATTCCAGACCCCCTTTCCCCTTAGGCCATGGTCCCTGGAGAGTCAATGGTAGAGAAATGTAATAGACATCCCAAATAATATAACAAAGTCACCTCACAGCACTGAACTATCATTAATGCCTTAAGGTTGCCATTAATGTCTTAATTCACCATAAATAGTGAACTTTCTAAGTGAAAAGCACTACCCAATTAAACACCATTATCTATTTTAATTTAGGGGAAAATTCCTTTGCTGGTTGAATTGTGGCATTTGCTTCCATATTTTAGTCCTCCTGGTATCAATTACAAACAACTTCATAAACTTACCGTGAAATGTTTTCCCACCTATGGCCTTCCATTCTACAAAATCTAAAAGTTTAAAACATATAAGTCAGGCCCTGTACAACACATGCCTGTGGGCCACTTGCAACCCACCAAAGAATTTAGAACAGCTTAGGAGAAATGAAAGTTTGCCACTGCTGACTCTCCTGTTTGTCACATGACTCATGGCAACCAACCATCCCAACCATTGTCAGTCTGCCTCTAGTCTAACCTATCTGAAGAAGTTTGGCCTATTTTGACTTTGGCTCCTACCTACTGCCAAGCTGTGCAGGTCTGATAAAAGTGAATAAATGTTCTTATATGGGAACTTACAAGTGCAAATTACTAATATGCATGAAGTTAATTACTTACCTGATGAACTCACCACATATTTTCAGTTTAAGCATTACTGACCTCTTTAATTCACATCACTGCTTTCTCAAACTATATAAAATTGGTCAAAATAAATCACAATCATAAAATACAATGCTTTTATAGGTCCCCAAACTCAAGGATGATTGAGTTACATGGGAAATGCTCCAAAACCAAAACTAACTCCATTTTAGGCTCCATATATTAGAATAGGAGAAACTATTTATAATTGAAGAGGACCTGTGAGATTTGTCAGATGTTTGTTAGCAGGCATACCCAAGACCACCTAACAAGGAGGCATCCCGTATGCCAACTTTGACTACCAGACTGAGACAGTCACTCTTTGGGGCTCAGATTTTTCCTGCCTACTTATTTGAGTGAAGGTTAGAGTTCACTCCAAGAGTGGGTACCATAAAGTGGACCTGTCTGAGGTAAGAACTTTCCTCCTCTGCTCTGACTCTCTTTTACCCTGGCTCTGAGAAATGGGTCTGAGATGTTTGTTTCTGTTCTGTTTCATTTGTCCTTCTTAGTTTCAGGTGCCTGACATGACAACCTCCACCTTTCCCCCCACCCCACTGGACCTGGGAGATCCATCCAATAATGACCTTGGTGCCAGGATTCCCTGCTGAATACTGAGAAACCTGGGGGAAAAGTGAAATTGGAAACTGTCTGGTTTACAGGCAGTGAAGGTCACTAAAAGTAGTGTTATATATACAAATAGCTGAAAGGAATAATTTGAAAAATACTGATAGAAGGAATATCAGGAATGATCTTTATATCAGAATGTCCAAATATCCTGAAAGAATTTTGTTGAAATAGACCTTGTTCATCAGCTCCATGAAAGATAAGTAAGTTGGACTCAGAATTTCTGCATTTAAATCCTAGTTTTTTTATTCAATGCCTGAATAGCCTTGAGCAAGTAATTTCACTTTTATGGACCTCCCTCAATTTCCTCATTTGCAAAATGAGAAAACTGGAATGACCCCTAGGGATCACTTTCAACTACAAATCTATCCTCCTGTGACCCTGATTTGGTCCCAACCAGAAGATTTCCTATACATAATGAGATTCTACAAATGTCCCTCATCTCAGCTGCTAACCCAGTAATTGCATCTATGTCCCAGAATACCATAAAGCCTGTCAAGATAACTCTACAGTAATGTGAAAGGACTAGTCAGACACACTAGAAAACAAATGGAATAAAAACACATATTGCCTAACTGTCACACAACTGGATGAGCAGTCCATGGAATCAGTACGTCAACATATATATATGTACACACACATATATATATATATATATATGTACACATATACATATAAACACACACACATACATATGTGTCTTAGATCCAGAACTGAGTAGGAGGAGAAGATTGAGCTTCCTTGCATTTAGGAATACACCCAGTGTTTTCCATCACTCCAAAGTGATGGGCATTACAAAAACTGATCCCAATACTAACATTCTCTAGTTAAGTTACAAGAATGAATGGAAAAGCATTTATTAAGTGCTTACTGTGTTCCAAGCACTGAGCTTTGTGCTGGCAATAAAAACAGAAAAGCAACAATCCTTGCTCTCAAGAGAGTTCACATTTTGAGTCAAGATGGCAGAGTAGAAACAGGACCTCCACATGGCTCCGGCTCTTACCACCTCCAATCCATGTAAAAGGGGACTCTGCACAAACTTTGGAGCTATAGAATCCACAAAATGACACAGAGAAGCTAACCTCCCACTGAGGACAGCCCAGCAGGCCAGCAGCAAGTAGCCAGTGCAGCACTCTGGGAGCCGAGCCCAACTCCACATGAGCCAGAGGTTTTAGCCCCAGGGCGGGCCTAACCAGCCCCTGGCTGCAGGGACTCCAGATCACCAGCAGCTGTGGTGGTCCAGAATTATCAACACATAGATACTAAGGACAAAGTGAGAGGTCAGTGCAGTGTGGATGTTGGAACCCAGTACTTGGGAGTGCTTTGGCTTTTGCCCCGAGGGTGAGAAGGTGCTGAGGGCTGCAGGGCAGCCACCACGTGACAGCTTCAGCTCCTGGCCTACAGAGTGTAGGGGGACCAAGCGACCAGTCTGAGGGGTAATCGCTCTTGCTTTAACCTGCTTGGATCTGGATTGCGATCTAGGGTGGAGGTCCTGGGGTGTGTGACCAGCTTGCCAGAGCATGTGGAGGCTTCAGAGTGGGCACCCAACTAATACCTGAGAAAACCCCAGCATTTGGTACGAAGCTCCCCTGTCTGGTAGTACAGTCCTACTGTGGCAAAAAGCCCCAAAGTCAAGTAATTGAGTGGCAACATGACCAGGCAAAGGAAGCAAATCAAACAGAAGAATCCAACATTAGACTCCTATTTTGGGGACAAAAAGGATCAAAGCATGGAACAGGAGGAAGGCAGTGAAGTCAGAACTCCTGCACCAAAAGCTTCAAAGAAAAATATGAGCTGGTTACAGGCCATAGAGGACCTTAAGAATCAGATAAGAGAAATGGAGGAAAAATTGGGAAGAGAAATGAGAACGATGCAAGAAAATTACAAAATGAGAGTCAACAATAGACTAACTCAAATGGCAAAAGAGGCTCAAAAAGGCAAAGAAGAGAAGAATGCCTTAAAAAGCTGAATTTGCCAGGTGGAAAAAAAATCTCAAAAGCTCACTGAGGAGAATCATGCCATCAGAATTAGATTGGAGCAAATGGAAGCTAATGACTTTATGAGAAATCAAAATGCTATTAAACAGATCCAAACAAATGAAAGAATAGAAGGCAATGTAAAATATCTCATTGGAAAAACCATTGACCTGGAAAATAGATCCAGGAGAGATAATTTTAAAATTATTGGACTACCTGAAAGTCATGATCAAAGAAAGAACTTAGAAATCATCCTTCAAGAAATTCTCAAGGAAAACTGCCCTGATATTTTAGAACCAGAGGGCAAAATAGAGGTTGAAAGAATCCACCCATCACCTCCTGAAAAAGATCCCAAAAATAAAACTCCTAGGAATATTAAAGCCAGGTTCTGAAATTCCCAGATCAAGGAGAGAATATTACCAGCAGCCAGGAATAAACAATTTGAATATTGTGGAAACACAATCAGGATAACTCAGGATCTGGCAGCTTCTATACTGAGAGATCGAAGAGCTTGGAATATGATATTCTGGAGGGCAAAGGAACTGGGATTAAAACCAAGAATCACCTACCCAGCAAAACTGAGTATCATGTTTCAGGGGAAAATATGGTCATTCAGTGAAATATAGGACTTTCAAGCATTCTTGCTGAAAAAAACGGAGTTGAATAGAAAATTTGACATTCAGATACAAGAAGCAAGAGAAGCATGAGAAGGTAAACAGGGAAAAGAAATCATAAGGAACTTATCAAAGTTGAACTATTAACATTCCTATATGGAAAAACGATAATTGTAACTGATGAAATTTTTCTCAGTATGAAAATAATTGAAGGGAATAGAAATATGTATATATATATATGTCTATATCAGAGGGTATACAGGTATATGAATACATATGTGAATGTGTGTATATATGTTTACAAGTATACATAGAGGGCACAGGACCAATTTAATTGGAAGGGATGATACTTAAAAGTTGAAATTAAGAGGTGAGAGAGGAATATAATGAGAGGAGATGGAGAGAAACAGAATGGGGTAAACTATCTCATATAGAAGAGGCAAGGGAAAATGGTTACAATGGAGGGGAGGAACAGGAAGGCAAAAGGGAATGGGTCAACCTTATTCTCATTGAATTTGGCTTGGGGAGGGAATGACATACACACTAAATAGGGTATCTCACCATACAGGAATGTAGGGGGGAAGGGGTTGAGAGGGGGGATGATGGAAGGGAGGGAAGTTGAAAGCACCCACTTTTGAAAAGGGAAGGGATCAAAGTAGAGAATAGAACAAGTGGGAGGTGGGATAGGAGGGAGGGAAATATAGTCAGTCTTTTACAATATACTGTGTTTCCCCGATAATAAGACACTGTCTTATTATTTTTTTGGACAGTAAAACACCAGAGGGCTTATTTTCAGGAGAGGGCTTATTTTAATGAACATTGACAGCAATTTTAATAAACAGGTAAATGTGAACAAAAAAAATGTACCTTTGTTCAATAATGAATTCAATAAAGAACAGGATGACGCGCTCACTGCTGCAGCTCTGATTGGATGCAGCTTGGAGCGCGGCATGCATTTCACCTGGGGGGGGAGGCGGGTGGAAACAGAGGGTACCGTAGTGTAGCGTGTAGCACAGGGGATCACCTTCACTACAGTAGCAATCTCAAAAGGGCTTATTTTCGGGGGAGGGCTTATTTTAGAGGAATCTTACACAGTAAGGGGAGGGCTTATTTTCGGGATAGGTCTTATTATTGGGGAAACACGGTATCTACTTTGTTAATATTTTGCATTAGCTACACATGTACAACCTATACTGAACTGCTTATCTTCCCAGTAAGGGTGGGTGACAAGTGAGGAAGGGAATGAATCTGGAATTCAAAGTTTTAAAATCAAATGCTCAAAAAAAAATATATATATATACTATTATTATACTATTTTACATATAACTGGGAGATAAGATATACAGGCACTGGGGCATAGAGATCCACCATGCCCTACTGGAAAAGTGGAAGGGGGTATGGGAGAAGATATGGGAGAGAGCAGATTGGAGGAGGGGATATCCTGTGGGACTGCTATTTTGGGGAGGTCGGTAGGGTAAAAATGGGGAGAAAACGTGTAACTCAAAATCTGGTGGAAATGAATTATATCAATCAGAAGTTAATAAAGTATTTGAAAAATGAAAAAAAAGAGAGCTCACCATTTAAATGGGGGAGGAGAGGAGGAAAGGGCAGAGAATACATAGAGGAAGGTTTAGTTGCTGGAAAAATTGAAAGGTCTCAGGTCCTTGGTGTGTTGCAGCAGGATGGATGAATGTAATAGTAATGTAATTTGATCCCTTTGTATTGGCAAAGGTAACAGTACCTAATTAGCACTTAGTAATTCATCAAACCTCTGTTAAAGAAACAGATGGTGTGATCCCCTGTTGCTGACGTAATGGCCTGAAGGGGCTGAGTAGAGAGGAGAAATACAGTATATAAGGAAAGACCATGGCTGGGAAAGTCAGATCTTCATGGAGGCAGAAGCTGCAGCCACTGGGGAGGCTGAAGAGGAAAGGCCCCCCAGGCTGGAGAGAATGATTTTTATTTGGAGAACCTGGCTGAAGTGATTTTGATTCTGGGAACCACCTGAAACTTCTGCTGAGTCCGAGGGTCAGCTGGAGCTTCTGAGGATTTCCAACAGCTAGCTGGAGCTGCCAAAGACTGAGGAAGCATGACTGTGATGCTGGTACTTTGTATGAACCTGTTTGTGACTGTTGAGCCTTGACTTCCGGGGAACATAGACAGGGAAGGATTTAAGGTGGACTGGACTCTGTGAGCTTCAGCATGGAATAGGAAATGTATGGAGAGCTGAACAAGGACCTGGAAGCTGCCTGCCTTTGAACCCAGGTGACAGTTTGGTGAATCCAGGTAGAATCTGGGAACATGGAAGGGGATCCAGGGAATCTGAAAGACTACCCCAAGTCAAGCTGAAAGAAGACTTTACTTGGATACTGTGTACTGACTGAGAAATTGTAATTTACTAGTGACCTAGGGGTGGAGGGCTTGTTTATTTTCTGATGATTGAATAGTGAATGATGGTTAAATAGTAACTGATTTGTAACTTGGTGTGCCCCATGGGTGGAGAACTTTGACTATTGCCCTTTGTGTTCCTTAAGGAGGAAGGATGATTGAATGATTGAGTTACCAAATGACTGTTCTTTGTTCAAAACTTAGTGACCACTGTGGTGAAAACTATGTAGCCATTTTCTGAGATAAGTTGTTGTGAATGTTATATTCTGATTTTCTGTGATAAGTTGTAACATTGTGAATGTTGTACCTTGATTTACTGTGAATGTTATGCTCTGATTTGTTATGGAATAGAATGTTCACTATACTGTGTAATCAAAACCTTGAAAAGCTGTTCATTCTTCTGGAAAGCTGCTCATGCTTGGCTTTACAATGAATAGCAAAGCTCTGTGACCTAGAGGGCATAGCTGGAGTGAAGATAGTAGGGTCAGGTGGTTCAGGAAACACAGCATTATGCTAAGTGGAGAGGGAGCATAAACACACAAGATGCAAAGCCAATGACTGAGGTCATAGCAATTCTAATACTAAACAGCCTAGCCCTCTGAGACAGGAAATGACAACATATGCATGAAGTGCCAGGACCAAAGAAGAATTAAAATTACAACTAATCTAACTAATCCAAAATGCAATAGAAAATGTGATTGGAGGAATAAGATTGTTTCCCCATAAAAAGGAGGTAGACTGGTTATGTAGTGGGGGAAAAAGTAAAAAGAGATACACTGCCAAAGTGGTAAACAGATACTCCAAGATAATAGAATAATAGGAAGAAATGAGGCTAAAAAAATAGGCTGAATTCAAGTTGTGAATGGTATATAAAACCAAACTAATGAGTTTATATTTTATCTTATTAGCAATAAAGAGCCATTCAAGGTTTTATGGTCAATCCGGTGCCTGAGAAAGATGATTTTGTGAAATACAACCTGAATGGGAAATGGGGAGATCACTTAGGAGGTTATAGTCCAAAAGTGAGGAGAAGGTTTGAACAAATCAACGAGCATTTATTAAGCTCCTACTATATGTGAGGCACCGTGTTAAGTACTGGAAATCAGAGTGATGAGCAAGGGTGATACAATGTGAGCAGATGAGGGAGAAAGATCCAAGATGGGTTATAGAAGTAAAACTTACAGGACTTGGCAATGGAGAAGAAAGTTTAAAAAAATCTTGAGCTTTTGAGATAATGGTGGCACCACATTTCATCAATAGGAAAAGGGGAGGTGGATACATCACTACTTATGGCAGAAAGTTAGGAGAAAACTAGGGTAGAATATTGTATACCTTGCTCAATAGAGTCTCTGTATCACTTATTTTTGTTTAATTCATAAAAAAAGCATTTAAATACTTAGTTTTTTGAAGACACATACTCAATGTTTTTTCAGTTGTGTACAACTCTTCATGACCCCATTTGGGGTTTTCTTGGCAAAGATACTAGAGCAGTTTACCTTCTCCAGCTCATTTTACAGATGAGAAAACTGAGGCAAACAGGGTCAAGTGACTTGCCCAGGATCACACACTTAGTAAGTGTTGGAGGCCAGACTTGAACCCAGGAAGAGGAGTCTTCCTGATTCCAAGCCCAGTGCTCTATCTGCTAGACCACCTAGCTGGGTGTTAGAGATACACATAGAAAAGTGAGACAGCTCCTGCTCTCAAGAAGTGCACATTCTTGTGGGGGAGATCACATATATAAGAAGTTTCAGCTGGAAGTCAGATGCAAAAGCTTACAGTGAGTGGCCTTTAGGGTACAGATGGTAATGCATCATCTTTACTGCCATTTCCATTAATAAAGCCATAACTGTTGAGCCATCTGACAGTGCCAAGGGCTTTGTTTTCTGGTTCCTCAGTAGCTATGGTTGCTGAGGCAGGAGGGGCCAAGCCATAACTCTTCAAAAGTCACTTCCTAGGATGTCAGCTACAAGAGAAAGACTGAGTGAAAGGCTGGTATTTTAGGGGGCACTGGTGTTTTCATGGCCCTTGGGCTTGGTGACACTCAGGGTACACAGTAGCTGGGATGGCAGGTCCATTCTCCCCAAAAGTTTCTTCCTTGGATGCTAGCTATGGAGACAGGATAAAAGTATTTTTTTGTCAAAAAGGAAAGTTCCACCAAAATGAGAGAGGGTTTTTTCCTCCCCTGGAAGTCCCTCAGGCTTACAATAGAGGTGTAATTCTCTTCTCTTCACTCTCACCCCCTCCAACCAATTAGCTGTTGAGTCTTGTCACTTCTACCTTTATAACATCTCACGTGCACCCCCATCTCTCCTCTGACACTGCTACCACCCTGGTCCAGACTCTCATTACTTCATGCTTGGATGATTGCGATAGTCTGCTGGGTTGGTCTCTCTGCCTCAAGCCTCTTCCCACTCCCATTCATCCTCCACTCAGCTGTCAGAGTGACCTTCATAAAACACAACTCTGACCAGGTCACCCACCCCCACCCCCATTCAACAAACTCCAGTGGCTCCCTACAACTACCTCTAAGACCAAACATAAAACCCTCATAGCCTGGCTCCTTCCAACCATTCTCATCACTTTATACTTTATTCCCCACTTCACATACTCTGTCTTGCTACTCCTTATACAGGCATTGCATCTTGAACTCCAGGCATTTTCACTGGCCGTCCCTCATGGCTAAAACTCTCTCCCTCCTCATCTGTGACTCCTGACTTCCCTAAGGTCCTACCTTCTGTTAGAAGCCTTTCTCAGTCCTCCTTAATCTTTGCGATTTCCCTCTCTTGATTATCTCCAACTCAACCTACATCTATATTGTCTGAGCGCAGCTGCTTTCATGTTCTCTCTCCCATTAGACTCTCAAGTCTTTGAGAGCAGGGTTGGATTTTTTGTTTTTTGCCTTTCTTTGAATGCCCAGGGCTTAGCACAGTGCCTGGCACACAGTAGATGCTTAAAAAATGTTTGCTGACTTGATAAAATATATAAATAAAATTTATTTTGAAAATTATATTAAGTTAAAAATAGGAAATTTGGGAAGAGAGGAAGGTTTTTTTTGGGGGGGGGATAAATTATTTTGGACAAGTTGTTTGACATCAAAATGTCCAGGAAGTGGCTGAATATGAGAAATTGGAGCTTAGGGAAGAGGCTAGGGTTGGATATATAAATTCAAGAGTCATCTGTATAAAGATAACTGAATGCAGTTGTAGATAAGAATGCTAAGGGATAACGTATAGAAAAAGAAGAAAAGTAGGTTCAAGAAAGAACACAGGTAGAATCTACACATGCTAAAAGTGCTAAAAATTCATTCTTGATCACCAAGAATGAATGGTCAGACTGTTTGGGTTTTATGGTGTGTTGTGGGGGTAATCTCAAAAGAATTCACAGACTCAGACCATCTCCAACCCAAGCAAAGGCATTTATTGAGAATCATGCTCTCTAGCAGGCTGAGGTCCAAGAAGGAACTGGTAACTTCAGTAAGACAAGACAGGCAATTTTATAGTGCAATGATGTTAATTACACAACAGAAGTTATGAATATTAAAAACGCAGGAGGGGTTTGTCAAGGGATTAGGTAATAGAGGAAGGGTCCCAGGCTTGATGGAACTGCAATGTGATTTCCCATAATGCATAGAGAAAAACCCTTTAGGTATGCATGTATGTATGATAATGATATTATATGTTCTAAGTTCACCTAAAGGACTGCTTTTGCTATTACTGCACAGGTGCCTACTTAGGAAAAGTCCCTTCTATCATTTTTGGGATCCACATCCTGCCTGGGCATTCTGGTGGTGCTGTTCTCTGCTTGTCTGGCTATTGTGGTGAAGTCTGAAATTAGCTGAATGTGGCTGTGGTTGAGTGCATGGACACACCTGCTGTTTCTATAAAGAATACAAGGAATGGGTCTGGGGGCAGTAGCTACGTATGATTCCATCACATGGGCACACTTGCTGTTCTAGTGACGCAGTGAGGCATGTATGAGGAAGTTAGGATGTTGAGTTTGAGGGCCTGCGGTGTGGTTAAAGTCAGACTGTGTGGTCAAATTAGGCTACATCTGCTGTTCAGTGAAGCCCACAAGGAAGACAGAATATTGAGGCTAGGGGCAGCTATATTAGGATTCCATCAAGACTGGAAAACAATTTTAGAGAACCCAAGGGAGGGAGAAAATACCCAGGAGAAAGTGGATGACAGTATCAAATGCTACCAAAAGAACAAACAGGCAAACATAAAAAAAAACCCCTATGAGGATCAAACCATCAACAAGTATTTATTAAGTATCAACCTGTTGTTGTTTGTCCTTTGTCCTCCCAGAGGACCATGACATCAGGAAGGTGATGCCTCGACATGCAAGTGAATTGGATTTAAGTGACAGAGAGCTGTGCAAAGTCACCAGCCTCACTTTCTTTTCTGGAGCCATCTGGGTCAATGGCAAGACATAGATCAGGGTGACTTGTCTGAGCACTGATTGGTTCAGAGCGAATGTAGAAAACAACCATTTCTGTTCTGACCAGAAACTCTGAGGGTCCTCCCCTGACAGACTGATTTTTTTTTAACTAGGTAAAAAAGGTCATTCTCTGCCTCATTTCTTACCTAGCCTTAATCACTGAAAGGGCATTGCCACCATCAAACTGAGGGCTGTTAAATGCCTTAGCTTAAAAAGGCCAAGGTCTCTCACTGTATCCAGGACTATGGGATAGGGATACAAAGACAAAACAGGTCTTGTCCTTAAGAAGCTTATATTCTATGAATAACAAAATGTACATACACTTTTGCAGATACAAAACATACACCATAAGGAACCAGTTTAAAAGACACTGGATTTGTAGCTCTCACTACACCCTAAAATATTTAATTCTTTCAATTCTCAAACTCCCACCCCCGGTTCCCTCTCCCCCATTGTCCTGACTGTGCACTCCCCATGACCATGACATCTAGGCAGTACCAGCCATCTTTTGCTTTTACTCCCTGATGATCTGGGTCTTTCTCTCTTCATAGTATCTCTTGTATGCATTCCCTTCCCATATTTACAAAGATACTACCCTTGTTCATGATCTCATCTCCTCCTGCCTGGACTATTGCAATAGCCTTTTAACCAGTCTCCTTGAGTCAAATCTTTATCCATTCCAATCCATCCACCACACAACTACCACCATGATGCTTCTAAAGCATAGGCCTGACCACAATGACCACCTCCCACATTCACCTCCAAAATCAAATAGAAATGCCTCTGTTAGACATTTAAAGCCTTTCTCAACCTAGCCTCTTCCTAGGCTTCTTCCACTTTACTCTCTCTACATGCACTCTAAAATCAGTTATAATCATCTAAGTGTTCCTCAAAATAATACTCGATCTCTTATACTTACAGCCTGGCCCTGCTGGTAACAGTCTCCTTCATCATCTTAGCTTCCCTTGCTTGTCCTTCTCCCTATCTCCTCCCCTCCCCCCCACCACCACCTCCAAGAAGACCAATGACACCACGGAGTGATGCCCTTACTTGTACCTGAGCTGGATTTAAGTGAGGCCGAGTTGCACAAAATCATCAGTCTCATTCTCTCCTCCAGAGTCATCTAAATCAGTGGCAAGATAAAAGTCAGGGTAACTGGAGATGCCCCAGGATGAAGAGGATTGACTTTGATGTCTTCAATGCCTAACCAAGTTCTAAGAGCTCCACAGCACCTACTTCGGGCACCTTCATGGTTGCCTTTATGGCCACTAGAGCAAACTGTGCTCATCCACCCATTCTGCCCAGGGAAGTCTTCACATGCTTCAGGTAGACACCCCCCTCATCAATGGGTCTTGGGGCCCTAGGTTACCTTCAGCCTGGTTTCTAGCCTATTTGCCAAGACGGTTTAACCAGGGTATGGCCATTGTGCATGCCCCAGCTTCTTGGAGCCACAGGTGAGAGGTGATACAGGGATACCACAGGTGGATGAGCAGCCCTCCCCCCAGACCTGAGAGTCCTCCTGGAACACTCCATAAAAATAAGCTCAAATCATACCTGCTGGCAGAGTACTTTGGGCTCACACTTCTCACTCAGTGAGTGCCTTCCAACTACGATGACCTTCCTTCTATTCTTACTATCTCCTCCATTAGCATGTGAGCTTCTTGAGGGCAGGGACAGTGTTTTTGGCTTACCACTGTGCCTGGAATACAGTAAGTGCTTATCAGATCCTTACTGCCTGACTGACCACCTTCTCACCAGCTGCTGGGGCCACCACTTCCCTGGATGGTTGTATCCTGTTATGAGGCAAATTCATTAAGAGGAGGAACCACCACCACTTTTGTATTTGTGTCCCCAGTGCTTAGCACACAGTAAGTGCTTAATAAATAATTCTTAATTCATTTCTTCGGTAATTAAGAAGTAATTGATGACCTCTTAGAAAGCAGTTATAAATCAGTACAGTCAGAAACCAGAGTACAGTATTGAAGAGAAAATGGAATGTAACGAAGTGCGTTTCTAGATAAGAAAATGCACTGGGATTGAGATTTGCATCACTGAAGAGAATATCCAAGTAGGGAGATTTCTGAAAATTTTCTATAATTATTTTCCCACCTAGACTATAAACTCTTTTAGATAGAGTCTTTCCTTTCTATTTTTTTTTGCCTAGCACCTTTGCACAGGAGCCATTTCCACTTAAATTGCTGGCTAACAGATTATCCTTTAGTGAATTACTAAAGGCAAGCCAATTTCAGAAGATTTTGAAGTGATACTGGGCCCTAAAAAACAACTAGGAAGTCAAAAGAGCTTCTGTCACTACCCAACTACAGTTCATCTCATGTTATTAACAGAAGGTTAGCTGATAACTTCATAAGATTTCATTTCAAAATATACACAAAATACATGAGACAGACTGCTATGTGGGAGGGATTGCTTAATAAACTGTCAGATAAAAATCTAAAAGATATGAAGACATCAGTGAAGTTATGCAACAGTTACAATAATGTACACAACTTTACTAACCCTGTAGATGATTTACTGAAAAGCAACTAACTTCCTCAGAAAATCTATCAATATGATTATTCCACATATGTATTAAATCTTACCCAATAATGGAAATAGAAATTATTTCTTGACTATATTTCTGTCAAACTGTGTAGATTACTTGTATACCAACAAAGCCCTACAATAATGCCACCTTATATTCTCCTTTCTCCCAACTCCATCTTCTTCTTTTCCCACTTACACTATTAAATATAACCAATTATTTTTGTCAAAATAGACATATAGCCTAAGAAGAAACCTGACAGAAAACTTTAAAAAAGTAGAGCATGACAGAAAGTTTTAAAGAGAGATATATATATACATATATATAAAGATATATCTCAAAAGAGAATTTAATTTTTAAAATGCCAATGTTATGACTGCACATATATAATCTACATCAAATTGCTTGCCTTCATAAGGGAAAGAGGAGGGAGAGAATTCTGAACTAAAAAAAAAAATTAGTTAAAAAAAGGCTTCCTGTAGAAAGTGGAATTTTGTTTTAAAAAGTTACAATTAATTGAGAAAAAGTAAAATAAAAAATTAAATGTTAAAAAAATAAAATGTCAATACTTTTTGGAAAAGTCTTACATTGCAAAAGATATCAAAAGATAACACTTTTTTTGTTAATGAATAAGAGTTAGATTGTTCTACTGACTAAAATCACTGATTCCCTCTATCATCTCCTTTACCATTAAGACAGGGAAAACAATGAAACATATTTAAACGTTATTCATAATTGAATAATTTTTTAAATAGTACAAATTTCATATAAAAAATTTCCTAAATTATTAAACAGTATTAATGCACTGTATTTTACTATTTACTAAATAATCCCAGTTTCTACACTTGGTTAATAGAATTCAAACATCAAAATTTGCAAATATCACCCCCAGAATATTTTTCAACATCACAAATCCATTTAATTAGGTCCAAGATGAAAGATGATCATTTTAAGTTTCAAAATTTTTTCCACTATATTGTAACTAAAAGGGGTTTTAAATTAAGCTCTAAAATCTTAGTATGAATTTTATAGTGAATTCCTGGTATGACCTTTATAGCTATTGAAATCAGCAGTAAGAGATCCTCAAATCCTGCAAGAATTTCCCCATACGGTTCCACCTACATTTAACAAGCTAATTATTCTAAACTGTAAAGCTCTCCAGCACAGAGATTGTGCTTATTTGTGCCAATATTGTATTAGACTAGACATTACACATAAACATATTTAATTAATAATCCAAGATTTTATTTGAACACAAAAAGCTATTTGAATAACTGAATCATGCTAATCCAGCCAATTCAAAAACCAATTCAGTAAACACTAAGTATCTCCTAGATGCTGGAGCAAATAAAGATAAAATAAGACAGACTTTCTTCTCAAAGAGTCAAATAATTAAAAATTCAGGCATGTAACTTCCAAAGACAGACCATTAACAACCATCACAAGTTACCACCATGGCTATCCAGACTACAGGTCATACAGGATACAATTCAACTTCAATAGCATATAACAACTGGTGTTCTAGATCAGTCTATAAGCTAGCACTCCATTTCATATGTATGTTATAAATTGTAACAATTCACATTTAGATAGCACCTCCCAATAGCCCTGGAAGATCGACATAGCAAGTTTATTCTCTCTTTACAGACAAGGAAACTACAGTAAAGATGATGGCATTGCCTACAGTCAAATGTGAATTGGTTTCTCGAATCAAAAGACCTAGCTTTTATAAGCTGATTCTTATATGAATTTTGACTGTTTGACTGTTCTCAAAACACTTTCCCTTTGTATACCTCAATTGCTTCAGCTATACATTAAGACCCTTATGCTAGAAAATCTCTAATTATCAGTTACAATTCTAAATTCATAGTCTAGGATGCTATGCCTAAATGTCACTCTCAAACCTTATTCATTCTCACCCCTCATATACAATGTTAACAAGCCCTCATTTTACCTTCTCTCCTTTCTTTCCCTGGACACTGACAACCTTTGCGTAGGTCCTCATCACCTCACATCTAAACTATTGCAATAGCCTCATGGTTGGTCTTCCTACCACATACTCTCTCCATTCCAATTCACCCTCTACTCAGCTGTAAAAGAGACCTTCCTAAAGAAAAGATGTGACCAAGAATGTCTGTCTCTGTCTCTCTCTCTCTCTCTTTCTGTCTGTCTCTGTCATTCACTCACTCACACACTCACACTCACACACACACACACACACACACACACACACACACACACACTCAAACTCCAGTGGATCCCTAACCCCTCCAGGAACAAATACAAAAACCATCAGCATTCAAAACTCTTCATAACCTACCCCTCTCCCTCTCATCTTTTCAGTCTTCTTACATCTTATACCATGACCCACACCACATACAAGCATACTCTGAAAGCCAGTGACACTGGATACTCCATTTCCCAACCTCAGGCATTTTCACTAGCTGTCCCATACCTCTGAAATGCTTTCTTTACTCATCCTCTTCCTTCTGGCTTCTCTTTCTATAAGTACCAGATAAAATTCCACTTTCTACAGGAAGCCTCTCCTGATTCCTATTAATTCTGGTGACTTCTCTCTATTGATTATTTCCAATTTATTCTGTATATAGCTTGTCTGTACATGGTTGTTTGCATGTTGTCTCCCCCATCAGAATAAGCTCCTTGAGAGCAGGAGTTGTCTTTTTCCTTTCTTTGTATCCCTGTTCTTAGCACTGTGCCTGGAATATAGTGGGCACTTAATAAATGTTTACTGACTCATTGACTGTGCTACTTTGACTCTGTATGATACAATCATCAAAGAAAAAGGGTTATCTCAAATAAGATTAAATTCAATTATAACCTTCCTAGTTAAAACTTACTCCCACCAATTTTCACAGATACCAGAAATGAATGAAAAGTACTGGGTTGGCTCTTTGTGGTATTGGCTAATAATGGAATAATTATACATATTGCTCTATTCTGGCAACCCAAAGATGGCACTAAAATAAAAGGGAACACAGAAAACAGCCAAACAGTGATAAAAACCTTAGTTCTATGATATACCTAAAAGGACGTGTGCTGTTTATATAGTCCTCATCTATAAAGTATTCTTCAGAGTACTCAAAACATATTAAAACCAAAACATTGCTATTTTGTAATCGATACAGTTAATGATACTACTCAACAAACAAAAAAAAAAGGTGTCTATATTTTATTTTACTTGTGGTAGAATGACTTATTTTCTATCAAATCAATAACATTTATTGAATACCTTACATACATTATCTCATTTAGCAACCAAAGAATTACAGCTTTTCAGAAACAAACAAAAGAAACCCTATAAACTAGACTGATAAAGCACTTTCACAAGTAGTATGGGAACTCATTTTGAAATCAGCTAATTTTCTGTGGAAAAACTAGCAAAATAGCCTCCTCTAAAAATACTAATATCAAGTATATTGTTTTTAGGCATAGATAAGTTATAGTGGACACAAAAGACAACTTTGTTATTTATATGTAATAAAATGCTATAGGAACATGAGCTATTAAATGTTTACACATCAGTTTTTGTGAATTTACTGCTCCAAAAAAAATCACCTTTTGGCAAAATGGTCTCTGTTTTAATTGGTGAGAAAATTATACCACAAGAAACAACATTAAATTTACAAGTACTAATACAGTGAATTCAACCAACATTAGAAACATTAACAAAATTATACTAAACACATCTGGATTTGGAAATTTGTTTCAATGTGGAGTGCATACAATATACTACACGAAAGAATAAATGTTAAAAGAAACTTTTTAACATCAAGAAAAATTAAAAACATACATTCTGAGAAAAAGTTCTGCCAACAAATTATTAGATTGTCTTCAAAAAAATAAAAATATGAACATCAATAAATTAAAATAACGTGAAAATTAATGGCTAAAGAGGTAAATGTTGGTGCTACAAAACTGTCAAAACCGGAATCAGATCTCACAGGGAGAACTTGCAGCAATTTGTCTATACAGTTCAAATTCAGTAAGAGCTTCGGTGATGCAGAAATTCTAACTTTTGGGTACCTTCTCTTGGTACCTTATTAATACAGAAAAGGCTGGGGGAGGTCGTAAATGGTTTTCTGCCTAAAGCTGGTACCTGTGCCAGAATGAATAGGCATCTCTATCATGAAAAAAAAAAAGTCTAGCATGCTTTCTTTTCAAAAAGAACTGGGTATTGCACACTGTCCCCACTCACTATTCGTATATATGCACTTTTATATGTGGTTAAATATGCATATGTTTAAGGGGTCCTTCAGCAGAGACAGGATTAAAACAACTCTTTAGCCTAAAATCAATAACTACGAGGAAATATTATTCTTACTAGGATCGGGATGTGGGGACAATTTCCTGGTACTTTGGAGGTTTGGACCAACAGAGAAGTGGTCAAAGCCAGGTCCAAAACCTGAAGCCCTGATCGGGATAAGCAGGAGCGAGGGGGCTTGTCGGAGAGTCGCAGCCGCAACTGCAAAGCTTGACCCCGCTCGGCGCCGCAGCGCAGGTTTATCCGCCCAGAACAGGTCCCGCAGGACACCCTTCAAAGAGTCTCGATGCTGCACTGGGAGGAGGAGGCAACCCCCGCCCCAAAAAAAAAAAAAAAAAAAAGAAGCTCTTCGTATCCCCAGCTTTCTAAGCTTTGCCAGCTCCTAATCCTCCCTACCTCCAATGCAAGAAGACCCCTACTCCCTTGAGGTTAGAAGAGTTAGAGGGAAAGTGACTCTCAGAATCCTGTGTCCCCGCCCAAGTCACAAGGGAGAAGGAAGACAGCATCTAAACTATCTTTCAAAACCATTTTCTTGCTACGGAAGTCACACACTGGAGAAAGCTCTGGACACGGGTTCGAGTTCCGATTCCGCTACTTGCGGGCTGAGTGACCCTGGCAAAACCCTTCCCTTTTCCATGCCTCCATTTGTAAAACAAGAAGGATAATAGCTGCGTTCTCGTTTCATGCAGGGGTGAAAGAAAGCTCTCTGTCAGTCTTCTAAGCGCTAAAACGATCTGAATTGTTATTACGAGGGAGGGGGGGGGGGGGGGGACAGAGACGTGCGGGGAAAGTGCTCAGCCAACAGTGCTAGGTCTCCACAAAACCAGCCAGGGGTGAAGGGGTGACAGGCTAAGAGAAGTCACCCCGGTGCCCGCCCGCCGGCTCAAACACGCTTGGCCACTGTCACAAGCGACATCCTGGTCCCCGGCGGGAGCCGCTGTCCCTAGTGATCACGCACGCACACACACATATGCATGCACATACACGCACGCACACACATACGCCTGCAGTGACGGACTCAGGCGGCTGGCTAGTTTTCCTTGCCCCCGGGCAGACGGAGTGGCGCGGCACGACCACCGCGTGTGACCAGCCCACGGCGCGGGCCCCAGGCGGGGCTCCGGAGCTTCGGGCTATGCTGGCCCAAGACTGCCACCGCCCACGCCCCGGTCCTCGCCTCGCCCGGCGGGGAACAGCAGGACGGGATGAGGCAGGGGCGCCCGTGCCGGCCCGAGCGCGGACACACGCGCGCGCACACACGCGCGCACACGCACTCCCTCCCCCTCGCACCTGCTCACCTTGGGCTTGTACAGCCACTTTCGGAACCTGTTCATCATCGCCTCCACCGGCTCTCGCCCGCCCCCGCCCCCGAGGAGGCGGCGGCGCCCCTGGGGACCGGCTGCCCAAGGGAGACAGGGAGACCGAGGACCACCGCGAGGACGACGAGGACGACGCCACGGCGAGGACGGGCCGGCCGCGGCGGCTCCTCCGCAGGCTGGGTCCCGGGGCGCGCGGGGGCAGCTGCCGTCGCAGCCGCCTCCTCTTTCCCAGCACTGAGCCCTGGAGGCGGCGGGGGACGGGGTGCGCGCGGCTGGGAGCCGGCGCGCGACAAGCGCTGCCTGGGGGCGGGGGCGGGGGAGGGACTAACGCTCGGGCTCCTGCCGCTGCTCGGGTTCGAGCCCAGCTCGGCGCGCTCCCCGGCTCAGCCTCCTTCCCTCCCTTCACTGACAGCCCCAAAACATTCCACAGTCACGGCTGCCTCAGGGGTTGGGCACATGCGCTGTCCGCACCGGAAGCCCCCCTCCCCTCCGCTATTCAAGCTCGTGGGAGGGGAGGTGTTGGGAATTAGAGGTGGGAGTGGACGGGGCGGGGGGGGGGGGGGGGGATGAGAAAGCCCTCCACGACTGCCCAATCACTCCTCGCAAAGTCGCGCGCTCCCGCCCACCTTTGGTTTACAGAGAGAGTGCACAACGCCCGCGCATCACGTTTCTTCTGGGTCTGGAGAAGCTCCCCAGCTCCTATTCTGAGGGAATCAGAAACCGAGGCAAATGATAAGCTTTGCTCGAAGAACTACAAGCCCCAGGATGCATTGCGAAAAGCGAGCTCTTCGGGCACCGTTTTCCTTCTGCAGAAGAATACGCTGGGAGTTGTAGTAGTTGGGGGGAGCGCCTAATTTGCGCTTTGCATTCTGGGAATTGTAGTTACTTTGCAGGCATGGGTAAAGGGGGATCGGAGGGGGAGGGTTTTCTTTTCACTCCCGGCTACACGTTCCGGTTGCTGGGCGACGGCGCACAAACAAGCATTCCTTTCGGTCTGCACACAGTTTGAGTAGTTTTCTCACATCCCCCCCTGAAGCAAAAAGTAAAAGGGTGATGGACTACAGTTCCCAGAAGACTGCGGTCTCGCTAGCCTAGGCAACGCTCCTGGTTGTGTAGACGCCAAAGGAAGATTATGTGAGTTGGAAGTGAGCAACAGGTGTCCTGACCTAATCTGTAAGGAAGGCAAGGAAGGCACTGTTGGGGAAGGCAAGTCCTGGACAGTGGAAGGAAAGGGGGTGTCCGGCAACCACGTTTTTGCCGCTCTCACCCAGCATCTTTTCGACACTTTCACTTATTCAGGACCTGGGCTGTCTCCTTTTTGCAGTTTATTCAGGCCTCTGTCTTGCTGAGACCACCCATCTTTATTTCTGAGGTGTTCCCTGCTTATTCTCAGGTACCCTTCCCCCTTCCCCAAAAGTCTAACCCCTTGGGAGATGCTGGTTTTCTGAAATTTAATTTTTTAAAAATCTGTTTCAGTTTCTTCATCTGTAACACGGGGTGGGTGTGGGAGTGGGGTAGGGGTAATTGGACTCGACGGTCTCCGAGGTTCCTTTCAGATCCAAAATCTTAGGATCTAGTGATCCTAAGCAACTTTAGGGAGTTTCTAACTTACTGTGTCCCAGTTATGTTCATACCACGGTGTAAAGAGTTTAACACACCTGAAATGAGAGATACAGAAGTTGTTGGGAATAGTGGGTGACTAAATTCTTTATATAAATTCTTTAAGCCTGAAAGTTAACTATCTATCTCCCTGTATTTTGTCCTTTATCCCATCATAGTCTACTTGGACTCTTTATAAGGGCTATCCTTCCTGCTAAGTTGCAGGCTCTTTGAAGGCGTGGACTTGAATGTAATAGGAACTTGTTAAGTAGGTGCTGAATTAGTGATGATGATAATGATCATAAATACCCCAAACCTGTAGAACTGCAGGATTTTTCTAAAAAGGAGCTGTAGGTAGGCTAAAGTGAAAGTCACCCTTTGGGGGCAAGAATTGAAAACTTGAACTTGCTCACTTACCAAGTAGGGATTTGAGTAGACTGTGATTCACTAAAGAATTTCACAGGAGAATCCCCTTCAAGGATGTCACCAGACTTATGATAAGAGCAGAAGGTAGTCAAATCATGTAAAGAGGAGGAATAACTGGAGGAATAATTCATTGCTATCCACAGTAGCATAAAGACATCAGAGAAAGGTTCTCGTCCTGGCTGGTAGTGCCCCTGCAGAGAATTTATGGAGGACATAGATACAATGGATAGGAAGGCATGGCACGAATCTTCATGAGTGGAGGGAGCATCTACATCAATGAAATTATATAGCCACTGAGGCACTCAAATGAGATCCCTGCTAATGGATGTCCAGGGAGAGCACTAACAAGTAGGGAAAGGGGCAGGACCAGAAGCCAGGCTTTACAGAGGAGGCAGTTTCTAAAGTGAACTATGAAGGAAAATTAGGAGTTTCCGAGGTAGAGATGGGAGCAAATTTGTTCCAGGTATGATGGAAGTGCCATATGAGGCCTAAGAATCATTGTTGCCAATTGGGGAAATCAGAGAAGCCTCCCTTGAAAAGGAGGCATTTGGATTAAGTTGTAAAGAATGACCAATAAGTAAGAATTAAGGGGAGATGGCATTTCAGACATGGAGGAAAGAGCAAGCAAAGGCTAATGTGGAAGAGTACAGGTCTTTTAGAGGTGGGAAGAGCTGGAACTTCCAGGATGAAGTCATTTCTGGGGTATAGCTGAAAAACATCTGTCGTGCAGCCTGGAAAAGAGGGAAGATGTAGCTGGCCTGGGCATCCTTCTTATATGGAAGTTTGGGGAGGAGCTGTCCAATCAGAGGAAGAGACCACAGGGGCAAAAGGCATGTCCATTGTGTGAGTTCCAGAGTTGGAAGTGAGCTATCAGGATCAAGAGATCTCTGGGGCATGGAAGAGAAAGTGAGGAGTGCAGCCTAGAGAAGAATGAAGTAGATAGATGGGCTGTAGGAAGATAAAAATTTAGAGCAGGCAGAATGCTACCAAATTGTGGGGGAACCTTGAATGCCAGCCAAAAGCATTTAAAATTTACTTGGTTAACCATAAGATACCACTTAGGCTTCCTGGACAGAAAATTGGAGTGACCAGATCTAAGATGCTGGCAGCATCATGAAGGATGAATTGGATATTTGAAAGAGAAGAGACTGGTTAGGTTCAGGGGAATAGTACTGAGGGCTTCTACTGGGGCGGGATGGAGGGGGAGGGGAAATGGCAGTGGTAATGAAGAAGAGACAAATTGGAGTTGTTTGAGAGATAGAGTTAATCAGACTGGAGAACTGATTGGAAGGGGGTGGGGTGGGGAGAAAGGCATTGGTCAGAGATAACCTCCAGGTTTCAAAAATACCCCCTTCTCTAGCTGTCAGCTGTCACTTGATCCCTCTGTAATTGTATTTGTGGCTTCTGTTTCTGTTGCTTTATTTTATACACTGTTGTCTAGGCAAAGTCGTCTTTCTGCTTCTACTATTTGAGGCCTTTTTTTTTTCATTTACTTCAGAAGTAGAGACTGTTCTGAGCTTGCTGGAAGGCAGACCTCTGAAATGAGCTTTGGTCTTGTGGAAAAAGCTTATTGAATTTGAAGTCAAACTGAATCCCAGGTCTGCCCCTAAATTACCTATATGACTACAGGAAAATTACTTACCCATGCATAGTAGGTACTTAATAAATGCTTTTTGGCTTGATTTTATTTAACCTCTAAGAGTCTCATATTCCCTATCTATAAAATAATACTTGTAGTACCCACCTTGTGAGTTCTTGTGAGAAAAGAGCCTTGAAAGCTTAACATATATGTCTATACTCCTTTATTACTATACCCTGTATATTGATACATTATTGTACAAAAATGCCATTTATCTATTATCTGTAACCAGAACAGTATTATTACCTCTTTTGACCTATCACCATTTTATATGAGGCTGCTTCCTAGAATATTATTTTTCCAAACATCATAGAATCACAAAACCACAGAGATGGAAGGGATTTCACAGGGCATTCAGTGTAATCCATACCTAAGCAAGAATCTACCTTACACTGTCTCTGACTAGGGATCATCCAGCCTCTGTCTGAATACCTCCAGGAATGGGAAAGTCACTTCTTCTCATAGCAATCCATTCCAATTTTGAACAGCTCTCATTCTTAAGAAACTTCATTTTCTTTTTTTTTTAATTTTTAAAGTAAAATTATATTGATCTTTTTTGTCTTTACATCACCAGTATTTCCCATATAGCCTTCCTCCATCCCAAAGAACCATTCCTTATAATAAAAAAACCAAAAAGGATAAAAGTACAACAAAACTGACACAAAAGAAAGTCTGATATTTTATGTATTATTCCACATAGAAGGAGGTGCCTTCTCATGTCTCTTCCTTAGGCTCAGACTTGGTTGTTAAAATTTCTCAGCATTTCATTTTGTTTTGTCATTTCTGTTTGTTGTTATATTGTTATAGTCATTGTGGATGTTATCTTCCTGATACTTCTTACTTCACTTTGTATCAGTTCAACTTATTCTTTCTATGTCATAGTCATCCTTTCTTAGAGCTCAGTAATATTCCATTACATTCATGCACCACACCTTGTTTATTCACTCCATGAGAGATGGGCATCTATTTTGTTCCAGTTCTTTGCTAACATTAAAAAGTCTTGCTATTAGTATTTTCGTTTACATAGGACCTTTCTTGTTGACTTCTTTGGAATGTATACCTAACAGTGAATCTCTCAGTCAAAGAGTTTAGCCATTTTCATTACTCTCTTCCAGTAATTCCAGATAACTTTCTAAAACTGTTGTAATTCACAGCTCCACTAATAATTCATTAGTGTGCCTCTCTTTGCATAACTCCTTCAACATTAACTTTTCCCATCTTAGGTCTTCTTTGCTAATTTACCTGGAGTACAGGGAAACCTAAGAGTTATTTTTATTATCATTTCTACTAGTTATCTTATCTATCTTGGCTATTAGATCTCTCAGATCTTTTTGCATATTTGATACAAAAAATTATCCCTGTTGACCGCTTCCTTTTTAAAAAAAATTGTATTCATTTTGTTCATGTAAAGGCTTTCAACCTCATTTTATCTTTTATAATCACCTCTTTCCTTTGTTTGGTGAATGATTCATCCCCTAGCCATGGCTGTGAAAAGCACATGATCTGTTTCTCTTCTAATTTTTTATTATGGTATGATCTTTAATATTCAGGTCATGTATCCATTTTGAATTTATTGCAGCATATGGTATAAGGTGTTGAGCTAAACCTAATTTCTGCCATACCACTTTCCATTCTCCTCAGCTCTTCTTGTCAAATAGAGAGGTTTTTCCTAGGTAATTTATATTTTCAGGTTTATCTAACACTGGGTTATTGAGTTTAATTATTTCTGTTTCTTTCCTCTCTAGTCTATTAAGAAGTTACATTTTCAAAGAGGCACTTCACCAATGTGTGGATTGGTTTTATATGAAAGTGCCTTTGTTATGAGGTTTTGTATATCTTTTAAAATTGGGTGGTGGACTTGGGGGCATGGAGGCTAATAGTAGTGTTGCAAGGGTCAATGAAACATTTAAAAGAAAATGCACAGAAGAGAACGGAGGAAAATGAGGAAGAAACAAAACAGTTTTTAATATAACATGGCAAATTGATCATATATCTTTTAAAAAGCAAGTTGTATGTATTAGAGATTCACAGACTAATATGCAGTCATCTTTTTTGTTCTGCTGTATATATGGAAATATTAATTTTATGTGGAAATACTACTTTTTTTCTTTTGGAGTTTGCTAAACTCAGAATGTTAAAAATTATTTAAAAACCAAAGAGATATTTGACATTAGAGAGTCACTGTATCTGAATCTCTTTCCTACAAAGGAATAGCTTTAGTTTAGAGAGCTAGGTGATATGGCCTATCAGTGCTCTGTTCCTGGACTCAAGAAGACCTGAATTCAAATCCTGTCTTAGTCACTGAGTGACTGTGTGACCCTGGCAAGTCACAACCTCTGCCTGCCTTGGTTTTCTCATCTCTAAAATGGGGGTGATAACAGTACCTACTTCCCAGAGTTGTGAGAAACAAATAAGATAATATCTATGAGACATTTAAAGTGATATAACAGTGCCAGCTATCATTATTACTCAAATGAACTATTCTGATAACATCACTAGAAGAAATAGCATTGAGATATGGCAAAAGTCTGACTCACAGATTCCATTTTGTTTTCATTAGAGCAACACAAAGGAAATCTCTCTCTTTCTCTCTCTCTCTCTCTCTCTGTCTCTCTCTCTCTCTCACACACACACACACATACACACACACAGAGATAACTCAGCATAGTTATGTTTCATTTGTTTGTCAAAAGCAGCATTTTTCCTACAAACTTTCTTGGTTTAGATTGTAAACATGCGATATGACAGTGCTGGTGAATGATGAGTAAATTATTTGGAGTTGGAAAGTGAGCTTAAATACTCTCTGAAAAATGTAATAGTCATTTATTTACTGTAATACCATGCAAATCACATTTTGTGAGAGAAAGTAGATGTACCTGAAAAGAAAAAAAAATCTTCCCAAAATTGTTCCAGTAAAAAATAGATTGTTATTCCATGTTTTTCTTTTACTGGTGATTTTTGAAAGTTAATATGAATATATGGCTGTTTTCTCTTGCTTTTACTGATTTCTTCTGCTATTCCCTTTACATCCTTCCTCTTCCCAAACATGATTGATCTTGTTCAAATAAAATAATATATGTAATCTGCTTAAAATGCCAGATATTATTATCACTTAATGTTATTGCATACAAGAAATAATAGTTTTTCCAAATATTTCTACTGAATTATTTTCTTTTCTTAAGAATTCAGCCTAGGCACCACCTTGTTCCTGGAGCCTTCTCCTATGCTCCACACCCAAAGCTTCATCCCCCAAGTAATGCCCTCAATGACAGTAATCTCTTCTTCCTCAGATTTTCTGAAAGCACTTTGTCTAGACCTCTCTCCATTGTCTTTATCTCATTCTTTTCTGGGATTACTACTGGTTTTTGCATGTGTCATATCCTTGCTGGAAAGACCCCTTCCAGCTCTAACATTCAGAGTGTGGGGGATCACTTCTTTTATTTGACATGGAAAAGTTTAACTATATACCAAGCATGTGTCTTTTCAGGGAGTTGACTATAAAATCAAGGCACAAAGCTAGAGCAAGATGTAGGGTGGCTATCAAGTGTCAGGAGTCAGGTCAGGCATCAGGAACAAAGGGGTCAGTCTTCAACTGAAGAATATGCAGACTGAAGTCAGAACAAAGCCATGGGTCAGAGATCACTGGGGAGAGAAGGGACAGTTAGAGGCAGATCCTAGAAGACAGGCTGATGATTGGGAACAAGGAAAACTGTCTTGTCCTTCCCATGCTGGCATAAAGGGAGTTATCCTGAGATATAGGGACCAAGAACACAGAGAAAGCCACTGGACAATGAGAGGCAAGTCTAATCAATAACAGTGAGAGTCTAAACAAGGAATCTAGACACCAATTTAACAATTATTAAGCGCCTACTAAGTACAAGACACTAACAGGTGCTAGGAATACAAAGACAAAAGTCCTTTCCCTCAGGGAACTTATATTCTACTGCGAGGACTCACTATATCCAAGGCAATTTGAGTAAGGAGAAAGCAGTAATGAGGCTATGGGGAAGAAATCAGGAAAGTCTTCAAAGAAGAGGTGGCATCAGAGCTAAGCCTTAAAGGAGGTTACTATTCTAAGTCACAAAGGTGAGAAAAGAAGAGTTTGTACCAAAATGATCTCCCACGGAGGTGGGAGATGGGATATCTGCTCTGATAAATAATTAGTGTAATTGTAAGGTTACATGAATAGGATTAATATGAAATAAGAAGAGACAAGTAGGTTAGAGCCAGATTGTAGAGAGCTTGGAATGACACCATTGAGCTTGCATTTTAGTTTAGAGGCAATGTAGAACCACCAAAGATTTAATTGGGGGAGGGAGGGATATAAGCAGTCCTGTTCCTTAAGAAAATCATCTTAGCAGCTGGGTGGATGGTTTAGTGAAGAGTATAACTAGAAGCAAAGTGGAACCATGGAAAGAACACTGGCTCTGAAATCAGAGAACCTGGGTTTGAATACCACCTCGGAATAGTCATACTACCTAAGTGACCTTGGGCATGTCCCTGACCCTCCTTGGTCCCTGACTTATTCATCTACAAAATGAGGGGATTAGACTAGATGACCAGTAATCTTCCTTGTGTGTGTCTTTCCCCATGAGAATGTAAACTGCTTGAGAGTTTTACTTTTCCTATTTATATCCACAATGCTTTGTTGTTGTTCAGTCATTTCAGTCACGTCTAACTCTTAGTGACCCCATTTGGGGTTTTCTAGGCAAAGATATTGGAGTGGTTTGCCATTTCCTTCTCCCACCCATTTTACAGATAAGGAAACTAAGGCAAAGAGAGTTAAGTGACTTGCCCAGGGTCATACAGCTGGTAAGTGTCTGACGCCAGATTTGAAATCAGGAAGAAGATAAAAAGTCTTCTCAATTCCAAGCCCTGCCCTCTATCTACTATACTACATGACTGCTTGTGGCTCCCAGTCAGGGAATTAAATCCTGGTATCCATGTGACAGGCAGAGATATTCACCACTATACAAATATGTGTGTGTGCACATGCTTCATTTACTCAACAAATGCTTGTTGACTTGACATGATGAGAAAACGTACCCAAATCAATCACCCCTAAAAAATTCAAAGTGAAGCCCTAGAATTATCAATTGTTTCACCTTTTGATACAAAAGACTCCACAAAAACAATGTGAGATGTCACAAAAGAGACATTATAGTTGCTCTCTAGACCCATGCATAGATCTGGCAAATTTATCCCATGCTATTACCCCAGGACCTCCTCTCAGATTGCAAACCTTCTTTTCCTATGTCAGCTTCCTACAGACATTTGCTCCAAGTTTTTTGGGGGGAGGATTTTTTCACCCCAAAGTGTTTGACAATAAAACTAGTTCCATCTGCCATCGCACCTTGAGCCTTTGCACTAATTGCTGGCATTGGGGCGATTTGGTGGGGAAAACACACACCTGGAGATAGAGGATCTGGGTTTGAATCTCATTTCTGCCATGGCCATGTTAGCTGTATGACTTTGGACAGGTAACTTAGAATCGGAGATTTAGAGCTTTAGAGGCCAAACTCCTCCTTTTACAGTTGAGGAAACTGAGACCCAGAGAGCTTAAATGACTTGCCCAGGAACATGCAGGTAGCAGATGTCAGAAGAGATCTAAACTCATGCTCTCTTACTCCAGAGTTTGTACTCTTTTCACTAGCCTTTCATGGTCTATATTTTCTGAATTGTAAAATGATGGGGTTGAACTGAATGACCTCCTAGGTCTCTTCCAATTCTAAAGTCTTGTTGGCTTGAAATTATTTTATTCACAGCTATGTGGGTTAGGGAGCTTCTCCTTTAAGAAAGTGTCATGGCCTGCACCTACCACATGGAGAGAATTATTTATCTAATAGATTCTTAGTTCAAAAGTATTTAAAATTAAATTGTCTGGTACTTACCACTTAAAATGGAAAAGAAGTACTTCAGCCTAGTTCTCCCAGTGATCCAATCAGTACATTGTAACAATAACGTTATCCTATGCTTTGGATCCCTGATTTGACTTAGAACATGTAGGCCTTACTCATTTTAACTTCACTGACAATTGCATATGTAAATAACTTTCAACAGTCTGAAAGACAGCATGAGCACAGAAAAGTAAAACAATAAAAAGACCTTCTTCTAAAATAATAGTAATAATGCTGATCACATGCTGCAAACCTAATTCTCTCCCCCTCCTTCCTGGGCTGCAAGCCGCCTTCATTAAAAAATGTCACTTGTTTGCCATGTGCTTCAGGGAACACCAGGAGATTTCTGCAGAAGGGTGACAGTGTGGGGAAGGCAAAGGACAATCTTCCCCACTGCAGGGACCAGACGTGAATGCAGAAACCAGCAGCAGCTGCAGGCAGAAGGGTGCTCATTAACTTTGTGTTCTAGTCATGTCAACCTAACAAATGGAAATGCCGGATTGAAACAAAGTAGTGAAGAAATAGGTTAACTATGTTCTTATATCTAAAGGATTGGGAAGAAACAAGGACACCTAGTTTAAGATCCTAACAACCAAATAGTTTGGGACACCATACAAATATATTTCAAGTAAACTCTGCCAGCCTTATTCAGGGATTGTGGGCAGTGTGTGATTTAAGAACTATCAGGAAGATAAAAAGATAAAGGAAATTCTTCCTCACTCCCTATTATTCTCTATTTAACCGTCATCACAGCCTGGTATTCCACTCAATGTGGATGCTTTTGAGTTAACACTATACTTGCTGGGCCTCAGTTTTCTCACTTGTCAAAAGGAAGATGTTGGATGAGATGGTCTCTGGTCCATTCCAACTCTAAGATTCTATGAATCTTTGTCAGAAGGGTTAGTGACTCTCATTTTTTCATGGTAACAGCGTTTTTTGTTGTTGTTTCTTTTTGAAGGGGTTGGGGGGAAAGCAGGGCAATTGGGGTTGTGACTTGCCCAAGGTCACATGGCTAGCAAGTGCCAAGTGTCTGAGGGTGGACTTGAACTCAGGTCCTCCCGACTCCAGGGCTGGTGCTCTACTCACAGTGCCACCTAGCTGCCCCCATGGTGACTTAGTTTAAATGACACTCCTTTGCCCAGAATCAAAGAATCAGAGAGTTGGATAAGATCTAGTCCAATCCATATTTGAATAAAAATCTCCTCTTCAATATTCCTGGCAAATAAGTTATCCAAACCAACACAGGTTGCTTTTGAAGGTTCGTTTGCTCAAGCCTTTTTATTTTTATCTTTTCAGCAATATTGGATTTTTTTTTATTTGACAGATTTGAACTAGACAAACAGGCACTTATTGAGCTTATGCTTCTTAAATTGCTTATTGTTGGACACCATAGGTAGAAATTGGAGAAAAATGAAGATCTTTCCTCATCCAGAAAGTGGGACTTTAACAAAGTTACAAATGACTTTAACAAAGTTATAAATGAGAAGGGAATGGACCTTGATAGATTTGTGGTAAAAGTGTATTTCAGGATTTTGAAATACCATAGATGTAAAATCCAAAGGATAGTAACGGAATGAAAGTGTCTTGACTTTCCTAAAAATACATGATCCAGATAAAAGAATATTGTGTCTGGAAATTTCAAATACATGTGCCCTGAGGTTGGTGGGAGCAAAGCTTTAGTAAGTTGTCATATTAGTATGCAAGTAAGAATATATCTGGAATGCCCTACTTCAAAGACCATCTGGAATGCCCTACTTCAAAGACCAGCCTCTTTGGTGAGGGTAACCCTCAACTAACTCGGGGTACAAAGTCCCAAGCATAGTGACACCATGCAAGATGCCTTGGGGAATAGAAACAATGATACAATAATAGCTCACCTGGCTGCCTTTTAAAGGTTGGAATACCAGAAGAGAAAGGGAAATGCCCAACATTAATGAATGCTTCCAGGGCTCTAAACAATGCAGCCCCCTCCTCCTTGAAGCTCTGAGGTCTAAATTGTATTCTATAAGCAACAGGATCTGCAATAAGGCTCCCCCATGGCAGCCTGTCTGTTCATAAAGCCTTAGACTCTCTTCCTTAAATTTCCCATAATATGCCATTTCTCATGCACCCATAAAGTCAGCATGTGCAGATCTGCATTCACTGGTTGTCTCAGTAACTTTTCCTCTATATACTGCTGACTCATCTTAATGTTCTCCAACTTCACTACTAACTCTGGCCATGGTGCTGACACAGAAGAGAAACAGAAGCATAAGAAGGTGGTTGAGGCAAGGAAAAAAAGGTTAATAACCTTGTTATCAACACTAAAGAGGCTGAAGATATTGTGAAGTACTACAGGGAACCAGTCAAGAACTCAGGGCAATGAAGTGGTATAGTCAAAATGTCTGGCAAGAGGTGCATTGTTGTGGTACCATTACAAGACTACTAGGAAAGAAAAATCATGGAGGCTGCAAAAGGAAAGGAATTGAAGACCAATGGAACCAATGCATAGACCAGAAATTTTCCAGAAAGGAAAGAGCAGATATCAAGGTATTTAAAGGGAAAATGCACCATAGGATTTGATGAACACTTCAGAAGAGTCCAGGATTCCAAACCTGTATGGGCACAGTGGTGATTGGAAAGTTGCCAGTGAGTGAGGAAAGGTTAGGGTAAAGGATTACTTGATTAGTCCTTGCCTTATTAAATTTCAGATGGAAACAAGACATCCAGGCTACTGTATCAGCAAGACAGGATTTAACAATCAAGGAGAGGTCAGTTAGAAAAAAGAACTCCAGAAATAATCATGATTAAGGAGTAATAAGACCACAATGAAACAAGCCATTAGTTATGCTTAGTGAAAATGTATTCAAAAGTAGGAAGGAGGATATGCCACTTATGACCTCAGTAAGAATGGTTACAGGCATTTTAATGTTTTATGAACTATGTTAGTTCTCTTGTGGCCCTTCTCCTAATCAAAACCAGCCCCCAACTGTGCCTCCCTTTTCCAGAAAGTTACTAATGTTCATTGCCTTTGCTTCCTTCCTTTCTCTTCTCCATCCCTGGATATTTTATTTCCAATCTCATCTGAAACTTCTCTGCAGAATTGCCAGTGATCTCTTAATTGCTGAATCTGTTAATCTTTTTTCAGTTCTCAAACTTCTTAACTTCTTTGAAGCCTTTGACACAGTTTGTTGACTGCCAATTCCTCCTGGATCCCTTTTCCTCCCTAGGTTGTGATGACAGTGCACTCTCTTGGATCTCCTTGGACCTCTCTGAATGCTGCTTTCTCAGTCTCCTTTTCTGGTCATCATCCATCTTGCTCCTAGCTCTGACTCTTGGACAGAAAACCAAAGAGTAGAACACCCAGCATATGGCACACAGTGTCTATGTTCCAGGCACCACTGGAAGGGATAGTTCTTCTGCTTTACAAAGGGAAATTATGACATAGACTCCTCTTTAGGTATGATTGAACAAGGGAGCATCTGAGAGGAAGTGGTAGACACTGTAAAATTCTACAGAAAGGTTAAGAAGGATGAGGATTGAGAAACGGTCATTAAATTCGGCAGTTAAGAGATCATTAGTGTTTTTGAAGAGGGAAGTCTCTGTTGAATGATGAGGTCAGAGTCCAGATTACAGAGGGTTTAAAAATGAGAGAGAGGAGAGAAAGTGGAGGCACCATATGTAGATGACTTTTAGAAGAGTTTAGCCACAAAGGGGAGGGTAGGTATAATAGCCAAGATGGTCAGATCAAGCAAGAGTTTTTTAAGCATGAGAGAGACATGGGGGTGTTTTACAATAGGAAATTAGTCAGCAGACATTGTCATCCAAATTGAAGATGAGACAGAGACATTAGTGATGATAGTGGGGACAACTATCATCATAACTATGTCTGCATCGTGTGAGATGAGGAGGGGAGGAGAAAGGTGAGCTCTTGGAAAATGGTCCCAATTTTTTTTCAGTGATGTATAAGGCGAGTTCTTTAGCTGAGGGCTTGGATGGATAGGATGATATGAGGGGCTTAAGGACAGATAAGATTTAGAACAATCAGTGAAAGATGGGGTAGTAAATTGATTAGGGAGCTGGAAAAGGATTGCCTTTCTGCAGTGAGGGACCAGTTGAAATTAGGTAATGGAATGATTAATATTCTGTATCATTTTCTTATTGATTCTTTTTACAAGTAATTGATTTTGTTCTGTAATTGCTTAAGTCATGGGTCTTTGTCTCTGAACTTGGTTCAGAATTCAACTGGTATGAAATGGGTTAAGCTTAAAAATTCAGCTCTCCTGCTAATCACTGAGCTATTCTTCATGTGAACTCAAGTCCGATTTAGTATCTTTACAACCACCGAGCTATCCTTTAAAGTATGTCTGGCTTGCTGTCCAAAAAGTCTGGACTACGACTGCACCTGGGCTCAAACAGTAAGCACTTTTTAGTCTCAGGAGAGAAAGAAAGGACCCTTGCTCACCTCCCCGCCCCCCCCACCCTCCATTGCCAAACTTCCAACTAATCATACTGTTCCCTGGGCCTCCATGATGTCATCTACCCTGTTCTCTTCTTTGTTCTGTACTCCCCAAAACCTAAAAAATGGAAACTCTCCTCTTACTCAGGGTCTTTGGCATAAATGGAGGCAAGCCACCGACCCTTTCATTGATAGTCATCATGCCTTCTATAACAAAATGTTATCTTGCTCAAAAAATTGCCTCAGTTTTCCTTTTAGTTAAATTTTACACATGAGAGAAACATAAATTTTTAGTGAACCAAGTCAGCATCATTTTGGTTTCCTCCAGAAATCAGAATAACCAGAAAATGGAAAGAGTGAGAAAGGAAGAGGGTGTTTAACAATAATTATGGCCAAGAATAATTATGGAACAGTCATTTTAGAGAGCACAGTAGAATTGGGGCAGATCTGGAGTAGGACATTGGGAGGAGATGAGGTTAAGATGGAGAGGAGTAAAAGACCAGCGAGTTAGGTCTGAGCAACAAGACTGGCACATCCAAAGCCAAAGGTTAAGAGTTACTGGGATTGAGCACCTATAACGGGGTGAGAATATGCTAACCATAGAGAAGTGAGCCAAGGCAGAATATTAGTTAACAGAGAGAGGTTCATCCATTTAGAAAACCACATGATTAGATAGTTCAAGTTTAATGGATAACTGGTAATGTTTTGTCCTTGAGCAGATAAGGGTATGAGAATCCAGTCACTTAATTTCTCTATGCTTAGTTTCTTCCACTGTAAGATGGAAATGGTTATACCTGTATTATCCACTGCACCTCATAGAGTGGTTGTGAATGTCAAATAAGATAATGTGCATTAAGAACTTTATAAACTATACAGTGCTGCATATATGTGTATATATGTGCATATATATGCATGAGATATTAGTTGATAAATATACATATGTATATTGCCTATATATGTATTTGTCAGTTGTCATTAATGCCTCCCTCTTCATGTGCTTGGTACTTTTTAGTCTTTTCCTCAGATAGCCCTGACTATTGACCTATAATGTATAGTAACATAGCCTTGTGAATTTCTCATTTTGTATGAATATTATAAAGAAAGCATGAAAAATTAACAATTTCCTTCCATTTTAGAATTTTCACTGCAAAGATGGCTTCTTTTAATAAATGTATCAAACCCATCATTGAACAATTGGACAAATTTAATCCTGAAGCTGACAGTCCTGAGCATGTCCTAGAAGAGATGTCTACCATTTTGCAGGTATGCTAAATCTCTGGTACTGCGCTGTTTTCTCTCCAAAGTTTAATTGATGAGATAGCAGATTGTATCCATGATGTGCCGTAGGTTTTTCATTTGCTTATTTTTCCAAGAAAGGTTACATTTATATTCTATAAAGAAAAGAAAAGAAATTGGATTATGACTTTGAAAATGTATTAGAGTTAACACTGTAAATTTGTTTTAAATAGTTTTCAATAATTGGTTCAAGAGTTGGCGTAACTCTAATTATAATTTTAAAATATAATGTTTTTAGGAGCTAACTTTTTCCACTGAATGTACTATAATTATATCTTTACATTACTGACATTTTCAAAGGATTTAAAGCTATTCTTTAAAAAGCCTTAGAAATCAACTAGTCTATCACTCTGATTTGAAAAATGCAAACCCAGAGAGGTGAAGGGACACCACACAGCAGTAAATGGCAAAGCACTTGACATAAGTTCAGGAAGACAAGGGTTCAAATCCTGCCTTAGACACTTACTGGAACCCTGAACAAGTCACTTAAGCGTTTTTTTCCCAGCCTCAGCTTTCCCATCTGTAAAGTGGGGATAATAACAGATCCTACCTCACAGAATAGCTATGAGGATCAAATTCAATAATGTATATAAAGCATCTCTCCTCTGCTATTCTTCTCACTATATAGAGCTTGTTTCACTTATTTTTCTCTATAGGACTTCTCAGTGCATAAAATTTGTTTGTTTTTTACTATTTGTCAAAAAAACATCATTCATGACACTTCAGGTACATTTCTCTATACCCAAATGCACTGAAAGAGAAAATATAAATAATAAGTTATATTGATAATTAATAATAACAAAAAATAGAAATTAATAAAGAAGATATGTTTGTATGAAATGACAGGATCAGAGTAGCTCCTCTTCCTCCTCCTCCTTCTCTCCCATCCTCACATATACCCCCTCCTCTGTTTAAGAGATTGGCTAGCAAGCTTGTGAAGTCAAATCCTTTTAAGCCCTTCTCCTAACTGGATGTGATCTTTCCTCTTTCCTCTTCCACCAAGTGCTTTGTTTGCTTCTCCCATATTTTATGTATTTCTGATATTTTACTTTGCATCATAGTTATTATGACAAGCCAGGTAACCCTGGGCAAGACCTCTCAGTCTCAAGTTCCTAACTTGTAAAATTGGGATAATAATAGCATTTACCCCAAGCTTGTTGTAAGGAGCAGATGGAATCATGTGTTTAACGCCCTTTGTAATACCTAAACCCCTAGTAGGGTTGCCTATACATAGCCTGGAAGGAGGAGGAGGAGAAGGAGGGAAAGGAGGAGGGGGGGGGAGAAGGAGGGAGAGGGAGAGGAGGAGGAGGAGTTAGCATTTATGTCGTACCCACCGTGTGCCAGGCATCATTCTAAACGCTTTACAAATCTTCTCTCATTTGATCCTCACAACCCTGGGAGGTAGGAGTTATTATTTTCCCCATTTTACAGTTGAGAAAATAGACTGACAGAGGTTAAGTGATTTTCCCAGGATGACACAGCTAGCAAATGTCTAAGACTGAATTTGAACTCAGGCTTCTCGACCCCTGGCCCAGTGCTGTCCCCTCTGCACCACCTAGCTACCAGTAGACCCGTAAGCTCCACAAGGACAGAGACTGTGTCGGATCTAAACTTCGCATCTCCCCCAGTGCCAAGCACCAATATTCTATTTCATGAGCATTTGATTCAATTGAATCCAGAAATGTGTTTTCCCTTCTGTGGCCTGTTTTGACAGAGAGGCAGGTGAGAATGCTTGAGCAACAGTCAGGAAACCTGAGCTCCAGCAGCAGCTGTACCCCTTTTTTGAGCAGGTCCTTTCTCTCTGGGTCTCAGTTTCCCCAGATTTGGGGGGTAGCCACAAAGAACTCCAGTTCCTTCCAACTCTGATACTCTACAGCTTGTCCTGTTCTCACCCCATAGCAATACATATCGCATTTTACTGTACGTACATGGTATCTTTGCTCACTGAGAGGTTTTATCTGATTGTTGGTCCCATGGGATTTAGCAAGCCCAGGATTCAAACCCAGGACATCAGACCACAAATCCATTGTTTCTTTCGTTATCCTGCCCTAATGGCAGTAAGAAAGAAACTGTTATTATCCTCATTTTTCAAGTGGGAAAACTAAAGCCTAAAAAAGAAAGCCACTCTCTACAAGTTATTAGTTTAATAAGTTGTCAGCTGTTCAATGGGAGGGGGAGACCTTTTAGAGAAGTGCAGAGCTTGACTTCTCAGATAAAATCCATACATCAGAAGCACTTCAAATTGGAAGGTGGAATAGAGGAACAGAGTAAGGCTGTGGCCAATGAAAGCTGGCCACCCAGGACAATGGTTCAGAGTAGTAGGAGTAGCTCACATCATGCATTTCCTAAAGCAGTTACTGAGCTCCAGCTAAAGATGCTGACGGCTAGTAGTAATTCTACCTTCGTGGGCAGGAAACTGAACCCTATCACACTGAAGTTCAGCTTTAATGTTAGGAACAAAGTGAGGAGACTTATAGCAGAGAATGAGCCTGTATCAAGGCCTGCTCTAAATCTAGGCCTCCAAATAAGGCCTAACACTCTCAAACATTTACTGCTGGCCTTTATTTAGAAAAGATGAATGCAATAGGACTTTATATCAAAGAATCTCAATGTATTTTTATAGGCATGCAGTAGTTAACATTTCACAATAGCTCCATAAAATTCATGCTGTTTCCCTTTCATTTAACATGTCTCTATTTTACAAGGAAGTAGAAACAGACATTTTTGATGGTTTTAATTTGTAACATGGGCCCCTAAAATCTCTGATCATTCTGTCTCTCTGGAGCTCCTTAATACTTTTTCCTCCAGGGCTCCCTCTTCTCTCTTCAGCCTGACCACGACTTCCAGCCTGTCTGGTGTTGGCCTTTGATCTGTCTTGGTGCTTCCCTTCTTCAGCCCTGTTCTAGCTTGGCTCCATCTGCTTGTGACTGCTCAGGAATGCTAAAGACTCCCCAGATGTCACCGTCCTTTTTCCACTCCTCCAAGCTTGTACAGCCTGATCTACTCCCACAGGAATATGGCACGTTGGAACTTTCTAGAACAACAATATCTGCCTCATTATTGTAAGCATCTGATGCCACACTGGAAAGCTTCATTGAGGGCAGGTAATCCCTGCTCATGTTCTGTCATCTCCACCTCTAGTTAAAAAGTTGCATTCTCTGTAAATTTATAGCTGCATAGGCATATCTGTAGGCATACATCATAAATATCCATGAATCTGCACAAGTTATCCCAAATATGCAGGCCACCTGCAAGTACATAATATACATTACGTACATTTCATCGATGTGCATCATCTGGCTAAGTGTACAAATTCCTCTCCTTTTACCAATATGTCAGGTGTGGTACCCCCAGTTGGATCATTCTGGCTTTTCTGTGGAACATGCCATCCATTCACCATTATAGCTTCAGACTCACTGACCTGTAGTCCCAATACTCAACCCATGAATGGCCCAAATAAAAGTCTCATTGTCTCCAGCCACCAGAGTCAGACTTCAGAGGTCAGTGACCCCTGCTACCTTGGAACTTCCACAGGAAAGAAGAAACCCTTGCCTTCTGCCTTCTCCTCTATTTGAGCAGAGGTCTCCCTGAAAGTGGAGAGCCAATTGCAGTATCCCCATCATCCACATAGTAATCCAGACCCCTTCTTTATGGCTCATCATCTGGCACCAACTGTCTGTCTGCCACTGGTGGATGAGCACTTTTCAGAGCTAGTTTCCCTGGATCACTGTTATTTCTTCCTTTCTGGTTGCCAGAACATCTGAATTCCCCTATCAGAAGCAGGTGTACAGAGGCCACAGCTAGTCAGACAGCTTCCTTCAACTCATCTTCAGTCAAGTGATCTAGCAGTTATATCTCCACTTTTCCCTCCTTCTGGGGTTTTAAAACGGATCTATAGGTCAATGTAGCTCTTACCCAAATATGAGCATCTATGGAGTGAAGCCTCTGATGTCCTCCATGATGGTTCTATACGCATGGTCTGGAAATGCCAAATATAACTCCACTGAGCCATTTGATCATGTTCAGTAATGTCATTAAGACATGAACTATGGGGGCGGCTAGGTGGCGCAGTGAATAGAGCACTGGCCCTGGAGTCAGGAGGACCTGAGTTCAAATCCTGCCTCAGACACTTAACACAAAAACTAGCCATGTGACCTTGTGCAAGTCACTTAACCCCAATTGCCCTACCTTCTCCCCTCCAAAAAGCAAAAAACAAAAAAAACAAAAGACTTGTACTATGTCTCTTTGAGGTTGTAAACATAGTTCTAGATTTCTTGATTCCTGCCAGGGATCATATCTCCTTGAGAACCTCATTCTCAAAATCTCTGTGTGGATCAGAATGAACATTGGCATGGAAGCTATTTATTAAGAGATACTTTTATTCAGATAGCTTGGTTTACAATAGAAGCTTTCCTGGGTCGGCCTATACATGCTAGGTAAAATGGTCTTTCATTTCTAGGATGTTGCTTGTATTCTTCCTACCCCCTTCCAGAGACAGGTTTTCTATGCATGCCAACCCCAAAGAATTGCTAGTTCTTGTGCTCTCTAGTTAAGCATTATCAGCCAGTAGAATTTTCTTTTTAAGACACTATGCACGGGTCCCACACTTTTAATATAGATCCACAGTCATCTTTGACCCATAGAATCTCCTCCATATGAGCTCTAAAGTTGTCTCTCTGCCCAAGTATCCAAAATGACTGTGGGATTCTATCGTGGTCTTGGAGCAGTAGACCTTGAGTGGTTCTGCTTGAGTTCTTACACCTTGTGTCAGATCTGTTATGGTCTAGTATGGTATTCCATTGCATAGCTCCAACCTCTGTTCTTTGATCAACAACAGGGTGCACTCTGGGAAGCCAAAGCTGAGTCCCTTGAGAGTCACATCCCATTTCTGACCTGTAGCACTTCGTATGGATTGCAAATCATCCAAGGACAAGTGATAGAAAGAATTGGTCCAATGCTGTGATGTTTAAATCCACCAATTTTCAGACTCTTATATATATTTTCTTGTATTAATGGTCCTAGTCCCTTCATGTCACAGATTGTCTATAGTTCCTCCATAGATAAATGAATGAATGAAAGAATATTTATTAAGATATATTTACTATGTGCAAACCACTGTGCCAAGTGCTGGGGATATAGCTAGAAAAGCAGAGCAGGTCTCTGCTTCAAAGGAGCTCATTTTCTGAGGGAGGAAACAACACATAGAGGTTTCAAATGCAAGTTAGATAGAAAGGTCCCATGGATCCCAGGGTATAGTGGCAAAGCATACACCATAATGTCTCTTATTCAATGTCATTTCTGCTGATAAAAACATATCTATTCCTGAATCACTTGGCAGTGCCAAGGATTTTGGTGACAAGAACCTTCTTTTCTAAGTCTTTAGTAGCTATAGCTAATGTTGGTCAAGGCAGTGATTCGACTGGCCTGGCCCCACATACTATCTCCCCCCCCCTCTCCCTCCCTCCCTCTCACTCTCTCACTCTTGCTCCCTCTCTCACTCCCTTCCCTCCCACTCCCAGAGTTCCTTTCTGCTTACATTTGGATCCATGGACCTACAGTCAGAACATCTGCATCCACATCGGCCTTCCTTGGCCAGGAATGCACCATATTTGGCTAGCACCACTATGCAAGTCTAGCTGGCAACATTCAAACTTGTGCTTGTCAAAATATGTTCATGGATTGTTTTCTGTCCAAACCTGAAACAGAGCTCTTGGAACTAGTCAGTGACACTATACTTTAAAGCCAAAAACCTCCATTTGTATATGGGATAACAAATCTCACTGCCAGGCCTTTACTAGCAAGTAGAATAGGCTGCCTATGGCCATCATTCTCCTGGTATGAAACAGCTTCCAAGTCCTGTAGTCCTTCATGCATAGCACAAAGAGTTTTCTTGGATCTGCGGAAACCAGCAGTGATATATGTGCGAAGTAGTTCGTCCTCACACCACCAGCTGCCTGTTGGACACTTCCATCTGGATGACATGTAGACATGTCAGTCTCATCATAACCAAAAAAAAATTTATCCTCTTTCTCCCCAAACCCATGCTCTTGATTTCCCTGGTTCTGTGGAGGGCTCCACCGTTTTCCCCATCACGCAGTTCCACAACCTTGACTCTTTCATTCTTCCTTATTCCATAACCCAGCTGTTGGCAAGTCTTGTCAATTCCACTTTCACAGCACTTCTCTCATTCATCCCTTTTTCTTTAATCACACAACTGCCAGTTTAGTTCAGGTCCTCACCCCCTCTCCCCATTTACTATTCTAATAATCTAACTGGTCTCCCTGCCTTGAGCCTTTCCCCTCTCCAGTCCATCTTCCTTGCACTTGCCAAGTCTCAGTTCTGATCAGCTTGCTTCCCTGCTCAGAAAGTCCCAGAGATCCCATTTTCTTGAGGATAAAATACTCAGATAGTTAAAGTCTTTGATTACTATTCTAATCTGTTCCCAAGCTATCTTAATAACTTAATAGACTTATTACACACCATCCCACTTCCTGCACTCTGTCACAGACTCTGTGGTCTTTGTGATCTTCCTGTTACCTCTCAAAGGCTCTGCATAGGCCCTCGAGTCTGCCCAAACTGACTTATTTGACATTTTTCCCATGTGGTATTCCATGATACCTATGTGCATGCTGATCTCCAGGCTGGAATAGGCTTCTTTCTTACCTCTGCCTCCTGGAATCACTAGCTTCTTTCAAAGCCAAGCTCAGACATCACTTCTTGCCTGTGGCCTTTCCTGATCTCATCCATACACATCCCACCCCCCATCCCCTAAAATTACTTTTAATTTACTTTGTAAATCTGTATTCATGTATATGTTACTGTCATCAATAGGATGGAAGTTCCTTGAGGGAAGATGCTATTTAGCTTCTTTTTTTAATAAATTCTTTTGGTCATCATATCCCTAGAGCCTACCATAGCTCATGTCATGCAATAGGTGCTTAATAAATGCTTGTTGACTGATTGATCCCATGTAATCTGCACACATTTCTCATCCCATTAATCGCCAAATAGTGCTAGTGGGTCCAAGCCAGATTTCTTCTTTTATCCTTTCCCCTTTAATTTCTCAATCATATACTCATAAGAGAGACCATCTAGAGGATTTGGGACAATGGCATCATTTTTCCACAAATTTCTAATAGTAGATCTCAAATGTTAGAAAAGTCCTCAGCTCTTCAAAATACTTGAACTGTGGGGGGCAGAATCAATATGGCAGAGTAGAAGTAGGACCTCCACCAGGCTCCAGCTTCCACCTTCCCCAATTCATATAAAAGGGGACTCTAAACAAACTTTGGAGCTGCAGAACCCACAAAATGACACAGAGAAGCTAACCTCCTGCTGAGGACAGCCCGGAAGGCCGGCAGGAATCAGCCAGTGTAGCGCTCTGGGAGCCCAGCCCAGTCCCACAGGAGCCTGAGGTTTTAGGTGGGCCTGACCAGCCACCGCAATCCAGATCACCAGCAGCTGTGGCTGTTTCCAGATTCATCAACACATAGATGCTAAGGACAAAGTGAGAGGTCAGTGCAGTCTGGACTTTGGGACCCAGTAGGTGGGAGTGAGTCAGCTTTTGCCCACAGGGCGAGAAGCCGCTCAGCCGCTTGCAGCTTCAGCTCCTGGCCTGCAGAGTGTAGGGGGACCAAGCGACCAGTCTGAGGGGTAATTGCTCTTGCTTTAACCTGCTTGGATCTGGATTGCAGTCTAGGGTGGAGGTCTTGGGATGAGTGACCAGCTTGCCAGAGTGTGTGGAGGCCTCAGAGAGGGCACCCAACTGATACCTCCAGCAACTGAAAAAACCACAGTATTTGGGACGAAAGCTCCCCTGTCCGGTGGCAGAGTCCTACTGTGGCAAAAAGCCCAGGGGTCAAGTGACTGAGGGGCGACATGACCAGACAAAGGAAGCAAAACAAACAGAAGATTCCAACATTAGTCTCCTATTTTGGGGACAAAAAGGATGATACTTAAAAGGGGAAATTAAGAGGTGAGAGAGGTATATAATGAGAGGAGATGGAGAGAGACAGAATGGAGTAAACTATCTCATAAAGAAGAGGCAAGGGCAAAGGGTTACAATGGAGGGGAAGAATAGGAAGGCAAAAGGGAATGGGTCAACTTTATTCTCACTGAATTTGGCTCAGGGAGGGAATGAAATACACACTAAATAGGGTATCTCACCCTACAGGAGAGTAGGGGGAAGGGGATGGGAGGGGGGATGATGGAAGGGAGGGCAGCCTGGGGGGGAGGGAAGTTGGAAGCACTTACTTTTGAAAAGGGATGGAATCAAAGTAGAGAATAGAACAAGTGGGTGGTGGGATAGGAGGGAGGGAAATATAGTCAGTCTTTTACAATATATCTACTATGTTAATGTTTTGCATTAGCTACACATGTACAATCTATACTGAACTGCTTATCTTCCCAGTAAGGGTGGGTGACAAGGGAGGAAGGAAATGAATCTGGAATTCAAAGTTTTAAAATCAAATGTTTAAAAATATATATGCATATATACTATTATTAATACTATCTTACATTTAATTGGGAAAGCAGATATACAAGCACTGGGGCATAGAGATCCACCATGCCCTACTGGAAAAGTCGAAGGGGGTATGGGAGAAGATATGGGAGAGAGAAGATTGGAGGAGGGCATATACTGTGGGACTGCTATTCTGGGGTGGTGGGTAGGGGAAAAATGGGGAGAAAATTTGTAACTCAAAATCTGGCGGAAATGAATGATGAAAAAATACTTGAACTGTGTCCATGTGGCAAGTGTCTTTGTCCTCTCAAGGTCTGTGCTTGGTCCCTGGTGAGACTGTGTGACTTACCTCCCTGATGGTGGCTCTGCAGAACTGCCATGTATCAGTGGACAGCCTAGAACCAGTAGCTCCTGGCTGATATCGTGCCTTTAGGATCCTTTCCTCATGCTTTCCCCACATTGGAGACAGTGCTGCACAGTGGAAAGAACCCTGGATTTGGGGGTTAGGGGAGCTGAGCTGGAATCCCAGCTTTGACACTTACTACCCATGTGAACTCAAGCAAGTTCCTTAACCTCTCTGAGCCTGAGTTCCTTCCTCCCTAAAATGAGAGGTCTGGACTCAATGACCTCTAAAGTTCCTTCCACCTATAAATCTGTGATCCTGCCTGTGTGACCTTGGGCAGATTACTTGTCTTAACCTCTCTGGTTCTCAGGCTCCTCAACTGCAATATGAGGGAGGTTCAGCTAAATAACCTCAAAGGACCTTTACATCTATAAACCTATGAGATTTTGATGCTTCTTAATACAGTGCTATCATTCATCTGAAAAGCTTCTTCATGGGTAGATAGTCCTCATTTATATGACAGCTAAAATCACAGAGCCTAGAAAAGAAGTTAAAAGACATTTTGACTTGGGAGAAGTGTAATGTAAAGAAAAGAATTTAGAACTTGGAATCAAGATCTACTACTTATTAAATGTATGCCCTTGGGCAAGTCACTGTGAGCCTCAGTTTCCTCCTCTGTAAAACAAAAGGGTTGGACAACATGACTAATTAGCTCCTTTCTAGTTCCAAAGTCTTGTGATTTTGAGCTTTTGTCATTCTTTGTCAATCAGAGTCATTTCAACACTAGGAATATCTTCCTAAATCCAGTTATAGCATTAGTCCTTTCTTTCAATCATACTTTTTCACTGAATACTTTTAAAAGTTTTATGTTTTTGGTTTTTTCATTAATGAATATCTGGTAGCTGCACAAAGCAAGGGGAGCCAGGAAAATTAGGGTGTTTTTTTTTTCAATTTGGTGCAAGCCTACTGTGAGGACTTCTAAAGGAGGTAACAGCTGAAATACATGGTTATTAGTTGCAAGCCTTTAAAAATCCCTTTGACACAAGCCATTTCAGCTCTTAATTTATGGTATTACCAAATGTAACAGGGTATGCAACAGAGCTTTCAGCATTCCCAGATCTCCTAACATGGAGGCACCTTTTGTCTTCTTACATTAGTACAAGTAACCTCCTTTGATTGACTGTGTAGCCTATAAAAACTGCTAGACTGGGACTGTGTCTCTCTTTCCTGTGTCTGCAAGAGAGAAGAGCAAGAGAAAGAAAGGGGGAAGGGAAGAGGAGGAAAGACAGAGAGTGAGAGAGTGAGCCAGAGAGATAAGGGGGAAAGGAAGAGAAAAAGAGGGGGAATGGAGAGAGACAGAGACACAGAGAGAGACTGACTGACCTGGTCTTGCAGTTTTAAAGATGTGGCTTTTTTCTGGCTACTCAGCCCATCTGAAGAGGCTTCTCCCACCCACATAGTAGGAAAAGGCAGGATGCAGTGCCTCCATGTTAGATCTGAGCATGCTCCAAAGTTCCGTTACATAAACAAAAGACAAAATTCTACCAGTAAGATGACATGCAGTTACCAAGTCTACATAACAGTTTTTACTTACTAAACAGAACAATAGTCCTTTGAGTTTTGGCACACTCTAGGGAATCCCTCTCTTAAGACCATTTATCTTTAACTACTTGCTCTAAGGATGACCCTTTCAGCCGATAATGTAAATTAATTGAATGAAAGATACTTTTCCTTTTCTTAGTCTGATCATTACCTTAATCAGTATCAAGAAGGATTCCTGCCTGAGTTGATCAGGCCTCTCCCTTTAGAGTCTGGTTAGGCCATCAGTATGAATGATTTGGAAAGATTTCAGTGTGGGACGTTGTTTTGGAAATGATAGCTGAAGAAAGACTGAGAAGGTGTACCATTCAGATTAGACTAAGGACTTCCACTCTGGTTCAGGCATCTTTGAGAATGCATAAAAAGGGGCAACTAGGTGGTGCAGTAATAGAGCATTGGCCCTGGAGTCAGGAGGACCCGAGTTCGAATCCAGCCTCAGATACTTGACACACTAACTGTGTGACCTTGGGCAAGTCACTTAACCCCAATTGCTTTGTCTTCCCCCCTCCAAAAAAAAAAAGCAAAAGAAAATGCATAAATATGACCCCATTCAGATTTGACCCACTAAATGTTCCAATGAAAAATCTTGGGTTTGATTTATCATTTGATGCAAAATATTTGTGTTGGACTCAGTTTGAGGTGCAATAAATCAGTGCCATTTGTCCATTTGAATGCCAATTCATGGGACTTTAGAGCTAGACAGGGCCTTAGAGCTCAGTTGTTAGTTCAACCCCAAGATAAGGAATTTGGGACTCAGGGACAAGAAGGACCTTGCCCAGGGTCAGACAGTTAGTACATGGCAGAGCCAGGACTCAAGTCAAAGCCTGCTAGCTCCAGATGAGTGTGACTTCCACTGCCCATACTATATAACTCACTTCAAGTCTCTGGTCTTTATTATTTTTTAGAAGAGAGGGGGAAAGAATGAGAGTCAAGGCAGATCTGTGATTTCATTGGTTGGGTGAGGAATTTTCTCTCCCAACGCAGATAAGCACCTTATCAACAACTTATGCTCTTAAAGAGATACCTGGGATACTGAGAGATTACCTGACTTACTTGGGATGACATTAGAGGCAGGGAGATTTGAATTTACTGCCTCCCAGTCTGGTTGTCTATCCACTATACCTGTTATCTCTCATCTCTGGCATTTTTATTCTGAAGCTGAACCTTAAGACTGCTGGCCTGAAACATAGGTGACCTGGGTTCTTTCTAGTCCCCAATATGCCACTCCCTTGCTCTGTCATTTTAAGCTACTTTACCTCTTCTGGGCCTCAGTTTCCCTCATTTGTAAAATGAGGAATTGGACTGACTGATGTCTGAGATCTCTTCCAACACTAACACTCTAATAACTATTGAAGTTTTGCCTTCCTGGTATGACATTTAGAGCTAAGAGACATTTGAGTACCTTTTTGTGTATAGACGAAGAAACAGAGCCAGAAAGGCCAATAAACTTGTCCTTACTCACAGGGTAACAGAGTTGCAAGATGAACCTGGGTCTTCTGATTCTAAATCCACCATCTCATGCTACAAAAACCTGCTTTTCAATAGAAAATGTTATTTCCCTAGCCGTCTATTTACCCAGTTCATCTTTTCCTTTAAGATTCTGAATCTTGTTTAATAAAGCTTGTTTTCTGAGGAAACAGAAAACCATCATCACTGCTACTATCCAGAGGTACATTTTTCAAAGCATCACATAGAGATTCAGCTGCACAATTCCCATTATTGTTAATGGTGGCCACATGGCTAAATCCCTGTGCACCACTTTTGAAATGCACCCCTTGCTGTTTCCCTATTTTCCCATAATTGTGACAGATCAGGCAGATAATATAACCAATCATTTTAAGGTGTTTTTTTCCTTTTTTCACTTAGCAGATTTTATGATTTTTTTTTTGCCATGAAATGTTTTGTAAGGAGGGGGAGTGGGGGGATCTAAAAATTGAATCAGAGAAATAGCGATTGAGTTTTAAAAGACAGAGGTGAAGAGTTTCAAAGGCAGAAAGAACAGAGCTGAGTGAACCAGTATGACTGGAGGCAAGTATTCTTGCCTCCATGTGTGGAGTTAAAGCAAGTAAATTAACCAAACAGAAAACTGGAAATACAGTCATACCCTTATAAATCCATATCTAACTAAAGAGAAGTTGAATCCTCTAGTGCTTCTCCTACTGTCTTCCATAACATCCCCATGCTCTATACACTGCAAATTGTACTGTTCTCACTATTTAGTGCTAAGGTTAGTTTTGGGGTAGATGGTTATCACTTGATTTCTATAAGGGTTTATGAGAGGCAGTGTGGTATAATGGATAAAAATCTGGTCTCACAGTGAAGAGGACCTTATATCCTATGGCTGCATGACCTTGGGTACTCCCTATGAGAAAGTGTTTAGAGGAAGTGTTTGAACCTTTGGGTGCCACATCCTCTGGACCTTCCTCTCCCTGCCTCAATCAGTTTTAACTCCTGCCCCATGTCTCTGCAAAGCTTTTTTCCGTATAGGTCAAGAGACACAACTACCTCTGCTATCCATCCCCTTCTGGTGCACTGGAAAAGGCATTGGATTTGAAGTCGAAGGTCCTTGACTCTGATCCCAGCTCTGCTAAGGTGGTCCAGCGAAGGAGCATGGAATTTGAAATCAAAGAGCTTGGGTTCAAATCCTGGCTCTGGTACTTGCTACCTGTGTGATGTTGGGCAAGTCACAGACTCGGTTTCCTCATCTGTAAAATGAGAAGTTGGGCTGATTGACTTCTGCATTCCTTTCCAGCTCTAAATCTATAGATCTATCTAGATCTAGAAAGCTATAATCTAGCTTGGGTGACCTTGGCCAAGTCAGCTTTCTTCAGTGGCCTGAGGTTCTCTATTTATGAAATAAGGGGATTGAACTAAATGACTGTCGAGCTATTCTAGGTCTAGGTCTACATTCTGTTACTCAGTATCCTCTCCCCAGCAGCATCCCACTTCTCCCCTTTTCTTTCCCAGTGCTTAGGCTACTCCTCTCTCCACCCCCCCAAATGTGAGCAAAAAGCTGAAGAACAATATATTATAAGACAATGAAATATAGTATAATTATCTATATTTGTGTCTTTTTCTCCTTTTAGACTGTAAGCTCCATGTGGGCAGAGACCATGTCTTATCTAAACTCTAGATTCCCCTCTTTCATCCAGCACATAGTAGGTGTTTAATAAATATTTTTGAACGAATGAATACTGCAATCCTAACCTCTGCCTTGTTTTTTGTTTTCATAAATATCTGTCTTCTGTCCATGTTATAACTCTGGTCCTGGCTAGTGTAAGTATCTCTAAATGGTCCGTGGTCTTGACTATGGGAGCACTTTTTATCAGTTCTACCAATATGTTTCAAGACCCAAAGTACTCCCTGACCATATTAGTTTGAACCACAGTGATGTGAAAGTCTGCCAAGAACTTTCTGAGCAATGTAATAGATGTTGACTGCTGTTTAGGGCAAGGGAAAACACTGATGAAACACAGCTGCATATATGCTTCCCCCACTACTTTTTAAATGGGAAATGTGATTTTATTTGGGTAGGAAATTCCCAGAAAAGGATGCCCCCTACCAAAATAAAATAGAATCTGTTTTGCAATTTAGAGTCTTAGAGAGTTGCCGGGAGCTTGAGAGATTAAGGGACTTGCCCAAGGTAACATAGCCACTATATACCCCCTTTTAAGAGAAGTAATGCTATAAGTACCTACCCAAAAAATTCCATAATGCTAAATGGTGTTCGGAAGATGTGATTGACATTGAAAGAGAAAGATAATTTTTATTTGTTGTTCAGTTGTGTCTGACTCTTGTGACTCCATTTGGAGTTTTCTTGACAGACATAATGGAGTGGTTTTCCATTTCCTTCTTCAGTTCATTTTACATATGAGGAAACTAAGGCAAACGGGGTTAAATGACTTACCCATGGTCACACAGCTAGGAAATGTCTGAGGCCAGATTTGAACTCAGGGAGAGGAGTCTTCCTGACTCCAAACTCCAGGCCCTGTGCTATCTGCAGTATGATAGCACCTAGCCATCCTTGTATTTATTTCTTTTTTTCTAGCTGCCCTTTTAAAGGAAATACATTTGATCAAAGTGTTTAGGACTTGAAGGTCCTTAAAGATCATCTGACCCAAACCCATCATTTACCACAGGAAGGAAATGAGGCCCAAGTGATTTAGCCTAATTAATAAAATTTCAGAGCCAGAATTAAAACCCAAGTCCTATGACTCCAAATTTAGCATTTTTAAAAAATCATGAAATTGTAGACCAGGCTGCAGCAAAACAACTTAGTGCATGAGTTCTGAGTTCCAACCCAAATTAACCTTCAGTGTATGGCATAACATTAGATTCATTTCTCCCTGAGCATCCTTTCACATATGTTAAAAATTAGGTGGTTGAATTAGGAGATCTTTAAGGTTACTTCTGGGCAGCTGGATGGCACAGAGGATAGAATACAGGACCTGTTGTCAGGAAGAACTGAGTTGAACGGTGTCCTCAGGCACTTACTAGCTGTGTGACCCAGTACAAGTCACTTCACCCTGTTTGCCTCAGTTTCCTCATCTGTCAAATGAACTGGAGAAGGAAATAGCAAACCACTCCAGTATCTTTGCCCAGAAAACCCCAAATGGGATCATGAAGAGTCAGATACATCTGAAATGAATGAACAACAAAAGGTTCTCTCTAGCTCTAACAATCTGGGAATCTTTTTTTAAAAAGGTGCACAGACAAGTTTCCAATATGAGAATATTAGAGTGCAAATTCCTTGAGGACAAAGACTATTTCACTCTTATCTTTGTAATCCCCCTGCCCAGTACTTAACACAGTGCCTGGCACAGTGAATTGATTAAATGTTAGAACCAGGTCGTAACCCAAAAATTCATTTAGAAATCAGTTTGAAGTCAAAATGTATTTTCTGATAGAAACCATCATCATAAATAATGGTTAGGCATGCCCACAGAGGTCTAATCTTTAATCCATGACATACCTGAATATTCTACTTCAGGTACCAACAAATGGAATCAGGCCATGACATCTGTGTGTCCTGGGCAAGCTTTGAATTGAAAATTGTGCCTCCCAAATTGGTCAAGGACTCCAATGGAGAATGAATCCATTTGGAAAGCCAAGTACTCTTTTATTTAGTCTATAATCTCTCCTAATGTTTCTATTCTACAAATGTATAGTTGAGTAAACTGTTATTCTTAAGGCAGGACCCTGTTGTTGTGCCTTTACTTTATAAAGTGAGAGAGTTAGAAGCAAAACTATTTTTGCTTAAACTCACTAAGCAAGCCAGAGAGGGAGAGGAAATCATAAACCCTGAACCTTGCAATTCACAGTCCCTGTCCTATTACATCCTGGCCCGTATTTGTCATTTTTCATGGTCCTACTGATCTAATTTGGCACTCTAATGGTCTCTATGAACTTATGTTTATCCCTGGTTTCAGGAATCAGAAATAGTGTCTACAGAGGGATGGAGTGGAAATCAGAAGAGTTGGAATGTAATCCTGCCTAGGATATTTATAAGTTATTTGACCTTTGGTGACTCAATTTCCTTCTTCTGCCTCCCTGGAATTTCCCCACATTTCTTCGTGTTTTGCTATCTGGAGTCAAGCAGAATAAACCTAATCCTTCATCTACAGCAAATACATGAAAACAATGAACATGTTCCCTCTAAGTCTCCCCTTCTTCAGGCTAAACCCTCCATTTTCTTCATGTGACCCTATATAGGAAACTACCCTTATTGTCCTTCACTGGATATGAACCATATTATTAATGTCCCTTCAAAAACCTAACCCTAGCCCAGTCAGATATGCTACTCTCAATAGGGGCTAACTAAGGAGAAGTCAATGAAACTGTCACCTCCCTCATACTAGACACTAAAGCATGCTAGTTTTTTTTAGTTTTTTTTTTAATTGTTACTCTTACCTCTTGTTTAGCCTACACATTCATTAAAAACCTTAGGCCCTTTTCAAATGAATTTCTGTCTAGCCCTGTCTTCTCTATCCTGAACTTGGTTGGTTTACCTTTTAAATTTAAGTACAAGATTTTAAAATTAAATTTTAAAATTTCAGACCAACATGGTTAACATTGTTAAGATAGTTATGGATCCTAATTCTTCTAATGTATTGATTAACCTAATTCTTCTAATGTATTGGTTAACACTTATAGAGGGCCATTTCTCCAAGTACTACCAGTGGTATATTTTCTTTTTTCCTTATTCTTTAAAAATTTTTATATAACATTTTTATTTAAAGTTTTGAATTCCAAATTCTATCCCTTCCTCCCTTCCTCCTTCCTCAAGGTGGTTAGCAGATATAGGGTATACATGTGCAATTATGTAAAACATTTCTATGTTAGTCATTTTGTACAATAAAGCTCAAATAAAAGAAAAAAAGTGAAAAATAGCATGGTTCAGTCTGTATTCAATCAATATCAGTTCTTTCTCTGGAGGCAGATAGTATGCTTCATCATTAGTCCTTTGGGATTATCTTGTATCATTTCTGAGAACAGCTAAATCATTCACAGCTCTTCATTGAACAATATTGATGTTACTATGTACAACATTCTCCTGGTTCTGTTCACTTTACTATATAATTTACATGTAAGTCTTTCTAGATTTTCCTGAAATCATCATGCCTATCATTTCTTTTTTTGTATTTATTTAGTCTGTAATTTTCCCCAGTTACATGTAAACAACAATTTTTGAACACACTGCAAAACACTTTTCACACAAATAAAGCCAAATCTAACTAATTGGAAAAACATCAATTGCTTGTGGCTGGGTCAAGCTGATAAAGTAAAAATGACAGTTTTACTTAAATTAAATTACATATTTAGTGCCATACCAATCAATCTACCAAAAAATACTTTATAGAGCTAGAAAAAATAGTAACAAAATTCATTTGGAAGGACAAAAGGTCCAGAATATCAAGAGAATTAATGAAAAGAAATGCTAGGGAAGGTGGACTAGCCACACCAGATTTTAATCTGTATTATAAAGCAGCAGCCATCAAAACTACTTGGTACTGACTGAGGAATAGAGTAGTGGATCAATGGAATAGATTGGGTACACAAGACTCAGCAGTCTTAAGACTATAAGTTTCAGACTATAATAATCTACTGTTTGATAAACCCAAAGACCCCAGTTTTTGGCATAAGAATTCACTATTTGACAAAAACTGCTGGGAAAACTGGAATATAGTATGGCAGAAACTGTGGAATATAGTATGGCAGAAACTGGGCATAGATCATTATCTAACACCATATACCAAAACCAAGTCTAAATGGGTGCACGATCTAGGTATAAAGGCTGATACTGTAACCAACCTGAAAGCAAGGAATAGTTTATCTGTCAGATTTACGGAGAAGGGAAGACTTTATGACCAAACAAGAGTTAGGGAGCATTATAAAATACAAAGTGGATAATTTTGATTACATTAAATTGAAAAGTTTCTGTACAAAGCCATTATAAACAAGATTAAGAGTGAAGTAGGAAAATGGGAAAGGATTTTTACAACCAGTGTCTCTGATAAATGCCTCATTTCTAAAATATACAGAGAATTGAGTCAAATTATAAGAATACAAGTCATTCCCCAATTGATAAATGGTCAAAGGATATGAACAGGCAGTTTTCAGAGGAAGAAATTAAAGATACCTATAAGCATATGAAAAAATTCTCCAAATTAGTAGTGATTAGAGAAATGCAAATCAAAACAACTCTGAGGTGCCACATCGCACAGGTCAGATTGGCTAAGATGACAAAACAGGAAAATGCTGGAGAGGATGTGGAAAAATTGGAACACTAATGCATTGCTGGTTGTGAACTATTTCAACCATTCTAGAGAGCAATCTGGAACTATGCCCAAAGGGCTATAAATAATTGCATACCCTTTGAACCAGTAATAACTCTTCTAGGGTTATCTCCCAAAGAGATCATAGAAGTGGGAGGAAGATCCGTATGTACAAAAATATTTATAGCAACTCTTTTTGTGGTGGCAAAGAATTGGAAATTAAGGGGATGCCCATCAATTAGGGAATGGCTAAACAAGTTGTGGTATATTAATGTAATGGAATATTATTGTGCTATAAGAAATGAGGAGCAGACAGACTTCATATTTACCTGGAGAGACTTATACAAACTGATGCTGAGCGAGAAGAGCAGGACCAGGAGAAATTTGTACACATTTACAGACACAACATATGTGTAATGACTGGCTTTGATAGACTGGGCTCCTCCCAGCAATGCAAGGTTATTAGTCAACCCCAAAAGACTCATGATAGAGATGTCTACATCCAGAGAAAGAACTAGGAAGAACAGAGTTTGAATGAAGATGGAAGCAAACTACCTGCTCTTTCTTTTTCTTGTTTGGTTTTGTTTCCTCTTTTCCATTGTTTATTCCATTGGTTACAAGGCTTCTTTAAAACCTGACTAATGTCTAATGTGAAAGTATTTGCAGATCCTATACTTGATTGCATGCAGCCATGGGGGGGGGAGGAAGAAGGAAGGGGGAGAAAATTTGAAACTCAAGGGATTGTGGAACTGAATCTTGTAAACTAAAAGTAAACAAACTAATAAAGACCAAAAAAAGAAAAAGAAAAAAAATAAGCAACAATTTTTAACATTTGTTTTTAAATCTTTGAGTTCCAAATTTTCTCCCTTCCTTCCTTTCCACCCCTCCCTCATTGAGAAAGCAAACAATTCCATATAGGTTGTCTGTATATAGTCATGCATAGCATTCATAGTAGTCATGCTGTGAAAGAAAACAGATTTTAAAAAACTCAAGAAAAATAAAGTAAAAAAAAACCCAAAGGTTGCTTAAATTTGGTATTCATATACCATCAGTTCTTTCTCTGGGGATAGATAGCATTTTTCATCCTAAATCCTTCAGAGTTGTCATGGATTGTATTGCTGAGAATAGCTAAATCATTCACAGCGGATCATCCTACAGTATTGCTTTTACTTTATACCAATTACATTTGACTTTGCATCAACCCATGTAAATCTTTCTAGGTTTTTCTGAGAGCATCCTGCTCATCATTTCTGGCTTTTTTAAAGTTTGTTTATTTTTAGTTTTCAACATTCATTTCCACAAGATTTTGAGTTACAAATTTTCTCCCCGTCTTTTCCCTACCCCCACCCCAAAATAGTGAGCCTACTAAATACCCCTTCCCCCATCTGCCCTCTCTTATATCCTCCCCTTTAACTCCCCTAACTTTCTAGTAGGGCAAGAAGGATTTCTATACTCCAGTGCCTGTATATATTATTTCCCAGTTGCATGTAAAAAAGTATTTATTTTTAACATTTGTTTTTAAAACTTTGATTTCCAGATTCTTTCCCTTCTTCCCTCCTCACTCACCCCCACTGGTAAGATAAGCAAGTCAATATAGGTTGTACATGTGTAGTTACGCAAAACATTTCCATAGTAGGTATATTGTGAAAGACTAATTATATTTCCCTCCATCCTATCCTGCCCCCCACTTATTCTATTTTCTACTTTGGCCCTGTCCCTTTTCAAAAGTGTTTGCTTCTAACTACCTTCTCCCCCAATCTGCCCCTCTTCTATCATCCCCCCTCTTATCCCCTTCCCCTCTACTTTCCTGTAGGGTAAGATACCCAAATGAGTGCATATGTTATTCTCTCCTTAAGCCAAATTCAGGGAGAGTAAAGTTGACTCATTCCCTTTCACCTTCCTGCTCTTCCCCTCCATTGTAACAGTTTTTTCTTGCCTCTTTTATATGAGATAATTTACCCTATTCTATCTCTCCCTATCTCCTTCTCTCATTATATTCCTCTCTTACCTCTTAATTTTATTTTTTAGATATCATTCCTTCCTATTCAACTGATCCTGTGCCCTCTGTCTATGTATACATATATATACACACACATATATATTTATACACATACACCCTCCTAATTAAACATATATGTATGTATACATACATGCATATATATACATATATATATATACACACACACACATACATACCCTTCAACTATCCTCATCCTGAGAAAAGTCTCATGAGTTATAATTATCGTTTTTCCATATAGGAATGTTAATAGTTCAACTTTAATAAGTTCCTTATGATTTCTTTTTCCTGTTTACCTTCTCATGCTTCTCTTGCTTCTTATATTTGAAAGTCAAGTTTTCTGTTCAGCTCTGGTTTTTTCATCAAGAATGCTTGAAAGTCCTCTATTTCATTGAATGACCATATTTTCCTCTGAATCATTATACTCAGTTTTGCTGAGTAGGTGATTCTTGGTTTTAATCCTAGCTCCTTTGACCTCTGGAATATCATATTCCAAGCCCTTCGGTCGCTTAATGTAGAAGCTGCTAGATCTTGTGTTATCCTGATTGTGTCTCCACCACACTCATTGTTTCTTCCTGGCTGCTTATAATATTTTCTCCTTGACACGGTAACTCTGGAATTTGGCTATAATATTCCTAGGAGTTTTCTTTTTGGGATCTTTTTCAAGAGGCAACCAGTGAATTCTTTCAATTTCTATTTTTCCCTCTGGTTCTAGAATATCAGGGCAAATTTCCTTGAGAATTTCTTGAAGGATAATTTCTAGGTTCTTTTTTTGATCATAGCTTTCAGGTAGTCCAATAATTTAAAAATGATCTCTCCTGGATCTATTTTCCAGGTCAGTGGTTTTTCCAGTGAGATATTTCACATTGCCTTCTATTTTTTCATTTGTTTGGATCTGTTTTATAGTATCTTGATTTCTCATAAAGTCATTAGCTTCCAATTGCTCCAATCTAATTTTGAAGGAATTATTCTCTTCAGTGAGTTTTTGAAATTCCATTTACATCTGGGCAATTCAACTTTTTTTTTGTTATGCTTTTTTTTGGAGGAGGGAAGTTGGGACAATTGGGGTTAAGTGACTTGCCCAACGGCACACGGATAGTTTTGTGTTAAGTGTCTGAGGCCAAATTTGAACTCAGGTCCTCCTGATTCCAGGGCCAGTGTTCTATTCACTGTGCCACCTAGCCATCTGCAATTCAACTTTTTAAGGCATTCTTCTCCTCATTGGCTTTTTGGGCCTCTTTTGCCATTTGAGTTAGTCTATTTTTTAAGGTATTATTTTCTTCAGTATTTTTGGGGGTCTCTTTTAGCAGGCTGTTGACTCACTTTTCATGATTTTCTTACATCATTCTCATTTTTCTTCCCAATTTATCCTCTACTTCTTTTATTTGATTTTCAAAATCCTTCTTGAGCTCCTCCATGGCCTGTAACCAATTCATATTTTTCTTGGAAGCTTTTGGTGGAGGAGTTTTGACTTTGTTGACTTCTTCTGGTTCCATGTTTTGATCCTTTTTGTTCCCAAAAAAGGAGTCTATGGTCTGATTGTGCTTCTTCTGTTTGCTCATGTTGCCAGCCAATTACTTGACTTTTGAGCTCTTTTCCACAGTAGAACTCTGCTTCCAGAGTGGAGAGCTTTGTCCCAAATTGCTGGGGTTTTTGCAAATATTGTCAGAGGTCTGAGGAGGGCGCCCTCTCTGCAACCCCCACAAGCTCTGGCACACTGGTGTTTCTCACCCCAGGACCACTGCCCAAGATAGCTACCCAGATCCAAGTAGGTCAAAGAAAGAATAGTTACCCTCTGAATGGTTGCTTAGTCCTGGAGCTCCAGAGGCAGCCACATGGCAGCTGCCACTGTGCCTCCCCCACCTCTCACCCCAGGGGCAGGGGCCAGACCGTGCTCTTCAGTCACCCAGTTCCAACAGAGTTCCCCACTGACCTTTTACTTTCTCTTTGGCATTTATGGGCTGAGAAGTCTGGAAACTGCCACAGCTGCTGCTGATTCACTCTCCTGAAGTCTGCTCAGGCCAGTCTGGGCCACTTGTAGGGGCTACCCTGGGCTCAGTGTGGCTCATGTAGGACTGTGTTTGTCTCCCAGAGCACTGTGATAGACCCTTTCTGTCAGCCTGCCAGGCTGGCTTCAGTGGGAGATTTGTTTCTCTCTATCACTGTGTGAGTTTTGTAGTTCTAAAATTTGTTTAGAGTCATATTTTACAGGTATTGGGAGTGGTAGTAGCAGGAACTCACAGAATTTCCTGCCATCTTGGCTCTCCCCCCATCATTTCTTATAGTGCAATAATATTCCATCACAATTACATACCACAATTTATTCAGTCATTCCACAATTGAAGTGCATCCCCTCAATTTCCAGTTCTTTACCCCCAGGAAAGAACTGCTATAAATATTTTTTGTGCATTTAGGTCCTTTTCCTTTTTGTTTTTTTTTTTTTTACCTCTTTTGGTATATAGACCTAGTAAGTGATATTGCCTACTTTTCATTTCTTACAGCACAATGATATTCCATTACAATCATATACAGTGATACATTTTCTTCTTTCCTGAGAAAATTAAGACCATTCACCATGAGTTGCTTCTTCTCCCATCCATTTCATCTCAAACTCTCTTGATATCTGATCTTTCCTCCTTTTTCTCAGTCTCTAATGAAGAGGTGACCGTTCTTCTTGCCAAGACTGGCACCTCTAAATATGTACATTATCCTATTCCCTCCAATCTTTTCCAGCAAGTTGTTTCCTCTATTGTTTTCTTCTCAAATCTTAAACTTTTCTGTATCAGCAATTTCCTTTATTACTGCCTTCAAATATGCCCAAGTCTTTCTCCATCCTTGAAATATCTTCATTAAACCATACCATTCCCTCAACTATGATCCTTTATCTCTCCTTTTTTCCTTCAAACTCCTTGAGAAAGCTGTCTACACTTGCCTTCTCCATTTCCTCTCCTTTAACTCACTCTTCAGCCTTTTACAATCTGGCTTCAGATCTCATCCCTCAACTAAAAGTTCTTATCTCAGACTTGCCAATGATTTCTTAATTGCCAGATATGATGATCAGTCAATAAATATTTATTAAACACCTGTTGTGTCAGAGCACTGTGTTACACAATGGGGATGCAAATACAGAGAAAGAGAGGGAGGAAGGGTGAGAGAGAGAGAGAGAGTCAGCCCTTCCTCCCCTCAAGGAGCTTATAATCTAATAGAGGATGACCACACATAAAACACACCTGAACCATGGAGGGGGAAGTATCCAGTGCAGGAATATGATGGAGAAATCAAAGAAGTCCAAAATGAGTGACTTTGTTGAACTAGAATCCTTCTTATATTTCTAGTAGCTAAACCTTCTCCCTGATGCCAGGCAATCCCTCTTCATCTCTCCCTTGAAATACTGTGTGGTATAGTATAAAGAGGGTTAGCTTGGAGTTATATGATATGTATTCAGATTTCAGCTTTGCTACTAATTACCTCTGCGACCTTGAGCAAATCACTTCATTTCTCTGGGCTTCAGGTTTCCTTATCTGTACAATAAGTGGCTTTGCTTAGATGACTCTATGATCCCTTCTTCTCTCTATGATTCTTTCATTACTGGGATCATCTGATACTGACTCATGCTTTTGATCCAGAGCCCTCTTTTTTTTCTTCAGGTGAAAAAAAAATTCCTGACTCAGCATGGCTGATTAGCATTTCTGGTCCTTCCATGATCCTGACTGGAGGAACCACAGCCTGTGTTACAGAATAGCCCCAATCCCTAGGATAGGACCAAGTACAGAGCTCTGTAAAGTAAGCTAGAAACTTCACTCTGGTTTGATATGGATCTATTTCTAGCCACTCTCTGAGGCTGGTCATTCAACCAGTTCTAAATCTACCTCACAGCACTATTATCCATTTCAGCTCTCTCCATCCTTTCTGCAAGGATACCATGAGAGACTTTGCCAAATGCCTATTTGAAACCCAAATATATATTGTGTCTGTGTCATTGCCCTGATCTTCCTATCTAGTAACCTGTCAAAAAAAGGGGGGGAGGGGGAGGGAATACTTTGACATGATTTGTTCTTAACGAATCTACTGGATCTTAGTGATCTTCACTTTATTGTTTCAGATCTTATTAACTTTCCCTTTAATTATCCTCTCCAGAATTTTGCAGAAACTTATGTTGAGCTGTCTAGATTATAATTTGAATCTTCCCCTCATGGAGTGCTATGACAATATTTATACCTAAGTCCTACATGTAAGTTTTGAAGATAACCAGCAGATCAGCTCTCACTTGTGTGATTTCTTTTAGTATATACATATAGTTCTTTTGGGAATGGCAACCAGGATCCAATTAGCCCATTTAACTGCCCTTTTGTGATTTTCCACACTTGTCTTGGGTTTTAATTCCTTGCTGACCAATTTTATTTCTGATCTTCACACTAAATGTTATTCTCTTGATAGAGAGGGGCGTGGAAAGCAAAACAGGAATTAAATAGTTCTGCTTTTTCTCTAGAACAAAGAGGTAACCAGGAGGTTTCTCCTTGCCTGTTGATGGGCCACAGTTTGACTTTGGTAACCCTAGTTAGATGGGCCCAGGACTGAGGTTTCCTACTATTTTTCCAGTACATTTGACTTCAGATCACTTGTGGATGATACTTCCTTTTACATATGTGATGTTCCCGGCAAATCAAATTCTCTAGACCACAGTTTCTATATCTGGTAAAAATGAAGTGGTCAAAGAGATGATTTCTAAGTGCATTCCCAACTCTGAAAATTCTGTGATCCTACTCTGTGAATCTATTTCCTAAAGTATATGCACCTTGGGCCAATTTTGAATCATAAGACTGTCATTTACCAGCAACTACCCTGCTTCCTGTATTACCTAGGTATCATTCAAAATCTCTTGGCCAAACACTGACCAGGCCTGACCCCAGTTCTTTAGAGATCTGATGAGATCATGGCCTAAAGTGATATAGCCAAGGACTTTAAACTTATTAAAAATGTATATATACAATTACAAAATTCATACGTAATTAATAAAAACCGAGTTGGTATTATCTTACACTAGAGAGAAAAAATCTTTCTGAAGAAGTGTTTGGCAATCAGCCCACAAAGTCATTAAAAATTAAAGTTCTGGGCCATGGCTGACTCAGGACTCTAATTCACTTGCCAACTCTGCTTTTTCGCAACCCCCCAGGCTGTGTGCTGACTCACTGTCTTTATCAGTTTTGTCCCCTAATTTCTTCTTCAGGGAAAAAGGGGGGTGTTGGAAACTCCATAATTATTTTCTTTGCATTCATGACAGCAGAAAAACACAAACAGAGCAAGAGAAGACATGTTTGCCCACTGTTCGGTAGGCTACTTGACCACATCACCTTTCTAGCAATATTTTGGATCAGATTTGAATTAGTTTCCAAAAGAGACATTAAGCCTTGTTATTGGTTTCTTGATGAAATCCCCAAGGCCTAGGAAATGTTTGTCTTCCTATTACAATGTTCTATTATGGTTGCTTACCATATGATTTAGCCTCTAACTACTTTAGCCTTTTATTCATATGCGTTAGGAGGGTATGTCTTATGATTTATATTTCTGTTATTGTTACTTTTGAATGGAGGCAATTGATGAAAGAGGATCATGGACATAATAGAGAATCATTTAGCTTTGCATTAAAAGTCTTTTACAACTTGGTTCCATCCTACTTTTCTGATCAATAAAAATTTTTTATATGCCTACTTTGTTCCAAGGCTCATGTTTAGCCCTGGGGATACAGAGATAGAGATGGCACATTTCATGCTTTTCAGTGACCTTACAATTGAATGGAGAGAAAGCCATTCACGCAAGTAACTAGGATACAGCAAAGAATGAGATGAGAGCAAAGGAGAGTGAGGTCTAGAGAAAGTGCTGTTTGAAATTTAAAGAGAGAGAGATCACTTTCATTTGGGATGGGTGGAAGAGGGAAGAAGGTCATCCAAGGCAACAGAGAGGAGGCATCTGAGGATGGCAACTAAGGACAGACTGTGTTTCAATTTGATTTCCTGGTTTCTCTATTTACAATCCTTTTTTTTTTTTAAATAAAAATTCCAGACTCTCAATATTGAAGATGAAAGCTTCATTTTGGAAGTTCTCTCTGGATGTCTTGAATATAAGAAGTTACTGGAAGTGGTGGTCACTGCATTTTATGCAAATGCTGGGAAGAAGTGTCTGTGGTCTGATTACAATCTCTTTATAGGTAATGTGGTTTTAAGCACTGATTTAATTCAAGTGTGAAATTCAAGAGTTCACTAAAACCCAAATTAATGCTCTGCAATCCTTGGTTAATCCTGATTAACCTTGGTATTTCATACACTTAAATTTTCAAATATGAAAAAAGAATATCAAGATGGAAATTCTATGTGCACATTGAAGAGAATTTTAGCTTCATGATATAGTTTATATATATAGGTATATGTGTATGTATGTAAGTATGTATGTATTTATGTATGTGTATGTATGTATAACAAAATCTAGGTGGCACAATGTATAAAGTTCAGGGCATGAAGTCAGGAAGACTTCTTTTCCTGAATTCAAATCTGGCCTCAGACACTTACTAGCTGTGTGACCATGGGCAAGTCACTTAACCTTGTTTGCCTTAGTTTTCTCATCTATAAAATGAATTGGAGAAGGAAATGGCAAACTACTCCAGTATCTTTGCCAAGAAAATCCCAAATGGGATCACAGATCACACAAGCACAACTAAAAACAATTTAACAATGACAAAGATGTGTTTCTCTGTGTGTATATATGTGTGTGTGTGTGTGTACACACACATATGTGTACGTGTATGTGTGTATATGTACATTCCAATCATTGTGGGTAAGCCAATAGTACCATAAATTTAGACTTGGAAGGAACTTTAGAGGTCATCTAGTCCAACCCATTCAAATTACCTTCCATTTGAGAGATTTGAGGTCTGGAGAAGTTCGGTATCTTCTCCCTAGACATACAGGTAGCAAGTGATAGAGCTGGGTTTTGCAACCCTGGGTTTTTTAATCCAAATCCCCACTGTCTCCCTAAAGCTTAATGATTTTGTTGATGTCATTACTTCATCTACTGACAGAAAGCAAAGCCTTAGGCCTTCTTGAGTTTCTCATTATTATCCTCATCTGTTGGCCAGCCCCTTAGAAGAAGCCTTTCCAAAATGAGCAGGGCTGCTCCTGGGATAACAAGTGCATAATCTATCAATGGTTGTCCTTTTTTCCTTCTTATTGAATCCATTCTTGTAGCTTGTCCAGCTTGATAGGACCTCCCAGAGCTTACTTTCCAGTGTTCTGGCCTTCAAGAAACTATCCAGTGCAACTTTATTGGAAGGCATAAATGAAGTGGAGCAATCCTCCATTAAAATACTGTTCCATGGCATGGAACATGGCATGAAAGTGACCCTCCCTAGCCAGTCCAGACTCTGTCAGGTCTAACTAACCAAGCTCAAAAATCTTCAAATTCAGGCAGGACAGCAGACTGAACATCTGACTTCCAAGGACTAAGTGCTGAGAACCTTATCACCAGAAGGCTGACTCCCAAGGGACAGATTTTCTGGCCATGGTATTCCTTGAAATGTTAATGGGCTTAAGTTTGCTTCAGTGGAGGGAATAATTCCACCAATACATTCATTACTCTTTCCAAGCATCAATTGATTCCTTAAATATATATAGCTCTTAAATATTTTCCCAAGTACTTTTACATATATCATCTAGTATGATCCTTGTAACAAACTTGTGCATTGGATAGGGAAAATTCCCATTTTATAGAGGAGAACACAGAAGCTCAGAGTTAAAATGACTTGCCCAAGGTCATCATTAATGGATCCTGGAAGTAGTGAAGCTGAGAGCTGAATAAGAGTGTCATTGATTCCAAGTCTAGTTCCCTTCCTTCATCTCAATGCGGTCATTTCATGCATGCAGCTTTGTGCAAACATCAAAACTTGCAGAAATGGGAAGCTTTTCTTTTTAAAGATTGTTATTAAATTAACTCAGTTTTGTTGTTGTTGTTAGTAGAATGCTACTAGTTTATGTAACCTGGGTCAGTCACTTACCTACTCTGAACCTCAGTTTCCTCCTCTGCAAAATAGCAGTGATGATCCTTTTAGTACCTACATCACAATGTTGTCATAGCACTCAAATGAGTTATTGTATATGCAACACTTTGGCAACCACTGAAATGCTATGTCCATTTTCTTTACTATTACAGATATACCCAACATTTTGTGGTGCCATTTTTGCCCCAAGATTCCATTTATAAATAGTTTTGTAGTATAAATACACCTTCTTTAAATATAGTTCATATGGCTAAAAAATTTTAATAGCCTTTTTTGATATTTGGTCATTAATGTGAATTCAGGTAATTCTAAATGTCAACAACTACTTGTAAGAATGCAGAACACTGTGATTCAGATTCTAAATAGGCACATAAATTCATTAGAATTACTGTCACTTTTTACAACTCAGATGAATCTGATGTGAATCCATTAGAACTGCATGATCCCATGGCCTAAGTAATCTGGTGCTATTTGGATATAGCTAGGAAGATTCTGGGATACTGCTAGCTGCATCCTTAGGAACAGGGAATATATGGAACATGAACAGGGAACATATCTATTTTATAACAATAAAAATAATGACTGTAAATGGTGCTTTTTATAGGGCACAACCGTCACAACAACTCTGAGAGATAAATTGTGCAGGTATTATTAGTCAGGCATTTTACAAATGAGAAAACTAAGTCTCTGGGAGTTTAAGTGACTAGCCCATGATCACACAACTAGAAAGTTTTGACTCCAAGATTCAAGATCCAGCCCCCTAACTCTAAGTGTAGAGTTCTTTACATGTTACTCTGGCCATCTCTAACCTTCTGTCATTTCCAACCCATGAACCTTCATCCTGTTCCAGGACTGCCAAGTATTAATATAGAAAATCACAAAATTAAGCTATGTGACCTTATCTGTTTCTAATCTACTGTTGGTGACACCCAATCTTATTCTTCCTAGCTTCTGTTCTAAAACTTCACATCCTTCCTTTTCCCCAAAGGGTTTTTCTATCTTCCCACATTCCTGGGAGTTCTCTGTAGTCTCATTCAACCATCCCCACCATATCTACATCTCTGTATTTGTATCTCTTTACAGCTTTATCTATTGCTATATCCGTCTACCTCTCTCTATGTCTATCTAGACCTAGATAGATACAGATGATATCAATAGATAGATAGACAGATATGGAGTTAGATCTAGATAATAGAAATGATAGACTAGACAGATAGATAGATTGACAGACAGATGATTCAAATCTGTGATCATCAGTGTTTTGATGGTGAAAGTGCAGAACCAGGAGGGACATAGTGGTCATGGGAGCCTACACACAAATGCAGCCATCCCCTTTCCATTGTTGGCATTGGGTTAAGTCAAGTGATATCCCAGGGGTGTTAGCTTCTGGGCCAGCTGAGCACAGACCCTCCCCCCGCTTCTCAATGTAGTAAGTGTAATCCTATGGGTCATAGAAAACAATCAGGACTCCGGGGGCAGTTGGCTGTCAGTCACATGGCATGCTGCCATTACTGCATTACTGCTACATTCCAGGCTGTTACCTGAGCGTTTGTCACAGTTATGGCTTAGCCCCCACAGACTTGGCTAGGCCTCTTCTTTTCCCTTCCAGAGATGTTGCCTCATTCACTTTCCTTCTTTCAAGGTCATAATTTAAACCCACAGTTTAGATTAGTCAATGCACAGAAGAAGCAGAAGGTATAATTGTGTATAACACAAACTAGACATTCCCTTCAATCCTCAGATTCAGCCCCTCCCAAGGCAGAAAGCCCTTCACTTAGTCCACATCTCCGTTTCTTCTCTCTTAAGTCTCCGAGCCACAGCAGGAGCTGAGGAGAGAGCAACCTTGAAATTCAGGGTCTTATATAATAGGACTCCAATCTCCCCATGAAACAGCAGTGGATACGGGCAGTTAACTCATGATAGGATTAGAAAGCTGTGCGGAAATGTTGGTGATTCTCATGGTCACAGCTACACAGGTAAACAGGAACAGAATATTGCACCCCCAGGGTCCCCAGAACTCTGATTCAAGGTTGGACTCATTCCCCTGCCAGTTGTTACAGCACCAGCTTCCCTTGAACCCTACTCAGATGCTCCAAATGCTAAATCTGATACTAGCAGGGGCAGAGGTACAATACTTGCTACATTGAGAAGGGATACTGCTCAAGTGTCCCCGAAACTAATGCCCCTAGGGTGTCATAAATCACCCATCTAATCTCCCACTTGGTTATCATGTCTCTCCAAGTTCCTCTCTCTCACTTTCAAAATCCCATGTATAGGAGTGTATACCTTTCACTGTAGTCACCCCAAAAGTCAATCTAATCAAAGACCAAGCTAAGGCAATGTATCAGTTTTGTTGCCCTGTCTGAATCTCAGTCCAGCAGAGAGTAGCGCTGTCCTGCCTACACAAAGATTTATACTTATCTCCAAGTTCATAGTTAATGGGAGATAACACTGAAAAAAATAAGTATGTTTGAGTATGGAAATGGAGTGTGATGGGAAGGGTCCATCACTAGTCACTGAAATAGGTATTACATGTATATTTTTTTGTTTCTGCAATTATATATAACAACTTTCTTATGTTTTCATATGTATTTTTTATTAGTTATTTGTTATCTGTCTACTTTTTGCCTGGATAAAATTGGTCTCCAGCACTTCAGTAAAATTATCAAGTCTCTGGATAGTACCAAAATGCATAAGGTAAGCGAATTCTTTTTTGACCATGTAGAATATTCAACGTTTATCTTTAAAAGTCTCTTATAAAGTACCTTATTTATGAAACTATTATTGGTTACTTTTAAGCCTCCATTACTAAGTACTCTATGGTACTGTACCTACAAATCCTGGGAAATGAAAAGCTTAATCATTATTTTCATTTTAATGATGCTATCATCTTTATATTTATATAGAAAGAGATCCACATTATCTTGTTTTCAAATTTGCATTTTTGGCCCAGGTTAAATTATATTTTTTATTAGTTAAAATTATAATTTAAATTAAATTAATAATTTAATAAATAAATAATTTGATTTATGTAAATAAATAAATAATTTAAAGTAAATTAAATGAACCCACTATGGAAACCTTAAGGTATTATATATAAGGCAAGCTATTTTAAGTAATACTTGCTTGGTAACTTCCTAAAGACATAGGTGGCTTCTGTCTGTAGTGCTAAGTTACAGCAGTGCTCCATGAAGACACACTGTATAGAGGAGAGATTCCCAAACTTATTTGTCCTACTGCCCCCTTAAAAAAAAATTACTCAGTATACCCCCCTGGAAATCTATTTGCTTTAACCCTTTAACTTTTTAAAAAATTTGTATCATTTCAAAAACTAATTTTTTTTAAATGACACATCTTAAATTTAATAATTTATTATAAATTTGTGGGGTTTTTCCTGCATTGAAATTTCGATGATACATAACTATATAGTATTGTATTATAAACAAGTCATTACATATACATATTCCTGCCAATGCATGCTAGATTTCCTGACAATGCACAACATGCTCTCCTGCCAACACTTGCTTGTTAAGAGCTGTCGGTGGACTTGACCATTGATCTGTAATAACTTGCATCCTGTGTGTTTCTTTGGAAAATAATGTAGTCATTACAACTTTAACTCTCTTAAACAACAGATCAAACATGGTATGAATGGTTTTTCAAATTTTTCTTCTTTTCTTTCCTTATGCTTCCACCGCCCCCTTAATTTTATTTAATGTCCCCCAATTGCACCCAAGGAGACTACTGCCCTCCTAGATCATTCCAGTGTCCCCCAGGGGCTGTATTACCCACTTTGGGAAACCATGGATAGAGTCTTAGAGGTAAATAGTTGCCATAGCCATATCCACATGGTAATGAGCCCACACAGTCAAGCCTATAAAGCTGGGGAAAGGATATATGAGTCCTACTGATTATCATAGTTTTGGCTAGCCTTCTTAGCACTTGCTTAATGTTCTCTGAGAAGCGACTCTCAGAATTGCTTCTCTAGGATCCTCGACCTGTTCTGTCTAGTGACCGGCCCCTCCTTTTCTTGTGTTGTACGTGTATGCATTCTTCTCCCTTGCAGGGATCCCTGCTAGATCCTTTGTGTCTCCAGCAGAGTGTACATCACAATAATTAGTCTCTGAATTTTTAGCCACCTCCTGTCTGTTTTGATTTATGAACTAATTCTAGATCACATACCGTGATGTTATTTCTTTCATATGTTTACATATCTCAGAAGTCTAGTGTGAAAAAATCAGTGAAAGGATGTCTGTAAAGTACTTCGGAAAAAAACAGCTATCATATACAAAGAACAAAGTAACGTTTTAGACATTAGAAAGGGGGAAAAAAAAACCTCCAGTGCATTAACATGCATCTTGGAGGCCAAGCTGTTACCACATTAAAAAGGCATGGCAGTTATTCTATGGAACAAAAGAAGTAACAGCTGCTGCTGAGACTTTCTGTAGGAAGTAAAAACTGGGGCTCGGGGCCAATCTATTAGACTAATTTCAGAACTACATGTGTTGGATATTGAGAGGAAGGAGGATAGGAGAGTCGATAAGACTCTTTGTCTTATAGCAATGCAACTCCAGGAGACTGCTGGCCCATGTGGCCTGGGTTCAGTCCTGGAGAAGCCTGTCTATTATTATGCAAAGCAACTTTGGAAGGAAAAGCACTAACTTCTGGGGAAATCAGAAAAGGCCTCTTCATAGACTAGGCCTTAGAGCTGAGCCTTGAAAGGAGTTGGAGAAGCCAAGAGGCAGAAGTGAGAAGGGAGAGAGTTCCCAATGTAGGGAACAACCTTTGTCAAAATTTCTGTGTATCTTTCCCTTTTTGTCTGATTTGTGTTCCACTATGTGTGTGATGTGTCCCTGGGGAAGGCTTATATGCACTCACTGGGTTACTCCATGGTTATTCCTAAGGTCTTGAACAAAAAGCTGGATGTTAAAGAAGCAATATTTAAGAACTAGGTGGTAATGAATGACTGTGCTATTCACACCAGCAACAACTGCACCCTTAACACTTTCTGAGCCCCTCCTAATTCTCTGGGGCATGTCTGTGTCAGAGATCCAGAAATCCTTGCAGTTAAAAGTTGTGGGAAACTGACTCAAAGTCGCATAGACTTTCATCAGGCAGTTCTCCTGAGGATTTCCTGTGGAAAGAGGAGAATGTATTTTGCTCTCCCTCCACCTATGAGGCAACAATAGGATTTTTCTACTTGGTATTCCTTCAGGGAGTTGCTAACTAGAGATCAATTGAAGAATATTATCTTTTATCTAATATTTTCAAATACTTGAAGATAGTTATCATCAGGTCCCAAAAATGAATGAAATTATAATTACAAAAAATACAAAGTTGGGGTTTTTTTTTTTTTTGCTTTTTGGAGGGCAATTGGGGTTAAGTAACTTGCCCAAGGTCACACAGCTAGTTGTGTGTGTGTGTGTGTGTATTAAGTGTCTGGGGCTGGATCCGAACTCAGGTCCTCCTGACTCCAGGGCCGGCACTCTACTCACTGCGCCACCTAGCCGCCCCAATACAAAGTTCTTATGGAAGAGGTAGCCATTGAACAAATTTTTTTTTTTAAAATAAAGGACATATAAGCAAAGAAAGAAGGAAAGGACAACTGATTCTCTAAGAATAGTGTCAGGAATAACAAAGCTTAGTAGGAGATGAATGACAAATGCCAGCCAACGAAATGAGCTTTTTTTAAGTCACATTGGCTTAAGTGGAAGATCAAAGAAAGATTCAGGATGGATGTAATGATGGTAATAAACACTAGAAGGAAAATAGAGCTGTTCTCAACTCTCATTTTGATTCTGTTTTCTTTGCCAGTGAGACTAATCTTGGTCTGGCAAGAATAGAACAAAAATGGTTAATAGGTCATTGAAACCCAAGATTATAATAAAAGATTATAGATAATAAAAGCATGTTAGACTATCCTCAGTGAGTTCAAGAAAGAACCACAGATATGATTGTTGAGCAGTAGCTGGCATCTGTATGTGTCTTGCTTCTACATCTTTAAAACATCAGAGAATGGAAGCTCTGCTTCCTAGGACCAGAACTAGGCAAGTGTCTTGGTTTTTTTAGAGGGTAAAGGAAGAAAAAAATAGAATTTTCAAAATCTGTATGAGTGAACTTGACTTTGAGTTCTGGCAAAATTCTGGAATGTCTTTATAATGGGGATGTATAGTACATGCACACAGCAGCTCACATGGTTGATGCGGCTTCCCCATGTGGAGAGTCTGGGAGGCCTGCTTCTGGGAGAGTCATGAGAAAGTCTAATGGAAGGGCCTTGGAGAGATTAAGGAGCACGTATACACATTGTACCAGTGATTCCAGTCTGCTGGCCACATGGTATGGAGAAGCCTCTCTTGATTGGCTGCATAGTCAGAAATGGTTTCATCCTCAAGAAAGCCCAGCTGTGTTCACGGTTGAACTCTTTCACTCAAAGTGTCTGGTGAGAATCAGTGCACTAAGGTATGGTCTCCCAGACAATAGACCAACCTAACTAAGTCTGGAGATTCTCATAACAAGTGGGTTAAGCATTAGGTGAGTTCTTTGATACTCTGTGAAATAAAGAAAATTTCAAAATGATGCTTACTCCTGTATGGGCTTTTCTGGGGACCACCATTGTTAAATGATGGAATGGCAGGAAAAAAATCAGAATATTTAAGAATCACAGTTCTTAGATCATATATATAAGCATCAACTTAACTGTTGGTATCCATCATAGTGCAGCTAGGCTTCTCAGTGAATAAAGCCCCAGGCCTGAAGTCAGACCTGAGTTCAAATCTGACCTCAGACACTTACTAGCTATGTGACCCTGGCCAAGTCACTTAACTTCTGTTTGCCTCATATATAAAGTGGGGATAATAATAATACCTACTTCCCAGTGTTGTTATGAGAGTCAAATGGGATGTTTGTAAAGTACTTAGCACAGTGCTTGTGCTTATATTAGATACTATTATTATTATTACCTTATCATCATAATTATTAAATATAATGATACACAAAAGGGAACATTGGTCTTGGAGAGGCAAATAAATTGGCAGAATTTATTTTAGCCTTTGTCCAAAGACAATTTTATTTATCTATTTGTTTGTTTTTTTGTTTCGTGGGACACTTAATCATCTAGCCTCATTGTGCACATGACAGTTAATATAAACACAGCTTATTATCAAAGTATATGACAAAGGATGAAGAGGGGTAGAGATCATCAAGATCTTCTAAACCAAATACATACATTCATATCTATATATGCTATTATGTGAAGAAAGGCACAGAGAAGAAAAATGAAAAAAAATTGGAAAATGTGGTTTGAGATTAAGAAATGAAAAAGTCAAAGATTTGCAAACTATTCAGAAGACTCCTGGAGGTACATCATGGATACTTTCTTCAAAAAGATGTGAAGAGTACTGAATGACAGTGAACAAGAGTGAAACCAACCATCTTAACATGAAAGTCATATTAAAATAATTTTCATGCAGTTAGACTTTTGCCTCATCAGAGCAAAGGTCAAAATCAGCACCAACTTGGAAGACAAAGAGAAGATGCAGTATATAAATTATAATACCTCCGACCTGATCAATTCAAATAAGCTACTGACTTCAAAACAGAAATTGGTGAAAGCAGATGTTAATTCTTAAAGGAACAATTTATACTGTGTGACTCTGGGCAAGTCACTTAACCCCAATTGCCTCCAAAAAAAAAAAAAAGAAATTATTTATAACGTACCACAATGAAGAGGCTAAAGAAGCCCAGAAAATCTTTCAACAAACACCTAATCTTCTTGCCAAGGCTAGAGCAATAGCAACTGAGGCAATATTGGAGGCAATATGAAGACCTATAGTCTTCCTTTCCAATTGCCTGTTGGACATCTTAAACTTACCATGTCCAGAACTGAACTCATTACCTTTTCTCCCCAAACATCTCCTTCTTCCAAACTTTTCCTGTTACTGTTGTGAGCTCCACCAACCTCCCAGCTTTCACCTAGCTGTTATCCTTGACTCTCACTCACCCCACAATCAAACCTATTGCCAAACCCCCCTTCATTCTAGTGCCTTCCCTCATTACCTCCAGTCATCCTCTATGTATTTTGTTTGTACAGAAGCATTTAGATTATGAGCTACTTAGGAGCAGGGACTGACTTTTGCCTCTCTGTGTGTCTCCATCAGTTAGCATAATGCCTGACACATAGTAGGCACTTAAGAAATGTTTACTGAGTAATGTCTAACCCCTCTCAGCCACACGTGTGAATTCATAAGTACCATCACAGGACAATGATGAGAGGATCCTGACTAAATTTGGTCTCATGTTATTTACATGACATGAACATTTTCTGAGCTGTTTTAGACTGTCATAGGAAGGAAGTATCAGAGATGGGGTGAGGGAAAGTGGTGACCCAGGATATAGGGCATGCATGATGGTAAGATCCAATTACTGAACTCATTCACACAGGATCATATAGACATTTCTGAGGTCAAATCCACAGAGCAGGTTACATCATCTCCACTCATATCCCCTCTAGGCTGTCCTCTACATTCTGAAGCATAGAACCCAAAAAGGGACCACTATATTAGTCTGATGGCATCAACTATTTGCTGGTTGACCCAATAAGCTCTCTCATCTCAGTGCTCTCTCTCAGCACTGCTGACAGTGCAGATCAGCTGTTTATTGGTCAAAGGATATACACAGGACCAATGCACCATTTTTTTCTAGAATCCTCATTCTCTGGGATTCATAGAAGCACAGCTGTCACTGGAACATGAACCAACTAGAAAATGTAGTTTGGGTAGGACTGTCCTAGCTGGGGCAACCTAAGGGCACACAACAAGCAGCATGATTCAGCACAAGCACATTAATTAGTAACAATGCCAAGGAATAATGAAACTAAAAGTCAGAAGCTACAACAAAGAAAAACATCAAAGCTGGAACAATTGCGGCAGTGGGATCAGGATTCATAAACCCTGGTTTCTGTAAGCAATCTCAGGGATATGAAGTTGGACAAGAAGCACAATCATCCTAAGCATCAAAAGTGCCAGTGCCATCTGTCACATGGTTCTCACTGACCTCCACAGCAGGCTGACATCCTCTGGACCACCTGAAAAGGCAGGCATCCCACATGAGCTCTAGTCTACCTGCTTTCCTAGAGGTACAGAAAAGAGGAAGGAAATAAGCATTTATTAAGTACCGTACAAACATTATCTCATTTGATCCTCACAACAACCCTGGATGGTAGGTGTTAGTATTAGGCTCATTTTACAGTTGAGGAAACTGAGGCAGACAGAAGCTCAATGATTTGCCCAGGGTCACCCAGTTAGTAAGTATCAGAGGCTGGATTTGAACTTGGGTCTTCCTGACTCCAGGTAAAGTGCTCAATCCGTCTGTACCACTCAGCTGCCTCAGAATGCCTGCATAGTCCAGAAGAGCTTAGAAGCCAGGTTCATACATAACAAGGACAGCAGAAGGAGGAAATCTCCATCTACCCCAGCTGACCACTGTGAGTTCCTTAAAGCTGTACCACTCTTCCTCCCTCTCATACACTCAATTGAAACCCTCACAAGGGCTGACCAACTCACACACCAGAACTAAAGGTAGAGCAAAGTTGTCCTCAAAACCTACTGGATCTGGAGGGAGCATCTGATTCTTGCCTCCAGTACAGAGACCCAAGTGACTTCTTCCACCCCTCACTTGTTACTAACACTCATCCATGCTGCACAGCCCCAGCTGATTTCTTCCATCCCATATTTGGTACTTAAATGATATGCCTCTTAAGTCCTTCCAGATGCTCTGGCCCAACAAGTACCAGGGTATGGATATCCTCCATCCATTTCCATGTCTGGTCATTACCTCTCTGCAGTATCAAATGATAGCAGTGGCTTATCTGTCATTTGCCATTTAGGATTTTCCTCATTTCTTATTCCTTCTATGACCCAATTCAAATTGGGGCTGGCCACCCCAGCTGTTATTGTATGAATTCTGGAAGATACAAAAATTTAAGGTAAGAGATCTATAATCCAGGGTGAATCTTCTAGACCCTAGTAGCTCCATTTCAAATGTTACTGATTCAGCCATTGAATGTTGGTAAAGGATCCTAGGCAACATTCATCTAGGTCTCAGAAGGGCTTTCATTATGATAAGTATATGCACATATGCGTATGTACATACATGCATATGTGTATGTGTTCTAATCAGATCTGTCTGCCTCATTCCAGCAAAAGAGCATCTGCCCGGGGCTTGTTCCCTTGCTATCAGGGTCTACTTTCACTATGACACCTGTAAAATTCACATGCTGCTGCTTTGTGTGAATACCATGGGTCATTTTGGACAATGTAGTAGTAGCAATCCAAACTGGCTTATGTTCTGCTTTCTTGAAACCTACGAAAAATCAGTGTGTTGCTATATTAATTATACTGGATTGGCATACCGTATCTGGAATTTTTCACAGGCGATGCTGTCCTTGAACCCCAGCCCAGTGGCTACCTCAGGTCTTTCCTATCACATGCCAGAAGGTTATCCCTACCACAGTATCACCACTGGCTGAGAAAGTGCTCAACCTAGAAATAGCTACACTACTTCTGCCCACCCACCCCACCCCCAACCACTGCCACCAAACTAAATGGCTTCAAGTGTTGGTGCTGGCCAAGTTCAAAATTTGAAATAGGGAGTGATATGAAGTATTGTTTAAAAAAAATTTAAAGTAGGAAACTTATGGCCAGTCCCTATCTTGCATATAGCATTCTTTCAGCTTAATAAGCTCCAACACTCATAGGTCACAGGTACTTAGCATAATGTGGCTACATCGTTTATTGAATATAATTAAAATAAAAGGAAAATGTTATTAAATACTTCTACATAGAGCCTTCCTCTTCCCACCAATGGCCCTGATTACCCTTATCACTTTGGGGTATCAAGGGGAACACTCCTGGATCACCTACTCTTGAAAGTCATAGAAACATTTACAGAAGGTGTTTTTATGTTTGGGTGTTAGCTATATGCCATGGAGTTAGACATTGTAAGCAAGGGAAAGACGATAAAGTATGGCGAGAATGAATCATCTGCCCCAAACATCTCACCATTTTCCAAAATGCTATCAGTCTTGGCCGTTCTAGTCTCATCCCTGCCCTCGAATCTGACTTGATGTCCAGGGCTACAAGTTGAGAGACGCATTAATCATGGTCTCAGTTCTTCCTCCTCTGGTCCTATTCACTGGCAGAGACAATCAGGAGCCACAACAGCTGTGGCCACCACAGTCTGGCAGTTCTGATCCCAAAATGAATGCCAGCTAACTCACAAGTCAATCTTAGCCTCTAACTCCTAGGGCAACTTCTGAGTGCCCCAATTCTCTAAATGGCAAACAGGAAGTCCTGAAACTCAGGGACCCAGGTCAATTGCAGTGGCTCCCTCCTCTTTGTACTGAACTTGGCAAACAAGAAGGGACTCTCAAAAGCAATGAGAAAAGGGAACTCCAGATGGCTACAACTGCATATCTATCTCATCTCTTCCCCATCCTCTCACAAGCTTCTTTTTTTAGTTTTGAGCATTCCAAGGACAGTCCTTCCCTGTGTCACAGAGGCCCTGCTTCCCTTTACAGGAACCCCTGGTGTCCCTGGGGGCCTCACAAAGATGAAGCAGTGTTGCTGAAACATCTGCTCCACCGTGATTGGATGAGGACCTGCAGGGGGTGTACAGAGTCCCATCTGTGGAATGTGCTGTTCCTGTACTACCAGGGCAATCGCTGTGTTTCTGAAACGTCTATTAAATAGAACCAGAGGGTATCATACCCATGTGCATCCCAGAAGAAGGATTGCCCAAGCACCAAATGCATCACACAAATGCAAGCACCTTCTGCCAAAGATAATTACTGTTTCTACTTCTTCCAAATGTAGCAGTACAAGAACACTTTTATCTCCTGGCAAAACTTGGCAGTTCTGTGGATTGGCACACTATCATAAGAAGCGTCTGAATTCCTAATCTCATCTAGAGGATCTTCCAGAATTTAGCCACAAACTAAGCCACCAACTGCAAATGTCTGTTGTTCAACTCTCATTCTTTAAGCTGTTTGGGATATGGGGGCCACTTGGGACACAGAGTCAGATGGCACATTTGTGAGAAGTGGTCCAGATGAAACCCTTTCTTGGAACCAGGGTTAGAGAGAAGCCAGCCAACATTGTATGGAGTGAAGTATAGGCTTTCAGAAGGGTTTTTTGTTATGCTGTCATCTGCCAAATAATCACATAGCACACAGAGGTCTGTGCTTAGTTGGGCCATTAGTAGTTGTGGTAGATCAAATCTCTTTTCCACTTCTCCCCAGTATATCTCCTTAGGAAGGTATCTTGGTGAGTCTTTCGGCATGACCCCTCGCCCCTTGGCACTGTGGGGATGCCACTAGATCTTCTTGGATATATTGGTGCTTAGGCTCATCCCAGTCTTTAAGTATAACTGTGTCACCCCTAGTTACAAAAAAAGTTTATGTTTTCTCCCCTCCATGGATTGCCCTGAGTTCACATTCCAGGACAATGCATTTCTCTTCCAGGGTGTTCTTTATCCCTGGCACATGAACTATCCAGAGGGACAAATGGGAGAACTGAAGTGTGGCACCATGGAGAGACTACTGGTCTTGACATCTAAGGACCTAAGTTCAAATCCTGGCCCTTTTGCACAGTACTTAGGTGACTCTAGGCAAGTTATGATCTCACTGGGTCTCAGTTTCCTAATCTATAAAATGAAAGGATTGGACTACGTGGATTCTGAAGGCCCCTACAGCCCTAAAGTTCTCAGCATGTGTTAGCCCACCTCTACAACCCCAACAGAATACATTAAAAATATAGCCAGTTTCTATGATCTATTTTAACTGACCCTACCCAGATGCTGTTACCCTATATTTCCAGGGTTACCTTAATTGCCAGGGATTCCCTATCCTTTCAGTACAGTTTATTTCTGCAGGGTAAGCTGGCATGGAAAGTAGGTGAGGAGCAGTCATAAAGTCTAAGCTTCGATTCTCTTTGTCCTTCACAACTTTGCATAAGGGCTGCCCTGGGGGGCGTTCCCAATGTGCACATCTGCACAACACAATGCCTGGGGTACTGAGAAAGTAGAACAATAAATCCTTTTTCAAGGCCTGTAAGGTCCTTTCTTGTTCCAAGGACCAGTGGAATTGAGCCCTTTTTCTGTATAGTAAGGGGCTTCTTCAATGATAAATTACAATAGCTAGTATTTATATAGCCTTGAAGGTTTGCAAAATTTGCAAACTGTTTTACATATGTTAACTCACTTGAACTTTATAACAAGCCTATGAAATAAGTGCTGTTATTATCCCCTTTTTACAGATGAGAAAACTGAGGTACATAGTGGTTAAGGGACTTGCCCAGGGTCACACAACTAGTAAGGCAGGATTCCAACTCAGGTCCTCCTGACTCTAACCCCCATGCCCCATCCACTGTACCACCTAACCTTCTCCAGTAAAAATATAGTAAAAAAATATTGATAAAAATTCACAATTCCGGGGAGGAGTTGCAAGGGCTTTAAATCAGAAAGTACTGCTCAATTCATTTTCTTTTTTTGGCTTTTTGGAGGGTGATTGGGGTTAAGCGACTTGCCCAAGGCCACATGGCTAGTTTTTTGTGTTAAGTATCTGAGGCCAAATTTGAACTCAGGTCCTCCTGACTCCAGGGTAGGTGCTCTCTTCACTTCCAGATTCATTTTTAACTCAAATAGCTCTAAAATGAATCAATTCAACATGTATTAAGCACCTACTATGTGCAAAGCATTGTGCTAGGTGATAAGCATACAAAGACAAACAGTTTCTGCTCTCAAGAAACTTATATGTTAGGGGTGGCTAAGTGTCCCAGTGAGTAGAGCACTGGCCCTGGAGTCAGGAGGACCTGAGTTCAAATCTGGCCTCAGACACTTAACACACAAAAAAAAAACTAGCCATGTGATCTTGGGCAAGTCACTTAACCCCACTTGCCCTCCCAAAAGTAAAAAAGAAAGAAAGAAAGAAAGAAAGAAAGAAAGAAAGAAAGAAAGAAAGAAAGAAAGAAAGAAAGAAAGAAAGAAAGAAAGAAAGAAAGAAACATTGTCTATATAGTATACACATATATACTATATATATTTATGCAATGCGTACAATATCTACATATACATACACTATATATATACATACATTATATATATCTACATATACATACACTATATATATATGTACACAAATATAATACAAAGTAAACTGAGTATGGGAGGGAATATTAATTAGGGGAGGAAATGAGGAAAGGCTTTAAAGAAGAGGTGGTACCTGAGCTGGGCCTTAAAGGAAGACAAGAATTCTGAGAAGCAGAGATGAGGAGGGAGGGCATTCCAGGAAGAGAGAAGAGGCTATGTAAATCCCCACAGGTGAGCAGTTGGAGAAGCCAATTCAAGCAACAGCCAGCAGTCTGGTTTGGAGAGAAAAAGTCACCTAGGGCTGATGGAAGGCACATCTCTCCAGTTTGCAACAGGAACCAGAGTATATCAACTAATTTTATGAAACGTTTAGGTGGGTGAAATATTCCTGTTCATAGTATGAATACATTAAAATGTCACCCAGGTATCCCACAATAAACTGATCCAAAGATCAGCAAAAAATATCATTAATGAAATGTTGAAATGTTTCTGGGCATTAGCCAGCACGAAGAATATAACCCATTATTCAGTGTCCAAATCAAGTAGATAAGGCCATCTTTCATTCTTTCCTGGCCTCACTCCTCAAAGTCTTGTAAGCATCCCGTATATCTACTGTAGTATAAATGCAGGTCCCATCAAGTCTTCCTAGGAGGTCAGAAATGAGGGGTAGTAGGCAGCAGTTTCTGCTATATCATTAGACCTCCTAGAACAAATTTGGTTTCACAGCTCCCCATCCCTTTTCTTAGGGACAAAAGAGAGGAATAGGGCTGCTTGTGGCTGAAGGGGTTAGATTAGGTAAATCCTTTGTTCATATAAGCACACAGGGTTTTCCTCTCTTTTTTATTTAGGGCATAAATCTACCTGTTGGATGGTGATAACCCAGGAATGACTCCTATGAGTCAATTGTCCTCCCATTGGGGTTACAACTAATTGTTTTCTCTTTACTAAACATGTTGAACAAGTGCTAGCACTCTGCTACTACCCTAGGGTTCCTGGCCCTTAACTGCAGGAAAGGCTTCTAGGAAAGGGAAAATTCCCTTCACTTAGTACTGACTTCTGCATAGTCCCTGCCTGTGGTACTGAGCCAAGGGGTCCAGCTCTTCACCACCCCATCCACCAGTCAACCCTGTCCTGAAAATCTCAATCAGCACTGACAATCATAATCACAATCAGCCCTGCCTAAAATAGCTCAAAGCCTCTGAAATCCAATTATGGATTAAATTAACGGCTCACTCCCCTGCCTCACTGCCAGCATCAAGGTTGGGGCAGCCATCCTCCCTCTGCATGTCAAAAAATACCAGAAACTCATCTGTGTACCATGGTTAATTCTCTGACAATAAACTTCATTAGGGGTACCACCCACTCAAGTGTACCTCTCTCCCAATGACAAATGGTTGTCAGTTCTGACAGCTGTCAGTTAAAGTTAACTTTAAATTGGTGACCTACCTGGGGTCACATAGCTAGTAAATATCTGAATTCAGATTTGAACTCAGGTCTTCCTGACTCCAGACACCACTCTTTCCTTTGTGCCACCTACCTGCCCTTAACAACAAAAACAAAAAGGTGCCTCCCACTCAGGTGCACTGGGCCCTAGTCTCCCAATGACAAATGTTACCCATGTTGGATCAGTTGTACAGGTACAGGGATGAATCCTAAAGGTCAATTTTTCTGGCCAAGGAAAGTCCAATGTATCCCATCACACTACCTTTAAAATAAGTACAGACACTACAGCAAGGGTTACAAGGAGCATATGGGGAGTGATTAACACAGTCATTTGCAAGATCCATTCTTGAAAGTGGAATTATTGCCTGCAATTCATGTGAAGGTTTCCCCAATCTCTTAACATTCTGCACTAAGACCATTCAAGACATCTGTTTCCAAGAGCACAGAAATGCACAGAATCTTCTTCCCTTTGCCTGTTATAAACACCTTCTTTTATCTAAATTTTATATCTTCTCTAGTACCCAGTCCAGGTGCTTAACAAGCTGTTTGTTGAATGAATGACAGAAGAAAGCATAGATCCAAGCATGGATTTCCCAAGTCAACCACTAGTGACCTTCTTTGAGGCCTGAGTCTGCTAATGATTATTTTTTGGAGGGTGGGATCTGGCAATTTAAGCAATTTCATATCTACCTAACTAATATCAACTATCCCACATTTCTCCATATTGTCCACAAGAATTACATAAGAGACTTTTCAAAGTCTTTGCTAAAATTTAGGTGAATTCTGTCTGCAATACCCCAACTGTAAAGAACTGAGTCCAGGGGACAAATGCTATATTTACTTCTGGAACTACATCCACACTGAGGCAGAGGAGGGGAAGCAGCTTTCAGTTCATCCAGTTGACAAAGATAATATAACTCTAATGGTTTGGAATGAATGTAGAGGAGTAACCACCCAAGAAGAAGCTGGGGGGGAGGGGTTATGAGAAAAGAAGTTTGCATTGATGTGAGAGGGGCGACATGAGAGAGGGCCATAGTGTGGAGAGGTTTAGGCAGAGAAGGGGAAGGCAGAGTGTGACTGTTCCTGCTGTTGGGTGGTAGTTCCTGAGGCATGCCAGGTGCTGTGCTGAGACTGTGAGAGGAAGTGACTGAGGGGACTATGTATTCCATTCTTTTGAATCCTAAATCACCAGGTGAGTTTAAATGAGTTGTTTTTCTCCCAAGGAATTGGGTTGTCTGGCAATTGCAAGGGACTGTAAATCACTGGTAACTTTGGGAAAGATGGCAAGATGGTAGTCCATTGGGCATGGGTGCTATAGAATTGGTAGCTATTTTCTTTTGTTACTTACCTTCAGGTTTAATTAAGTTTTTGCTGGATGTATGGGCCGCAACTGAATGTAGGTGAAGGTTCCTAAGCAGTGGATTTGACTAGCTATATAACTTGGGGCGCAGCACCCCAAGCTTAGTGCTTACATGAAATGGATTCAACTGGATGGTTACCTCAAAAATCACTTCTCTTTGGCTTTTTGCCATGGTTTGTACAAAGTTCCCTCCAGTAACTCCAGAATATAGCAGAGGGCTAGGTCTCCAAAGATATAGATAAAAGTCCATTTGTGGGGTGGGGTGGGTACGGTACTTTTCACTTCCCTAAAAGTACTTTAAGGTACTTTCTTCTGCTTCTCAGCAGAGACTATTTCACTTCACAAATGGGATGTAGAAAACACAAATAACTGATAACAATTTTCTTTCCTCTCTGATCAGTCCTTCTCAATCCCAGGTACCCATACAGGCCTCCAACTTCTTATGGTACTACCTTGATTAAAGACTAGGACTTCGACCTGGAAGGAAACAAATTTGCAGCTTCTAAAAGCCAACATCTTTTTTTATGAAACCTGCACTGTTCGAATCATTATTAGCAGTAGTGAAGGACAAAATCTGCTCTGAATTTTTGCCATTCCTTCAGAAGGCTGGGGTTGCAAGAATTCAGCATTTTTTTCCCAGAAAATAATATGGCTCCCCTCTTCAGAGACACCATCAGCCGCTGCCAATGCTAGTCCAAAAATCTTCTACCATTACCTATTCATAGTTTGAGCCAGGAACTTGGTGTCTGGGAATTCCCCTCTCAGGCAATGGGGTATGAGCAGAGAAAATATATTGTTCCCCTACAGTCTGCCATTACTGATTCCTATACAGATGCACAGGCCTTTTCCCTGCCAAGACCCAGAGCCAGTATTAGATTTCTGGTCTGTTGTTAGCTGTCTCAAGATCTCCTGGAAAAGGCCCAACTCTATCAGGAAAATACAAAAGAATAACTCTGAACTCCATCCCCCAAAAGCCATGACAACCAAATCAGTCCTAATCGCTGGTACTTAGGCATTCCCATAGATGTATGAATGGGTCAGCATGTCCTCCAATTCCACTTTATTGGAATTGTTTCTCCGCATCTTCAGAAGGTTCACTTTGGAGAGTTCTTTACCTTTGCTGAGCCTATAGAAATTATAGGTGATAGGATTCTATCCATTTTTTTTCTCAACCTCTTGAAATCTGTTCTATAAAAACCTTTGATGCATGTCAGACTATCCTCAGATTTCCTCTCCTTTTCTATCAAAAATTCTAAATGGGCTGGTCAAGGTCTCCCAAAAGCCCCATCATTTCCCCCTCAGCAATGAGTTCTTCCTTATTGTGAGCATCAGATCCAGAATATATATAACCCTCATTAGTAAGGAAATAAGTCATCACAAAGGCAAGCTGAGAAATTATATTAGCAACCAAAAAAAAAAAGCAAAAAAGAAAGAAAGAAATTCTATTAGGTGCTCTGACGTTGGCAGGAGGGAGCCCTGGCAAATTGCTCATCCAAGTCCCCCATCACTATATCATTTCCTGGTGCTGGGTTTGGGATCTGTTATCTCTTTCCTCTTGTTGTCCAGGTGGTCTGATTGTACTTTGATGACAATATCCATTCTGTTTCTGCCTTCACTGCTCTTCAGCCCAATGCATTTTGCCTTGCCTTCCTCCTCTGCTTCCCAAACTTCTTCACAGACCTATCTCGCTCACATAATATCATCAGCCTTTTCCATGTCCTGTTCCTTTTGAATGAGACGTAGGATTCCAGAATCTTATTCCAAGGCATGAGTCTCATTCTGCCAAGTTCAATGGTACCTAGAATGGCAAATGCACCACCTTCCAGCCCTCCTAACATGATTCTGTAATTCTTTAAGCTTATTACGCACCCTTGGTGCATCGCTGTATCGATGTTTACGGCTGGGCGTTTATTGCTGGCTCCCTTCTTAAATTTTGAGCCCTGTGAATTTCTGGGCATCGCTACTGCTATTCTTATTCCTGCATTGCAGCTAGTCTTTATGGTATCCAGGTTGGTTGGCTACACGTGGGCAGTTTTCTTCCTCCCCCTTCCTTTTCGGCTGAAAGCCCTTTTGCAAAGACTTGCAAGATTCTAGGCAAAGACGGTTTTTACCAGCTTTTCTTGAATACTCTCTATCCCTATCCAAGAGTCCATGCTTTCCGGATTCTAACCCATGGTCCAAAAGACCAAATCCTGCTCTCAAAGTCACCATCATATTAGTCTACTCATCTTTCCCAATATGCCTTTCTTTTCTGGGGCCCTTTCTTTCTATTGACAGCAATGATAAAAATACCTTTTGCACAAATACACCTAAAATCTTGATTTTTTTACCCAAGGAACTAAGATTCAGGGGGAGAAATTATTACTCACTGGATGAATCAAAGAGACTTCATTGAGAAAGTGGCATCTGAATTAGCCTTCAAAAAATGGGTAGGACACTGCCTTGCATACCTGATTGTTTAAAAACACCTGTAAAAGAAAATGTAAAAGCAACTGCTCCCACCTATTCCTTTGCCACATCCATGCCCCTCCCAGCATCAGACAAAAAAAAAACCCAGCAGATTTATAATCATAGCAACAGTATGAAAATGAGAGACAGAATCTTAGAATGCTTGTTCTGAATGCCTTCCTGAAGACATGCTTATAACATCCTCTCATGAGCCATGATAATTTCTAGGTGAGCCATTTCCTCTCTCAGGACCTCAGTTCTTCCATCTATAAAATGATAGATTGGTTAGACTAAATTATCTCTGAGTTCTCTTTCAGTTCAGTTGAAGTCTCTGGAGCTGGACCTGGCTTAGAATCTTAGTTCTGCTACTTACTACTTTGTGATCTTAAGTCATTTTTCCTTTAGTTTTTCAGTTTCCTTATCTGTAAAATTAGAGGTCTATCCATTCAATCTCACTTTGAGGAATGTACATGGGTTGGCCTAAATAGCTTCTGAAGTCTCTTCCATTTGACATTCTGGGTTTCTATGCATGCCTCTCCACAGCTGGAATTATGAGAGTACAAAAGATGTGCAGAATTTGCAAGTCCTGGTATTGTAGGATCCATCATGGCTAAATCACATGGATGCCAGGGTATCTGAAGTGAAGAACGTGAGGACCAGCCAAAAGGGCAGGCCAGGAGGAAGCACTACAGTCCGACTCTCCCACAACAACTATAGCAACTGCCTAAGAACTGCCCAAGAGAATAATGATCAGGAAATCAACGAAGAAACTATAGTGCATCATGTTTTCTGACCCATCTGTGCCCAGAGCTGTGAACTAGGTCAGCAGTGGAAAAACACCCAGAGCTAATCAGGGTCCGGGTCAGCTGGGTATGGAGTTTTCTAGAGCACATGATGGACTCATTCTCGCTTTTGCCCCGGGACAGCAATGAAGGGTGTGGGGGGGGGGGGGGAGGGACCCGTGTTGCAGACTCAGCTCTGAGCTAGGCCATCAAGGCTCAGTCTTGGACCCAGAACAGATCAGGACCAGCAGCCTCATCTCTCCCAAGAGCAGACCATAGACTCAGCCCTAGAGTTGTCAAGGGGTGATGCAATCAGATCTGTTAGGAAGATCGCTTTAACAGTTGAGGGAAGATGGACTAGAGTGGGGAGAGAATTGAGGTAGAAAGATGAATGCAGTAGTTCAGAGGGAGGCGATGAGGGTCTGCACCAGGGTGAGGGCAATGTCAGAGGAGAAGAGGAGGCATATATGAGAGATGTTGCAAAGGTGGAATCTACAAGATTTGGTAACTAATTAGATATGTGAGGTGAGAAAGAATAAGAATGACACCCAGGTTGTGAGGAAGAAAAAGGGAGGAGTAGGGAAAACATCTCATATATTGGGGGGGGGGGGGGAGCAAGTAAGCAAGTATAAGAATACAAATGAAGGGTGGGGAGCGCATGGTCATCACTTGAACCTCACTTTCATCTGAACTGGTTAAAGGGGTAGAACACACAGGTACACAAGCACACGTGCACCTGCAAATGCAGTTTGGTGTAGAAATATATTGATTGAACCAAACAGGAACGAACAAGGGAGAGGGGAAAGGGAGGGAGGACTTAGAGGGAGGATAGACTGAGGGAGGTATCAGTCACAAACAAAATCAATTTTAAGTTCAGAGAGAAGATAGTGAAGAGGGGAAAAGGAAAAAAATGTCAGAAAGAACTGTGACTGGGGTCTGAGTGAGGGGAAGAGAACTGGGACTCGGTGCTTCAAGGGCAGGGCCAGGTTGCTGAGCATAATCACATTCCACATTCCTCCTCTTCTAGGCAATGGGGAACATGCTGCTCTGGGTGGAAATAAAGAACCCCCATCAAGCTTTCTTCTACATTTGCAAGAAGTTGTTAACATATTCATGACTTCTTTTCCTTTTAATCACTTCTATTGTCAAGCCTAATTATTTGATTAGTGCCATTACTAACCATATTTAAAAAAAACCGAGTTCCAATTTAGGAAGTAGGTTTCACTTTCCTACCTTGCATTTCCTAGCAGGAATTTAGGACTAACCTATTGTTTCCTGTACTGAAATTTCCCAATAAGGGATAAAGCATTACTTGGACTAGCCTATGCAGATGACGGATGGGGGACAGCATTCGGACTTTATGCTTTTCCACACTGGATACTTTTCAAGAGCTATTTATTGTGGTTTCTAAGACATTTGTAAATGGGAGTGATTGTCTGGAATAGAAAATATAATTACCTGCCCAGTTCATTTGCCAAATTTATCGTGGGGCTAAATAAGTCGGTAATCGTATAGTATTTCAGAGATCCCTGATTCCATCCATGTAGGTACTCCCTCAGTCCATGTAGACCTCTGCACCTTAGTACATGCTCTGGGCAAATTACTATCACATATATAGTATGTGGATATGTAAGTGCATACATATGTATATGTGTATATAGATGTGTGCATAGACACATTTGTGTGTCTGCACCAATTGTTCATGTCTGTATTGTATGTGCATATATGTATATTGTGTGTATGTATATTTATGACCAACCTTCTGGCATGGAACCTCTCTATGCCATAAAGCTTCTCTCAAAGCCCTTTCAGCTTTGTTCAGCCAGAGTTTGTGCTTCCTGGGCATAGCCTTTGAGACCCGAGGGCCACCTCTAATACCTCTGTGAGATTTAGACTTTGGTGCAGGGGTTTAATATAATGAACCCTTTTCAATTGTGTTTTTGTTATTTTTTTTTCTAATTTGCTTTCATTGTGATTTGAGAAAGCAGCTGGGAGATTTTCTGTTCCAATTCTCTCATATAGATTATAAATCCCTTGAGGAGAGAAATTGTTTTGTTTTTCATCTTTCAATCCCCAGCATCTACCATAATACACTGCATGAGGTGCTTAAGAAGTGACTGTTGATTTGTCTTCATGACCTCAAACATATTCCATTTTAATGAGTGGTGGATATATGATCAAGGTCCTTTGGTTAAGCTATAGCCTACGATCAATTAATTCTACCTTATTCGTTTAATTTTTAAAATTCTCTTACTGTGTTTCTAATTATCTAGTCTGATACTGTAAAGTCTCCAATTATAATTGCATTCCTTTTTATTCTTTTTTTTGCAATTCTACCAGCTTTTTTCTTTTATATTTTGTGACTAGGCTTCTTGGTGCATATTCATTCAGTATGTTAAAGTTTTTATTGTTTAATGTATGATCTATCACATGTCGTCATTTATCTTGCTTCATGTATTTTGTGGCAAATTGTGCTTTGCCTGATACTGTGATATCTATCTATGCCTCCTGAGCGGTTCTGCAACTAATTTTTCACCTAAGACAAGAATATAAAATTGTGCCTCCCCACCCCCGCAGTCTAATAACGCATTATGCTGGAGATAATAAATGCATCACTTCTGTGTTCCTCTTCCCCCTTCATCTCGCAGTGCCTTGGGAGTGAGCCTTATTTACCTTACCCTTGTTATGACCCTGTGTCCTAGTACTTGCCAAGGCATGATGGCCCTGCAGTTGGCATATCCCCAGTGAGAGCTTGCACATGAGAAGCAACATACAAGACATTATCCAGAAGAATATAATCTCCTTGAGGGAAGACTGTTTCATTCTGCTGCCAGCACCTAGCATAGTGCTCGCTTGGCACATGGTAGCTATTTAATAATGCTTGTTCAACTGATTTGAATTATCAAGAATAAGTATGAACAGAAAAGGAGGTGATCTGATTGTGGAGTGAGAGGGAGGGATAACCAGTGAAGAGTCTGGGGTTTGCACTGGGAGCCACAAAATCATAGAAGGATCAAGAACAAGGCTTTCATCCCTTTGCCTGGATCTAACAGGAAGGAGCTGGGTTTAGACATTATGGAAGATTTCCAGAGAGATGAGGGGACTAGAATTGTACAGGATGAGAAGACATGGTAGGGGCTGTGATTGGCACTGGGGAAAGAAGCACCCACATCAATGAGGTCACTACTGATCCATTCCTGTTTTGAAGTATTGATAAGCAGTCAGCCAGCCTCTAAATGTTGCTTTGAGCTTTTCAGTTGTGTTTCTCCTGGAAGCCACAGACTTCCTTCCCCAAAATGGCCCCTTCTTTTGTTGGACAGTTCTGATTGCTGGAAATCCCTGGGGGTTACCATGGAGCCCATCTTTCTTAGATGAGCCTGCCTCCCACAACCCTCACTTGAGACCTGGTGGCCTGAAACCCTTTTGTAAAAGGACTGGCCTGGACCTCTATTTTGCATTCTGCTTTATGCACATTTCCCCTCTCATTAGATTGATAACTATTCCACAGCAGGGTTTGTGCCAAATTTATCCTTGTGTCCTCTGCACCTGGCATCTAGCAGGCACTTGATAAATGTTTACTGGATTCATAGTATCCCTGGATTAGATCTGGAGGGGACCTTTGAGATTATTCCATGCAGCTCTCGCAATATACTAAGGCTAAAATCAAAGTTAAGAGAAGGTGAATTGAACAGGATTATTTGAGGAGACTTTGCAGAGCTTTATGGTACATTGTCAAGTTTCCTGATTTCTTCTCCATAATGTTGACTTTACCCATCATTATATCCAATTTATCTTTCCAGGTTCTATGCCTTTATTTCCACTTTTATCTGCATCCTTTAATCTCTAATCGAGGAGAGGGAGAGGGAGAAATCTTTGCGGCTGTGGAATTATGCAGACAATTGTTTTAGTTCCTCTAATTCTTCTTTTGTCTTGAAAGAAAAAGGTCTGCCTGGTCTGGAGTACAGACTCTGAGGGTTTAGTTCACCCCTTAACTTTGTCTATTCCGCTTCCTCCCCTACCCCAGTTATTTTCTCCAGATTCTTTAACTGTTGTCTTATAAATTTAAAAATGGCAGCCTGGGCTGAGGAAAGTCATTCCCTAAGAATTGCTCCAGAGTCTGCTCCTATGTACCTGCTGCATTTGCTTGTCAAGAATGTCATTAATTTTTGGAAAATATTTTTAGAATTTTAGAGGAGGGGAGGAGAAGGGAGTCCTAGATGTGAGATAGGTTGACAGCCTACACAATCAGGAGAGACAGCTTGGCATAGTGGACAGAGATCTAGAGCAGAAGTCAAAGGATCTGGTTTAGCCTCCTGATCCTGCTACTTCCTAAGTGATCTTTAGCAAGTCATTCACTTGTCTCTTTGGTCCTCAGTTTGCACATCTGTAAAATCAGGGATTTTTACTGGATTAGAGTCCTTTCTTTAAATTCTTTGATCTCATGAAGGCATTTATCATATGATGTATATTATAATTTTCTGTGTTTGTGTCTTATCCACTATGAGACTATAAACTCCTTGATGGCAAGGACCATACATATCATTTAAGTATTATATTTACCCCAGGGTAAATGAGCTCAAGGCTCCATACAAAGTAAGTACTTCAAAAATATTTATGTGCATACCTTTGATCCAGCAATACCACTACTAGGTCTGTATCCCAAAGAGAGTTAAAAAAGGGGGGGGGAGAGAAGGATCTATTTGTACATGAATATTTATGGCACTTCTATTTGTGGTAGCTAAGAATTGGAAATTGAGGGGATGCTCACCAATTGGGGGGTGGCTGAACAAGTTGTGGTGTTTGATTGTGATGGAATACTATTGTGCTATAAGAAATGACAAACAGGTTAGTTTCAGAAAAACCTGAAAAGACATACATGAACTGATGCAGAGTGAAGTAAGCAGAACCAGGAGAACACTGAACATAGTAATAGCAGTATTGTATTATGAACAACTGTGAATGCCTTAGCTAGCAATGATCTGATACAATCCTGAAGGACTTATAAGGAAAAATGCTATCTGCCTTCAGAAAAAGCCTTAGCTAGCAATGATCTGATACAGTCCTGGAGGACTCATAAGGAAAAATGCTATCTGCCTTCAGAAAAAGAACTAATGGATGGGACCAAAGCATGCTATTTTTCACTTTCTTTTTGGTTTGAGTTTTCTTCCATAAAATGACTAAGATGGAAATATGTTCCATATGATTGCATATGTATAACCTATATCAGATTTTTTACTGTCTCAGGGAGGGGAAGGGAAGGAAGGGAGAGAATTTAGAACTCAAATTTTTTTAAAAAATTAAAATTGTTTTTACATGTAATTGGGGGAAAAACATGATTTTTAAAATATTTGGTTATTGAGACAAAAGGCCCATGTCTACCTGCCTAACCTTGAGTAGGTCATATAAACCCTTTGAGTGCCAATTTTCTGACTTTTACAATGAGGGAGTTTAGAAGAGATGATCAATGGAGTCACTTGGTAAATCTAAAATTCACTGATTTCACAAATCCTCTCTTTAGTATCCCTGAGAAAAGGTCATGCATCTTCAGGTGAACACTTCCAGTGAGAGGGAGATTACTGGTCCCCAAGGAAATCCATTCCACTTGAGGAGAACTTAAATTGTTAGGAAGTTTTTTCCATATATTATTTCAGAATCTTACTCCCCATAATGCCTCCCTATTGCTCTTAGTTCTGTCCTCTGGAGTTTCAGAAGAATTTTCTTTCATTCTTTCTCATTTTATGTTTCCTGTATCAGTGGCCTTTTCTGATATCCCTCTCATACACAGTCTGGACCTTCTTGATCTGTTTTCCAGGACTGTCACTTTCCCTGGAATTATTGTCATCTCTTTATTCTGTCTGGCTATGTTCCTCACCATTATGTCCTTCTGTGTCCTCTCATCTTTGTTCTGTTAGGAGAATTGTTCCGGTTGCTGCCTCTGTTGTTTTTGTTTGCTCTACATTGTTTTCTGCATAATCACTATCCTTTACAAATTTACTGCTTCCAGTAGCTCAGCATGGTTCTTTTTAAGTGATTATTTCTTCTTTAATCTCTTTGAGAGGAGCATCAGGGTTTTTTGCATTTGCCTGGGAATCATTAATTGGTCCTGGAGTTTCCACTCTTAGTAGACTTTAGTTTTTCTCTGACTTCTTTCTTATCTATTTGCTCTTTCCCTTCAGTGTTACAGTATATGTCCATTGGACCCAAGATGTTTATTCTAAGATTGCTCATATTTTTTTAAATTTACTTTACTGCTTGTCACACAGGATTGGTTGCCATTCACCTCCCACCTATTTCTGAAGACAATGAAGGGGTCTTAAATTACCATGTGCTTTGCCAGAATGAGGGAAACTAGATATCATCACAAACCACTGACAAGAAGTCTAGCCAGGAAAGACCACTGAATCTTGAGAGTACACATAGAGGGCCCCACCATAGGACTCTGCCTTCCAAGTATGGCAGGGCAATAGTAATAATAATTGTTAGAATTTATATAGCACTATAAGATTTACAAGACACTTTACACATTCTCCATTTGCAGTAATTCAACTTTAATCTGGCTTTTCTGTTGACTACATGTATGGAGTGGAAGAGGCCAAAGACTTGTTAGACTATTCCAAAAACTCATCCCTATTCAGTGTGAATTCTTAGATCAAGAAGTTTATAAGGTGATGCACATGGTGAGCCCCAAACAACATCATGAAAAAAAATGAAAACTGTATCTTAAAAGACAGGAACAGGTGATAACTGACGTAGAAGTCATTTCAGAATTTGCTGTCTGTGTACATTCAGATTGCCTAATTAGAGCAAAGGCAAAAATCAATACCAAATTAGAAGAGGGGAGAGGAATACAATCTGTGCAATTACAACAACTTCGACCCAAGCTGTTTAAACAGGCTGTCAACACCCAACATGGGAAGTGGACAGAAATAAAGACATTGAATACTATCACCATTTCTTAGAGAAATTTAAGTCAGCATTAATAAGGCTCCTTCTTATTAAGAAGGAGCTCAGAAACTGCCTTGGTCAGCAAGCACTTGATCTCCTGGCTGAGGAGAGAGAGACATGGCAACCATAGGTTACATGATATTATAGAACAAACTCATTTGTAAAACATTATGGAAGAGAATGATGGAAGACTATGAATAGAATCCTAAAGCAATTAAAGTCAATTGATAGGGAAAATGAGTTTGGAGAGTGATTGGCATGAAACCCAACTAAAACAGATTATCCCAAGAGCAATTGTAGGTAAAACTGGAATCAGGACAATAGATATGCAGTGTTTCCCTGTGTCATAGATTATGTCCTACCCAAGGACATTCCCTGTTGATGGTGATGGTTCTCCAGATGCTCCTATCTTCAGATGACATGGTGCCAGTCTCTTCAAGCCCCTAGACATGACAGGGCCTCCTCAGTGACACCTGTGTTTGCTGAAAATAAATGGGCTGAACTATTTACATGGGATCAAGGGGGAAATGAATCCCCATATCATCTAGATCATAATATTCCAGGCCCAGGATTCATCTTAGGCTATGGCTAAACAAATTTCATCCTGCTGATTGATGCTGCCTCAGTTTCAGAAAAAGTAGGGAGGCATATCCAGAAAGTCTCTCTGAAGGGAGGAAGAATAATTGTTATGCAAAAAGTAAGGTCACTAACTAAGAAGACAGGTCATGGTGCTGGACACATAGAGAGACAGTAAGTGATGCCCCCCAAAACAGTCAAAAACAAAAATAGCAATTCAGGCATAGGATTATATCATTTTATTCCATCTAGTCCAATCTCCTCATTTTGCAGATAAGGAAACTGAGACCCCAAGGGAGGAAGTGACTTAGGGCACAAGGTAGTAAGTGGCAAACCCAGGATTCAAATAGAAATCCCCCAGCACCAAATCAAACACTCTTACCAGAATTCTGCATGGATTCCCCCTTGTTTTACAGATGAGAAAACTGAGCCCCAGAAGGGTTAAAGACTTGCCTAAGGTCACCTAGGTAATAAGAAGCAAAGCCTAGATCTGAACCCAGGTACTGTGACTGAAAATCCAATGCTCTTGGCATTGTGCCACACCACAATGAGCTGAGCTAGGGCTGATACAGAGAGAAGACCCTAAACGATGGTTACAGCCAAAGTGCTTCCTAACATGGTTTTCCACGATATTACAATAGCTCGATCCGAGTGACGCCATATCTGGGATGTCACGCAATCATGCTGAGTGAAACTGATATGGACTTATCATCTAATCGCAGCTTGGCCATCACCACTTCAAAGAAATCCTTTTATTTCTCCCTGATTCATTATCTCATTCGCCACAGCAGCTGCTCTAAACCTTCTCTTCCTTCCTTAGATGGTTTGCACCAAATCATTCCCCCTGCCCTCTCCCCCTTCATGTCGTCTGTGATCTAGCCAACCTGCCACCCTTTCTCTTCCTTCTGTGCATTTACACGGGCTGTATCCCATACCATTGCTTCAGCCTAGAGTCTCTGGTTTCCTTTTAGACTCAACTTGAGTGAGGCCTTTCCTAGTCCCTCCTCTGGCTGCTAGTGCCTTCCTGTCCACCCTTGTTCCCCAAGGTTACATTGTATCTGTTCTGTGTGTTCTGTATATGGCTTTGTTGCTGTCCTTCATTTTTGAAGAGGACCAAAATGACATCACTATGTCGGTGTCAAAGTACAGTGTATCCAACTGTGGCCGATCAGATCAACATGAGCTCGGAAGGCTCTACCACAGGTCAGGCACACATAGTTCACATGAACATTTAGAGTGGAGATGTCTCTAAATTTGTGCATCTCACATTTCTTTTGAGCTACTGCAGTTCTGCTTTGCTCATAAATCACAGTGCCTTCTTTGTCAGTGTCTCACACAATTGATTCCAGAGTTCTTCAAAGAGACCTTGAGAGTGTCCTTGTATCGCTTCTTCTGACCTCCATGCAAGCACTTGCCTTGTGTGTGTTCTCCATAAGGTAGTCTTTTTGGCAAACATACGTTTGACATTTGAACAACATGGCCAGCTCATCAGACTTGCACCCTCTGTATGCAGAGTTTGAATACTTGTCAGTTTAGTTCAAGAAAGGACCTCAACGTCTGGCACCTTATCCTGCCAGGTGATCTTCAGAATCTTCCTCCTAAGATAATTCAAATGGAACAGATTCCGTTTCCTGGCATGGCGCTGGTTGACTGTCCAGGTTTCAGAGACATACAACGAGGTCAACACAACGGCTCTGTAGACCTTCAGTTTGGTAGGCAGTCTAATACCTCTTGTCTCCCACAATTTCTTTTGGAACCTCCCAAACACTGAGGTAACTCTGGTAAGGTGTACGTCCACCTTATCATCCCTGGAAAGTATACTGCCAAGACTAGTGAATTTATCCACAGCATTCAGAATTTCTCCATTTGTTGCAACCAATGTTTCCACATATGGACGGTGTGGGGCTGGCTGATGGAGAACCTGTATTTTCTTGGTGTTACTTGTCAGGCCAAAATTAGCACGAGCAGCAGAGAATTGATCCATACTTTGTTGCAGCTCAGCCTCGGAAGCTGCATTATATGACTGTATATTGTCTCCCCTATTTCGATGTAAGCTCCTTAAGTTTGGGGACTACTTTGCTTTTGTCTTTGTGTACCCACTGACTAGCACGGTTCTGGCATATAGCAGGTATTTAATAATTGAATACAGATTGATTGGTTAATTATGTCAATGATGAACCAGAAACAATCAGTGGTTTGTTCACAATATAGGGGTCAGGTACCAAAAAGTTATAATAAGGCAGGAATTCGAAGCAGGAGACAAATTTAAGATCTAGAAGGACAAAGCAAGAAAAGTGGTCTAACGTCAAGAAACAGTCTAAGAGATTAATTGTCCTAAAACATTTGAGCTTATTTTTTTAAAAATTTCCATTTTGACTTACTTAGTATAACCATGCCAGTATGCTTTTGGCATCTAGCTTTGGCAAGAGCTAGGTAGGAAGGAAAAGAGAAAATGCAGCTGGTGGGGACTCAAGCCAATGGCAGCAGTAGAAGAGAGAATTAAGAAGAGAAAACACTAGCCACATTGATCTTGGGTTCAAATCCTGGCTCTGGAACTTACTTAGCTATATTACTACTCATAAGTCTCAACTCTGAAGCTCAGTTTCCTCATCTGTAAAATGCAATTTATTATATTGCCATATGTTAAAACTGTGACATTAAATATACTAAAACAATTTTACACTTTGTGAAAACTCTGCATTATGGCCAATCAACTTGGGCAAGAACTTTGTTTATCTAATTATCAATTAGTTATCTGCAGTGCAGGGAATCATGGTTAGCCTGCACAGAATTTAGAATTGGAAGGAATCTTATAAGTAATATAGTCCAGTTTGTCATTTTATAGATGGAAGAACTAAGGCCTAAAAAAATCTATCTCAGAGAAGAGATGATACAGAGGAAGGGGGGGAGACAATTAAAGTACTATTATACACATACACACACACACACACACACACACACACACACACGACCTAAGGTGACCTCAGCCATTGTTAATCCATATGTCGACTATCTTATCACTAAAACAACCTTCAAGAGAATGATCTGTGAACATATCAAGGCTACTATCCTTGATGACAATATTAATGTTCAAAAGTGTCCAATATGTACTACATGAGGAATTGAAAATAGCACTTAAGAACATGGAATTGTGGGGAATGGTTGGACCTGGCCAAAGAAATGAAGAAAAAATGTTGGAGGCAACACTACTTTGAAGATACTAAGGGTTCCATTTTTTTCCCAGAAGGGAAAATATCAAAAGAACAAGAAAAGGGTGTTACTATAGAGGAAGGAAGGAAGAGAGGGAGGGAAGAAATAAAGGATTACCAGAAAGACTGATACCAGCAAATATCATCCCATATGTCTTGAAAGTATGTTGCTCTGGCCCTCCCACCCAGATCCAGGTCTGCTTCATCTCCCTTTAAGGTACACTGAGGGGTTGGAAATTCCTTCCACTATTGCTTCCATTGGCTCAAGCCCCACCACCCCAGCTGTGTTTCCTCATTGTTAGGGTCCAGGGACTAGCACCCCTGTTCTATTTAGCCACTTACTATCACAGTAGCTATTAAAAAGACATTTATTTCAAAGATAGAAAGAACTGGCAGAGCCAAGATGGTGACGTAAAAATAGGACCTCTGTGTGGCTCCAGCTCCAACCACTTCTAATACATATTAAAAAAAATGACTCTAAACAAATTTTAGAGCTACAGAACCCACAAAGTGTCAAAGAGAAACAAATCTCCTGCTGAAGACAGCCTGGCAGGCCTATAGGAAGGGTCTGTTACACCAGGCTGGGAGCCCAGCTCAGCACCGTAGGAGTCCCAGGGTGGTCCCAACCAGTGGCAGCCAGAGCAGACTTCAGAAGAGTGAATCACCAGTAGCTGTAGCAGTTTCCAGAATTCTCAACCCATAGATGCCAAAGACAAAGTAAAAGGTCAGTGGGGAACTCTGTCAGAATCGGGAGACAGAAGAGCACAGTCCGGCCCCTGCCCCCAGGGCGGAAAGTGGTAGAAGCGTGGCAGCTGCAGCTGCTGCCCAGTGGCTGCCTCCAGAGCTTCTGCAGATCATAGGGGGACCAAGCAACCATTCAGAGGGTAATCACTCTTGCTTTAACCTGCTTGGATCTGGATTGCGGTCTTGGATGGTGGTCCTGGGGTGTGTGGCCAGTGTGCCAGAGCTTGTGGGGGCTGTAGAGAGGGCATCCTCCTGATAGCTCCGGTAGCTGCAAAAACCCTAGTGATTTGGGACAAAGCTCTCTTCATTCTGGAAATAGAGTTCTACCGTGGCAAAGGTGAGCAAGCAGAGGAAGCACATAGAATCTTTTATTGGGGTCAAAAAGCATGGAACAGGAGGAAGAAGACAGTGAAATGAGAACTCCTGCTTCAAAAGCATCTAAGAAAAATATGAATTGGTTACAGGCCATGGAGGAGCTCAAGAAGGATTTTGAAAATCAAGTAAGAGAAGTGGAGGAAAAATTGGGAAGAGAAATGAGAATGATACAAGAAAATTATGAAAAAGCAAGTCAACAGCCTACTAAAGGAGACCCAAAAAATACTGAAGAAAATAACACCTTGAAAATAGACTAACTCAAATGGCAAAAGAGGGCCAAAAAGCCAATGAGGAAAAGAATGCCTTAAAAAGCCAAATTTGCCAGATGGAAAAGGAATTTCAAAAACTCACTGAAGAGAATAATTCCTTCAAAATTAGATTGGAGCAATTGGAAGCTAATGACTTAATGAGAAATCTAAGATACTATAAAACAGATCCAAACAAATGAAAAAATAGAAGGCAATGTGAAATATCTCATTGGAAAAACCACTGACCTGGAAAATAGATCCAGGAGAGATCATTTAAAAATTATTGGACTACCTGAAAGCCATGATAAAAAAAAAAAGAGCCTAGACACCATCTTTCAAGAAATTATCAAGCAAAATTGCCCTGATATTCTAGATCCAGAGGGCAAAATAGAGATTGAAAGAATTCACTGATTGCCTCTTGCAAAAGATCCCCAAAAGATAACAAGAACAATATGCAAACATTTCCCCACAATACCTTGGAGACACACTTTCCCTTACACTAACTTGACCTTTAGGGAAAGCAGGCTCAACTTGGATGTTTCTTCAGAACAGGTACCACCAAGTTTATGTCTAGATGTGGCCTGACCTGAGCCCACATCTCAGCTGCTGTTGGCCTTGGGTCTCAAGTGTTGTTCCTGAAGGTCACTCCTTGTTCACTGGGGCACTGGTGCTGCACTGGATGTAAAACGTGGCCTGGACTCTGACTCCTAGGTTCCTGAAACTCACTCTCTCAAGCTTTTGAAACTTCCACGGTCACAGACCCCATTCCTTTTACCTAGAATGGAAAACAACAGAGATGCCAAGTACCAAGGTGTGTTTCTTGGGGCCAGGTAGCCTCGTAGGCCTTAGGGCCTTCTCTCCTAACAGCATGGTCTTTCATTGGACACCATGAACTAAGGAGCCACAAAAGGAAGCCAAAAGTGGATGAGGCAAGAGGAGGTGGCCAGTGCTAATGGACCTTTCTGAATGCCTCCACAGTCAGAGCCTCCTCTTCCATACATGGCTTATCATGTTAGCAGTTAAAGAATGTCCATATTTGCTCTACAGTCTCTCCAAAGGACTTTCCTTACATGTAATCATGATTCTCCCATAAGCAAGTTCCCCAGTCTTTCCATGTGGAGAAATGCTGTCCCACGTGCTCTGTGTATGGGCCAGACAGACCCCTAATACATCTAATTTCTCATCTCTATGAGATGTTTCTAAGAATGGCCCAGGTACATATCAAGGGTATACTTGATTAAAATATGAAAAGAGATTTTGCTAATGATTTTCTGCAATAGAATAAATCTTCATGGCCTTATAGTTGACTGAAAAGTGTAGAAACTATGAGATCTCATTGTATCTGTTGCTTATTAATTATTTTTAATTGCCTCACTGGGATAAAACACAGCCATAAAAACTATTCTTCAAAAAGCCTTCGATCACATAAGATTCCTTGATGAATGTAACCATGGTGTCAAGTACACATACAGCAAGGCAATGCACACTCACAGAGCAGTTTGCTGCTGCTATAGAATAATCCTGTGCAGAGTCCAGTTGGAAGGCAGCTTCCCTACTGACAGTGAAATCCACTTGATGATTCTGGTTAAAATTTCATCAATCCCTAGAACAGTATAGGTCTTTTTCAGTTACATCCATACAAAATCAGTCCACCGGCACAAATTTTTGTAGTGGGCATTGCAGCTAAACAATGAATGAGACTCTGAGGTAAATAGGAGATGAACAGGGTATCTTAGATTTGGGAGACTAGGCAGCACTTTCGGTCATCTCAGTAGTTCCCTGGAACTAAAGTTCACCTCTGTAACAGCAATGTTCTCCCAGTGATGTTCCTTCAGGATGTCTTCTACAATGAGCTGGGCTATAAAGTTGCCTGAGATCTTAAGCATGGATCGTGTCAAAGGGCTGGGCAGTGATGCTAATGGCAAAATGTAACAATAAATTACATCTATGCCACTTTATTTTACAGTTGACAAAACATTTCCCTCACAGCAACCGTATGAAGTAGCTTGTACAAGTATTGTTATTGATGTTTCACAGTGAGGAAATCAAGCCTTTAAGAGGCTGTGACCTCTCAATAGCCACAAATCTCATGTCTGAGCCAGGATGTGCGCTTAGATGCCCTAAGCCCTTCCCACTGCTCCCAGTGCCTCTTCAGTGACTCACCAGGTCAGTAAAAGCTGCATTATTGCTATCTGACGAGCCCTTCCGAGTTTTATTGACTGTGCCCGTGTCTGAGGTCATTTTACAGGTGAACTTCTTGTAAAAGCAATGTTTAATCAGGAAACCAGCATTCTCTGGAAGCCTCTCACTCCATCACACATGTATCTGGCAAAATCTTGGCCAGATCAAGGAAGCTTCTGTGGGGAAATAGCCCAACATTAACCAATGCTTGTTATTCTCCCTCTTCCTGTCATCTTCCTGTGCATAATTGCACTGCGGTTAGCATATGAATCTTTCCAAGCTCTTTGATGTGCTCATAATACCAGGGTCACAGCTCACTATCACATAATGGTGTTGGTAAATCAGCCATATAATGGAAAGGAAGCCAGCAGTCTGATCCTCTTAGGATCCCTCCCTCCCGTTCGTCACAAAGACAGAGTGTTCTCTGTAAATGGGCAATTGACCATTGTACTCTTAGCTGTTTTGACCTTTCAGCCTATTTCTAAGGCTACCAACCTGTTCTACAATATAGTGCCAGTATATTGCATCATTTCATTCTTGTTTTTATAAATGATTTATTATAAATAATAGCAAACACTGAACAATAATTAGACTTACTTTCCATCTATTTACATTTAAAATAAATTTAAACACATAAAATGTCATAACTTTTCAATCCCTTCTTTTTTGGTCTCCTTCAGGATTCATTCAGACCTGATCACTTTTTCTATTATCATAATTAGTGTGAATTCTTTCTTCTGATTTGATTTCTAAGCTTTAACTATTCCACAAATCTCTTTCTGTATGTCTTTATATTCCTCATACTTGTTGGTTTTGATAACATCATAGAATCAGAATTTAAGAGTTGAAAAGGGACCTCAGTGGACTTTTAGCCCACCTCTTACCTGAAATGAATCCTTACTATATAACATACCATGACAGTGGTCCTCCAAGGCTCTATTTAGAAAACTCCAGTGAGAGGGAACCCATCCTTCAATCAACAAGTATTTACTAGAGACTTACTGCATCCTGAGCAAGGGATAATGTGCTGAGCTGGATCAAAAGCTGGCTTTGGCATCAAGAAGACCTGCTTTCAAGTTCCACCTCCGACACATACTGGTTTGTGACCTTGGACAAGTCACTAACTTCTAAGTGCTCTAGGCAACTCCCTAAGACAATTTCAGAACAGGTGCCACACTGCATTGGTAATCCTCTTGGAGAACTCCTTTACAGCAATGAAATCACAGTTCTGATTAAAAGAATACTGTGCTAGGCAATGGAGATCCAAAGACAAAAATGAAACAAATCCTACCCTCAAGGAACTTATGATCTATCAAGGAAAACAGTATATAAAAAGATAAACATAACCCAGGACTCAAGCACAGACACTTGCATAAGAATTGCCATTGGAGGAGAGTCAATATTTAGGAGGTAGAGGAATGATTATTTGATACTCCATGCCTATGTGAAGAGCAGAGTTGGTGAGCTCCTGGAGAGAGAAGAGTTCTTTGTCTTCTGACTTCTGCCTTTGAGAGACTAACATACGTGATTCCAAGATGTCTTCAGGGAAAGGTTCTGGGAAGAAGAGAAGGACTAGGAAGAAGCAGACATGGAGAGGACCTGCTGCCTTGAGCATGTCCCTCTTTCCAGCTGGCTGCACTAAAGGCTTTAGAGAATTTCTCCTTGGGTGACATTTGGGATCTCTCTCTCTCTCCATTTCTCTCTCTGTCTGTCTCTCTCCTTACCAATAGGAGAGCTTGTTTACCTGTCTATTGTTTAGTATATTGTAATCTGTTTAACTTGTCTTGTTTCTGCCTGCCATTTACTTGGATAAATGGGTTTATTTGCTCTTCAGTCTTTGCAGTGGTCCATGCATGACCAGCACTGGGCAAGAATGGTGCCAAGCCTTCACAGTCATGCTCCTTCCCTATGAAGGGCTGTGACCAGAAAAAGCAATTTGAACTCAAACTATTTCCCCTAGATGAACACCACTGAGGGAGGTTAGCAGATATAATTCTCATCGGTATCCCCTCTCTGAAGATAGGAGGGCAGGCCAGCCTAGTGGCTCTGATCTCCTGTTCCTCTCCGGGCAGTAGTCCAAGCCTCTCTCAAAAAAGGTGGGTGAGATTCTGGAGAGGTCTATGCACATCTTCTGACAAGCCACATTATTATAGACTCACGTGGACATGCACTGACACAACCTGGGCAACATGCACACACACACACACACACACACACACCTTACATAAATAAATACAAGGTAATAGTGGAAGGGGGGCAAAAGCATCTGGGATCATCAGGCAGGGGAGGTGGGTGAAGGTGGATCAGAAAAGGCTTTATGTGTGAAGAATTTGAGCTGAGCCTTGAAGGAAGCTAGAGATACTAAGAGACCAGAGTGAAGAAGTGCTTTCCAGGCATGGGGGACAGCCTGTAAAGGCACCCAGGTGGAGAATGGCATATCCCACTGAAAAACAGCAAGTGCACCTGCCTAACTGGACTGGAGAGGTCAGAAAAGGGAGTAATGTGTAACAAGGCTGGAAAGGTCAACTGGGACCCAAATGGGAAGGGCTTTAAATGACAAGCAGAGAATCTGTACTTTCTCCTAGAGGTAACTGGAAGCCATTGGAGCTTTATGAGCAGGGAAAAGTAAAACCTAGTGATGACTTAGCTGTGTTGAAACAGATTCAGAAACAAACTCCGGCTCTGTTTTCCAATACATGGCTGTCCCCATATTTACCAAAGTGATTCTCTACTTTATAGGAGAGCAGATGAGAACCCCTTCTGACTTTTTTCTCAGTTCAATGAGCATTTATTGAATACTTGTGTGATAACATGCCTCATAATTCCAAGTCCAGTGCTCTTCCTGCTATACCGCTTATAGTTCTTTTAACTTTTTTTTTTTTCTGGTGCCTGGTCCAATAAGATCCTAATGCTATTTGCGGAATGGTCCCCTCAGTGTTTGTGTATTTCTTTGTATGTTTTGATTAACTGCAACCATCATCATCATCATTTGTTTGGAACTTTATCATTTACAAAGTACAATATACAAAAATGTATATATTTTTTCCTCATTGGATTCTCATGACAATCCTGTGTATTATTAATTTTTTACAGATGAGGAAACTGAGAAACATACTGAAACAGATTCTCCTTTATGTGTTGCCTTCTTGTGAGCTTTAGACTGAAATTTTAGATTAGACTGTGAACTTGTCGAGGGCAAGGGCTACCTTTGCCTTTCTTTATGTCCCTAGAGCTTAGCACGGTGCCCGGCACATAGATGGTTAATAAATTTTAACTAACTTACAAAGGAACTGAATTTAAGGTCATGCAACTAGAGAGTATAATGGAAGGGAAAGAGAGCTTAGAGAGGGGGACAGTTTGGCAGAGTGGAAAGAGCCCTGAGTCTGAGAGTGCAGACTCAGAGGGCTTGGGTCCAAGTGCCATCTCTGCCACTTAGCATCCGTGTGACCTCAGGCAAGTCACTTAGCTCCCTGATCCTCAGAATCCTCCTCTTTCCAAATGAAGACGTTAGGTTGTCATCTCTCTAAGGCTCTTTCCAACTTTGTCATGATACTGCCACTCACAGACATGCACATTCTGATCTCTGGGTACCCTTGAGCCTTCCAGAGCCCTTAGTCCCAGACACCATCTTTCTAAAGCAGAATAAGAAATCTTAAAATAACCCAATTCCAGTGACTGATGAGACCAGAGCTCGTGAGTTGCTTCTCATCATTGCTCTGTGGGCTGCTACACATCACTGCCTGGTGCGCTGAGGGTAGGCAGGATAACCTCGTTACCCCTGCCTCTCCTGCATCACTAGCTGAATCTCCTCCATCCCATCACCTTCACCCTCTTCCAAGCTCTGCATCCCTCTGACTCTTCAAGCTTATTTTAGCACAATGCCAGCTCTCTGGCAGCTTCCCTTCCTTTACCATACCATGCTGAGACTAGCCTCTCAAAATGCACATAACATTAGCTCTGAAGTTGCTCCATGATGCCCCTGTAGATAGCCTCAGGCTCACAGTTGCCCTTCCTTGGTTGGCATCTTCAGTGTTCTGGGATTCAGAGGTGGGAGGTAGGGTTCCCAAATACCACTTCTGACATGGTGTAAACAGGATGGAGACATTTCTTCCTCTGAACCTCAGTTTCCTTATCTGTAAAGTGGAGATCATACCACTTATGTTACTCGGGTACCTACTAGGGTTGTTATGAAGAAAGCTTTTTAAATGTGAGTTATTAAGGGGTGGAACCAGGACTCTCAACACTATCTGTTATACATTTATATATTTCAGGATATATCAGTATTTATCTCGTTTAGGTGATAAATTGTGGCCCATTGTTATCTATTTCTTTTGCGATTCCCTGCAGAGTTTCAGACAGCTCTGTGCACAAAGTAGGTGCTCAGGATTGTTGCCTAGCAGATGGGCCGACAACCAGTACTTTTCTAAATGTCTCATACTAAAGTGAGAAATTTATTTTTAGGGTGTCTGAAGTGATTTGACTCCATTAGAGACTCATTTTTCATTCTACCTTCTTTTCTTGAACTGAAATTTATTTAACCTGAAAACCCAGAGGTTGAAAAAAAAAAAGTCTTCAGAACTCAGGAAGTTGCTTATTAGATCATAGGATAATAGGGCTGGAAGAGACTTCACAGGTCATCTAAAATATAACCCCTTCGTTTTATAGAGGAGGAAATTAAGGCTTACAGGGAGGAGTCACTTGTCTCAAGTGACAAACTTCCGAGTATTTGAACACAGGCTCTCTGACTGCAAGTCCATTGGCCACTTGGATTATGATCTTGTATTGCAGGTTTTCAGTTCATCTTTTAGTCTCTTTGTTGGGAGAAAATTCTCTGGACCAAACTAGAGTTCTCTTTAAGGATCATTTTATATATCTATAGCTGTATATCTGTATCTATGTATGTATATATATGTATATAAACACACACATATATACTATTAGTGCTAATAATAATAATCCTATACTAAAGTGTCACCCCAGTGGTTCATCATGCCAGAGGACCCTATGTTTTAGGAGCAGAACCCAAGATTCTACCAAGTTCATTCCCCAAAGCAGACTGTGTATCCCTCACCCAAGCGCCAACCTCACTCATCTCATTTGTTTTCAGCCACAGCAAACTCATCAATACTGCTTACTAAGTCATAGAGGGGTTCTAATCTACATCAGTGAAAGGTCTGGCCACACCAAGAAGTCAGAGATTCTCACAGTATTGATGGAAACAGCAATGTTACTCATCTTTCTCTTACACTTTACAGTTTACAAAGCTCTTTCCTCAGGTAGGACAAATATTGTCATCCCCACTTTTAAACATGAGGAAACTGAGTCTCAGCAAGAAAGGGGAACAAGGATCTATTAAATACCTTGCACTATGCTAAGGACTCTTACAAATGTTAACTCACTTGAGATAAATCCGTTAACTTGCCTGTGGTTACACAGTCAGTCACTGTCAGAGCCAGGGATCATGAACCAGGGCTCGCTCTTCTGTGTCCACCATGCTAGCTAAGTCAGTGACAGAGAGTTAGCTGTACAGCCCTGGGGGAGCAGTGCCTGACCTTTCCTGGAGTCCAGTCTGGCCACTATGGCATGCCAGTCATTCCTTCAGCTGCCCCTGGAACATCGTTCCCATGGGGTTGCCTGCTGGCTGCTCCGCCCCTCGAGAAGAGGGAGCTTCTCTGCAGTATCAGCTTCTGCTCAGGACATGGCCATTGTGCCAGGCGTTTTGTACAAGATGAGTAAGCAGCCTGACGTCTGTGATCCCCCTAGGAATCTTATTAAGCTACTGAATTAACTACAGACCTTCCCAGAATCAGAAGACAGGTTTTGATTGAAAAGGAAATTTTCAGTAAGAGTGACATCACACACTCAGAGCTGTCCTTTCAGCAAATGTTAATTAGCATCCTACTATGACAGTGCATTGCCCTGGTGCTGGGGGTGGGGTGGGGTGGTATTCATGGAACAACAACAACAACAACAAATTATATATATATACACACACACACACATATATATATATACCTATGCATATGTATGCATGTGTGTGCATATGTATGTGGGTGCACATATGTATTATGTTCCCTGCTCTACTAGACTTATATAGACATGGTAGGGAAGACATAATTCACACAGATAACTGTAGTACAAATAAATTTATGTTCAGTGCATAAGTCTTAGATTGTAGAGGACGTGATTAAGCAGGGATCACCTCTGGAGAGAGAGGAGCCAATGCCAGAGTGAGGGACCATGCAGGGGAGCAAGCTGGAGAAGTTAGTATGGAGTTAAGGGAAGACACACTACAGATGGGAGCTGGAGATGTTGGTAAAATGAATGTTTATTTGACACAACTTCCTTGCCCAGGTTACTTTTCATAGATCTGGAATACACCAGAGAGGTCATCCAGTTCAATCCCCTCATTTTACATCTGAGGAAACTGAGGCTCAGATAGGTTATGTCACATGTCTTAAGTCACACAGCAAGGTGCAGAGCCAGGATTTTAACTCAAGTCATGTGACTCCAGATCCAGCTCTCTTCCTATGACTTTCCAGTAGAATGTAGACACTTTGAGAACAGGGACTGTTTCATTCTTGTCTTTATATTCCTGATATAGCATCTTTTACATACATGAAGCATCTTGACCTCATTAGGGTAAGGAATTCCCAATGGGGGAGTTTCCTCCATCAGCAGAGATCCTATTCCTTCTGTGAAGCCCCTAGGTAATTTAGTAAATAAAATTGTGCCTGGGGAATTGTGTTTGAGGCACATAAATGTTATGTGATTTCCCCAGGGTCATACAACTATTAAGCATCAGAGGTGGGATCTAAACTCTAATCCTGACTCTAAGCCCAACGCCATGCCCTGTGTCTTGTTCAGAATGGACACTTCGTGCTTTTTTATTGGTACCTCATTCCCTATACCCCCTCTTTGCACTATGACATCAGAGCTGCTATATCCAGAAAACAGCAAGAAGAGAGTACAAGAGTCCCCTTGAAATATTGGCAACTCTAGCCTATCCTTGTGATCTCTGCTGCCCTGGACAGAGCCTTCCTCCTTGACCAGTGTGGTTGGAACTTTTCTAACAAAGCAGTTAGAGCTAAAAATTCCCAGCATAATGGAAAATGTACTTTGGCTTCCAAGGACAGGGTCTAAACGTTAGAGCTCAAATCCCATTAAAATAAATCCCAAAAGAGTCTGCGTGGGGGTTGGGGGAAAGAATAAGGGAGTGTGTTAATGACCCCTAGCCCTGCAGTCAGGAGATGAGATTTGAGCTCTAGTTCTGCCACCTTCTTGGTGCATAACCTTGGGCTAGTCACCTCAAGTTCCTGACCAAGAGCTTCTTCCTCTGTAGAATAGAGATCACCCTATTTCTCTGCCTATCACCCAGGGTTGTGATGAGCATGAAAAGGGATAATGGATGTACTTTTAAGCTGTCAAGGGTGGTATAAATGTGAGCTCTCATTATTATGATAAAATGAGATAATGTATGCAAAGTGTTTTGTAACTGAAAGCTCTACAGAGTTTCATAGATCTCTGAGAGCTGGAAAGGACCTCAGAGGCCGTCTACTCCCACCCCCTTATTTTATAGATGAAGAAACCAAAGAAAGTGAAGTGACTTGTCCAAGGTGACATAGGTGGTCATCATCAGGGGTGGGATGTGAGGTCCTATCCACTGCCTCCAGGGTCGGGCCCCTTCCATTGTGTTACACTATCTCCTCAAAGGTGACTTATGTGGTAACTGGTACAGTTACAGTGCAGGGGATCAGCAGGTTATTGGGAGGGGCTGGAGAATCTCTTTGTTATATGTAAATCTTCATAAACATTCATTTTCATAGCAATTTCATTGGGGGGGAAAAGGAAGGAAGGAAGGAAAGAAGGAAGGAAGGGAGGAAGGAAGGAAAGAAAGAAGAGAGGAAGGAAGGAAGGAAGGAAGGAAGGAAGGAAGGAAGGAAGGAAGG